>NC_066365.1:28017566-28333301 GCF_013377495.2 Cygnus atratus | reverse complement strand
GAAATAAGAGACATTTTCCAGACAAATTTTTTTTGTGCTATGAAGTAGTCCATTATTTCCTCCGGATGATATTCAGTCCTTGAAACGGAACACCAAACAGCCCTATACAATGTAGGTTATCTTGAAGATTATCATAAAGATGTTTATCTTGCTGATAAACACACACACTGGTTTTAATAGTGTAAAAAGTAATACTGTACAAATTCTCTATCATCAAAACATTGTTTAAAGCCGAAGATATTTCTTTTCATATAATGTGTTTGCTCCTCCAGAGGCTGAAAGCTATCAATGGTTTTAGTAGTCACTAAAATCAAAATATTTAGTTCCATATGCCAAGATATGTTCTTGTGTCCTTTCACTTATACATTACGTATAACTTAAATAGAAGAGTTACAAATCAGAACTGGAGCTCCATTTCCTTTGGTGGAAAACAAGTGAAAATTGTTAACTAGAAAACTAAAATTCAAAGTGATAGTGCAGCCGTAAAAATCTATACTAATGTAACATTAGTATAATGTTTCCTTCTGTGCATATGGCTTGTCATTACCATATTAATATGAATGAGACTCTCAACTAACTTCATTACCTTCAAAACACCTGGATAATTCAGCTCTAGTTTTCAGTGTAAATTTAGGATCTGACATGTACCAAAGCTTATCGCAATTAGTTTTCATTACTGCATTCTTGAGACAACTGGTCAAACAAATAAAACAATCAAATCCAGTATGGAAAAAACAGCCAAACATTTATTTTGATTAATCTACAAGTACTCTAGCATTTAGACTCCCATCAACTTAAGGGGAAGTACAATTTATTCCCGAAGAAGCCATAAATAGCATCCATATCAGGCCATTTACATCACTGAGATTTTAGAGATTTAAGTGCACATGCGCAGACACACATACCAGGAAGATGGAGCAGCAATTCAATCATTACTCATTACTAACTACAGCAAATTTGAGGTGTTCCTAAGAAACCAAACAATCAGCAGAGTGCATGCTCACTGAACACTTCAAAAAATGAACTTTTTCTTGGAAAAGTTTTTACTTTTTTGTGTGAAGCTTTACTTGGAAATTGAATGGTTTTGAATGTACTTCAAATACATTTATAGCATGTAAGCAATGTTCAACTCACACTTTAAAAGACAGATCAGTGCTTTTTGGAATGAGCATCTCTGCACTAGATCTGTTGCAGCAATTCTGCCAAGTGAAATTTTCCATTTAACTAATGGCTCGATATATAGATTAAAACAAAAACTGTAACCATCTGTTGAAACGATCATCTGTTTGACCTTTACCCCAAAGGCCACCTGGATTTGCGTACAACTTATTTTAGAATGGCAATTTCAGAAAAGAGATTAATATATTATGCAGAATACATCCAACATTATGCAGAATTCATAGTTTACGTATTCAATATCCTTATGAGAAACAAAAAAAAAAAAAAAAAAACATTTTTTTCTGTATAAAGGTTCCTCTGTATGCACTTTAGAAAAAAAATCAAGCATTTTCCAAGCCCACCATTTCACAGTATATACATTTAACAGTTTAGCTTCAAAAAAAAAAAAAGACAACATGACAAATAATATCCTTCCAGGTTGCACTGTATTGCTTTGCCCCCAAAATCTTTAAGATCTTTATGATATGCAGAAGAATATTATTTTTGCTACATGAAATAAACTTCAGCCTTCTGTTTGCATCACTATTGTATTTTATCACCACTGCTGTTGATCAACATCTTTCTCCACTTGAGCAATTTAAATAAAGCCAGGTAGATATCCAGGTTTTCTTCTAATAGAATGCAATTTACGCTTTCAAGATTCACTACAAAAACCTTTTTTTTTTAAAGAAGCAATCATGAAAAATGCCATGAAGTAGAAAAAATAAGATTATATATTGCATAATTGGAAAAGAAACAACAATCAAATTGGAGAATTACTGTTTTCAGGATGGGTTTTGCAAATGGGTTTACAAATGTGTTTTTAAATAAGGAGCTATGATTTTCAACATGTAGTTAAAGTTCAGTCCATGAACCAGACAGTAGGTAAATAAAGGCCTACACCTCTGATTTGTAAGTTCAGTAATTTCCTAGGCATTCTTATGTGACACAACATTCATTAAACAATTTAATTTGAATTAGACTGATATTCAATCGATCTGAGTTACATGCGTTATAGAGTTTAAAATCACTATTATACACAAGTCTACTTTCTTAATCTTTATTACAACTTCCAAATACTAACTTTATGAAGTTTTAAACTGATACAGTCTTTACTAGATGAGTATACACTCACCTAATAGAAAATATACATGCAACAAAAAAAAAATTATCAAGTCCCAGACATTCAAATACCACATTTTGACACAAATTGAAAATAGCAGGATCTTCAGAAAATAGCAAAATCCAGGATTGGGATGCAGGTCCTGGCCCCTATTTTTATTAATGGCTTTAACTAATTAACTTGCAGTATGTACGCTCTGATTCAATTATTATTTCTAACTACTCTATTGCCTGTCTGTTACTAATTAGTCATTTTCACAAGGGCCTTTATCAACAACATTTGGGATGACTGTGTAGAAATTTTCATTAGCTTAGTACACCAAAAACAATATGTACAATGTGTGACACCTAAACAAAATCATAAAAAAAACTGGAAGTCACCCCTATGAAAATAAATATCATACGCCATAAAGATGATGTATCACAAAGTTATTCACATCCAGTTCATGTGTTCTTTTACTGTAAGCCTATCATCCTTACATTTAGAAGGATGTAGTTTTCCTTGAAAACTAGCATTTTTTCCTTTTCATAACATCCATAAAACATTTTACCTGATTGAATTTTGTTGTAGCTTTATTTGCTTACCATTTTCCTGATTTGTAGACCTCTCCAGTTTCTGTATCTGTTTTTAAATAGGTGGCAGAGTTTAGTCTCAGAATTTTAAAAGCACTATCAACTATCTCATTCAGAAATACTCATAACACTTAGAAACACTAACTGGGTTTCATATCTAATTTTAATAAAATGGGGGGGAACAAAACTGACTGCAAGGTGATTAATGCATTCTCTTCTTTCAAACTGTAAGCTTCCATTTAACTCCATAAAGAGCAACACAGAGCTAAAATATTCATGTAAAACAGCCAAGTGAAACAAGGTATAAAGAAAAGCCATTTACAAGGAGTGGAAGTATTATTGTATATAGGGAACTTCATCTGGCAAGCAGACCAGAACCAGAGAGCTCTGCAGCTTCATGTCACTCCACTGCTTTTTGTGCTGTACACAAACCATACTTATCTTGGACTGAAGCCCAACATCATTATTATTTTGATATTAGCTACTGAACTAGCAATATTTTTAGCACATGCAGTTAAACGGTAGTAGAACCAATTCCCCCACTGACTGAATGCTCTGAATAAAAGTTTGGAACAACATCTATGCTCAACTATATTCCAGGGAATCAGAAGCTACAGCAACTTTTACCAGCATCTTCCTACACCACGATTCATCTTGAGAATGCATAACATGAACTTTTCAGCAGTTTTCCCCACAGGTAATAATGCCAAAAATAAAAAGCAGGGATTTCTCTCAGCTGTCTAACCATGTAGTATTTGAGCTCTTAAATATCTCCATCCACACATTCTCAGTAGACAACCCCGGCATCTTCCCTGACAGCACTCCCCGGATTCTCAGGTTTCATCTCAGCTTTTATCACCTTTCTTCCTTCCTCTGCATTTAGTCTTTCACTAAACCCTACCACTTCTTTCTTTTAAGTCTAACCTCTGCCACTCTTGCTACTAAAACACTCATCCCTTTGTCAGCTTGTCTGGAAAACTACGTTTTCCTCCTGCTTTTCTTTCTCTAGTTAGACCAAAACTGTGAAACCTCTTCCCTTTAACTGCTGCAGTATCTATACGCCAGAATTTCTTATTTGCCTTGCATCCACTTGCCATAGCCAGTCCAAGGAGCTAACACATTTTTGTGGTATAATTAATTGTACTACAAATTCTCTCTCTGCAGCAGGCTGGCCTTATTTATGCACCTTACAACCCACCTCTCTAAAAGCCACACTCCCCAGAATCTGCTTCTCCTGTGATTTCACAGCAAGTTACTGTCATTTGGAATAAAGCGCTATCAAATTATTGGAACGTTTTGACTGAAAAAAAAAGTCATTCCCACTTTTAACTAATTTTAAATCTTGAGGGGTTTCTCCCCGTTTGTAACATTCCTAATTTAATGGCAAACTCGATTCCTATGATGTACTTTTTGTAAAGAGCGGTGCATTACTGTAACTTTCAGGTGTTTCATTGGGCAATTAATCCAAATCACAAAATAAGTCAAAATTCCCCAACACCGAAGGATTTGTGTTTGATTAACATCAGAGCACCAAAAATGAGCACTCACAGTTCCTAGGAATATCACCTAACCCTGGCTGTAAGAACACAAGAACATCTGAAGCCACTGGAATTTGCCATAAAACCTCTTTCCCCCACTGACTACTATAGAGGATTTGTGACATTTTGTTGTGATAACAATGCCTGTGAAGAACAAAGGGGGAGACAGGGCAGGAAAGAATTTTGGCAGCTGAATATGGAAGTAGCTACAGAATCTATCTCACCTGAGAAATGTTTCAGAGAGAAATAACAGAGATGACAGAGTAGTCAAGGCTCCAAGCACCTATTTGACAGAACCTTTGTTGGCTGAGAATGAACAAATCCTTTGAAGAAACTTGATCAATGGAGAAGAAAGGAAATTGAAACCTAAGACAAATGAGATGCTACTGAAAAGACAGACCTCTAGTATTTGTCTTTCCATGAGACGAAAAACCTTTCCATTGCTAAAAAGCAACACAAAATTGGAAGATGGAGTGATGGATGCTTTTTTTTTTTTTTAGTAGTATTTTACATATAGCCATCCAGGAACTAAAACATAAATGACTCTTAGTCCTTCCCTACAGTAGTTTTTATTCTTATTTTAAAAGAAATTTTACTTACATAGAGATAGCTAATGGGTACCCAGAGAGCTGTAACTTTGAGTACGATCCCCTCCTTATTTTTTTTAACAGGAAAGCCAAACACTAAGTAAATGAAAACAACTCAACCAATTCCTGGGAACACTTCAGCTAGTTTGTCTAGCACAGACCAGCTGATTACAGTGCCCCAACAAACCAGTTTATTAAAAGAAAACATCCCACAATTAGACTGCGAGAATCCCATTGAGAGCTGATTAACTCTCACACATTTGAAACTATCTATGACAGATTCCAGGAAATCAGACAAGAACTGCCGTAAGAGATGTAGATCAATAATTCCAACAGTTCTCCATGCACAATAAAACAAAACTTTTTGCCTCTGTTACCATTACACAGCATCTTGAAACACTTGTGATTTGCTGTCCTAGAGAATTTATTACCCTTCAGATAAACGGAGGCAGACACTAATGTCTCTCCAATGGACAGAAATGCTACATAAGTCAGTTTAAAAGATCTGAACTGAACTAAGCATCACCCTGGTCTCGTGGTGTCTTCATCCCGTTTAGAGCTGTCGGACCCCCGAAGCGCTCCACGGCTGGCTAGCATGTTGCATGAAGTTTTCTATCTCCACAGCTGTGCTTTAGGTGCTCTCTGCAAAGACGTGAAGACGACTTCTGCTCCTTCACTGCTGAACGCCACGAGAACAGTGGCTTGCCAGTGCATGCACAGTGCAGCTCCGTGCTCAGTAACTTTCTTTATTAGAGCATTTCAGACCCATTGCATAGCAGAGGCTGCCTGACAGCAAGTCCTAATCTATTTTATTTATCATGCCAAGGAGTTGGGAGTAATCAACGCACTAACCATGACTGAGCTTAATACCTGAGCAAATGTGAATCGATTAAGGCAGAATAAGGCAACTGTACGGAGACAGGAATCTTTCCAGTCAGTAGTTTAACTACTGAAAATAATTGGGAATTGGACAAGCAACGTCAGTCCAGGCTACGAATGCTGACCAGAAAGAGGAGTAGAAAACAAAAAAAAGAAAGCAACAAAGCATAACAGGTAGTTCACTGTTCGGAGAAACCTCAGTGATAATGTTACTCTTCCATGTAATTGCTAGGTCTTGCTCCAGAAAACTTGCATGATAGTTCACCAGAATGGAAATAAAACAACTTTAATCTGAGCAGACTTTCAAGGCTGAAAACAACTAAGCAAATCACTCCGTTGTTACTTGCAGAGCTGACTATTACCAGCCAAAGCACTGAGAGTCCCATGGAGAAGCTGCCCAGGGAAGGCAGCTGCCTCTGGAGGCCCCCCCAGCCTATGTTAGCCTGGGAATTCATCTGCAGTGCTCTGTGCTGCCCCTCTCACCACCGACATGCCGGGTGCTTGCAGGGCTTTGGCCTCTCTTCCCTCTGCTTGGGGGGAAGCAGATAGAAGACTTTGCTCAAACTGATGCAGAACCAAGCCAGAAATAACTCACCCACATACTATGAGGAGTGAAGGACAGGCTCTCCACCAAATGCTTTAGGCCTAATTTCCTGTCCCAAATCAGTTTTTGAATTAGGCTGCCCAGTAACATGAAAAGCCTGAAGAAAGACACTTGCTGAATTACATGCCTAAGGTAGATATCTGCATGTTCTCCTAAGCCACCAATACTTCAAGACTTTTAAAAACAAGTACTGCTTTACCCATTATCTTGAAAAATATTCATCAAACTACAATTTAACTTACAAATACTCCTAAAGGCCCTAATCTTTATTTTTTTCAAAAATTTGTAGAAATCAATCATTAATCTCTCCAACTTACAACAGCATTTCAGAAATACCAAGTCACAGACACCACTGGGGGGGGGGGGATTCAAACTCTCCCAGCCACTTCCATACTGGATAAACTCCTGGGCTACAGTTTTTGACTTCTGCTCTGTACATCTCTTCAACAGCTTCTAGAGCTTCAAATATTGTCTCTATATATCCACTCCTTCAACATGGAAACTAGAAGTTTCTTTGCAGAAAGCAATACAACTAAACAAACAAAAAAAATTGGAACAGTAACAATACAATAAACACGCTAAACCTGGGTTATTGACAAATGGTAATTAGTCAACACAATGAAAGCCTTAAAAAACAATGTTTTTCCTGGTCTCACTAACCTCTGAAAGTTTCAGAGCTTGAAGTAACTAATAGTTAACAAGAAGTCAATATGCTATGAGAATATTTTTCTGCTCTCAACTAGCACGTATTGACAACAAGCACTGCAGCTTTCTAGTACTGAAGCACAAGGCGAATTAACAGAACAGGCTCTTTGTGTTCTCTATCTGTAGCATTAGGTAATCAGACATCAATTTATTCTTCCACAACTCTATGCATCGATTTTTGTATGAAATATATTGCCAGCAGAGACTTTCTTTTTAGATTATATCAAAGGGTAAGAATGCTTTACTTCATCTCCTCAGTTTGCTCTATCCACAGAACAGTCTTAAATAGCCTGTCTAAACTCTGGCTATAAGAGAAAACATAAAATTACACGTTGGCAGAAAGCACTGCCTCCTTCATCTTCTCCAGCTGTAAGCCTCGTTTCAATAACAAAGTAATCAAAGAGATTAGCGGTTTTTTTTTTGGTTAAACATGACTAAGATTCAGGCAATATGTCTCCAAGTACACAACCTACAGGACTATTTCCACGTAAATTTGAGACTCAATAACTTAGAAGTATAGTTTTCAAGTCGGTAGAAATAGATAAATACAGCTCACATTCAGTACTTAGGAAACTTTAGAAAAGGACATAAAATGTGCTGTTACTGGTGCATCCTTGTAATGAGCTGATGACTCTTCTCCCCCACTGCCCTCCCAAACACTGTCATCTTCATCTTTGTGGATTGAAACATTGATAGCGAAGCTGGGAGAGGCAATGAAAAGAGGGAGGAAAAATGAAAAAGGTAACAAACAAAAAAAAAGACTTGTATTTTTTAATGAACTTAAGTCAATTTCCAGCAGCATCAAAAAGAAGACCCTTAAAGAGGTTTAGACCTTTTCCTCAGGCAGTATACAAAGTATCAACCGTAACTGAAATATTTTACAACAGGTTGCACTTCACAAATTTCAGAAGAGATGATCAGATGGTGCACAACTGAAGTGCTCTACAGCTGTTCATGCAGAGACTTTCTCTCCCCATAAAGAAAAAACATCATCATATTTACAAAAATACTTTACAGAAACAGGGTTTAAAGGGTTACAATCATATAGCGTGGTATAGAGTGAAATGTGAACTCTTTTCCTCTAGAATGCAGCTTTCTAACTTTTTTCTGCTCAGACATCTTTTTCTGCTTCATGTCACTAAGCGAAGGAAGGCAGGAGACTACCATTTAACTCTCACCATAATACCACTATCACCCGATTTTGAACAGCTTAGAGTTGCATTAAAGACCACCTTCCCAATATTATTTTGAAATCACATGAGCAAGTTAAAGTTGGCTGTGACTAAAAAGAAACATTAAAAGGGAAGAATGCGTTCAGTGAAGACAGGGAAAGAGACATACAGCAGATTAGTTGGCTGTTACGTGCTTTACAAGTATATAGCCCAGACTGGTATCTTAAACACCTTTTAACCAAAGCCAGAGGCAGTCTGTTACCTAATTGGAAACTACACTGAAAAACACAATTGGCTCCTAGAACCCAATAAAAACACAGGCACAGTGAAAAGCAATGAAATCACAGAATCGTCTGGGCTGGAAGAGCTTCAAGATCATCGAGTCCAACCACGCGCATGGATTCCAAATGAACTCACATTTTAATCTGAGGCACAGTTCCATTTTCATTCTTCCTCCCCAAAAGTAAATACACTAGTTCCAGAAATGCCAGATCAAAATTTTTCCACTTCACACAACTTCACTTGTACACTAACAATAAGCATAATCCTTTTGTTCGGTTTCGAGCGCATGTACTGAAGATCTCTCTGCTTAAAGGTCAATGCACACAGGGGCGAAGCATTTCCTCTGAAGGCCTACCTAAGCTTCCAAGGTAAACCTTCACATCCTCCCATCAGACAACTGTTGTGAGTCGTATAATCAAAAAACCCCCGCTATCCCCCCAAACTAGGCTGCTGTAAATTAGCAATGCTGTGGACTTAATTGTATCCCATTACACGGGGATGAAAAAGTCTATCTGAATGCCAAAACATAACAGAAATGTTGCAGGGGAAGGAAGATTAGTCATATGTTTGACAACTCTGTATATTCAAATTGTAATATTCACAGAAAATTACAGCAGGCATTGGCACAAGTGCTTGGAGAGCTGGGAAGTGCAAAGGGAGTCACTACAATGTTGCTCAACACACAAAGAAAAAATGAGAAAAATTCTTTGTGGAAAATTCCTCCAAATATTAATCACAGAAAACCTATCTCCACACAAGAAAAACATTTTGGTAGATTTACAGGGCAGAAGATTTTTGACTTGTAAATAAAGACACCAACTAGTGTTTAAATGAAGAAGACCACTCAAAATTAATTCTGAGGAACAAACGCAGGGAAAAGTAAAAATGTCTAACACCATTTGCAGAAATGCAGTAAATTGTCCGGGCAAGGAGTTAACATTGAGGGGGGAAACAGGCTTGGGCTGTGTCACTCTACAGACTGCAAGGAAGACAGTGCAGATGCAATGGAAAGAAAAATATCAAGTATAATCTTCACTGCTGAAAACATGGCATAAAAGAAACAAGAAGAGGAGAAGAGGGTAGAGAAAAAACAAACTGGACCTGACAAGCTTCTTTTGGAGGTTTTGGTTCTTTGTTTTTGTTTGCATGGGGTTTGGGGCTCCCCCCTGCCAATTCTGTGTAAAGGAAGAACAAAGGCAATACAGAGCAGCAGCTGAAGACGTACATGGCAAGCTTCTAGAAACCAAGATTTTCTTCACTCTCCAAAAGATTTTGGAAAAGCTGCTAGTATTTTGAGCCAGTTGCATAGAAATCTGTACATACATAAACAAATTATGTTATCCTTCTTTGTTACCTGGGTTTCCAGTAAATTCTAGATTCACAGATTCAGCAGTGCCTCAGCAACCAGACGGATCAAGAAGAGATTTACTCTGCAACTGAGTAAGCATCTGCAAGTGTGAAAGTTTCACACCACTTGGTCGCTTCCAAAACAAGATTACATTCACTGCCCAACAAGAAATCATATGATAACAAATGAACTGCCTGCATGTATGGCATTTTAATACAATCGCTTTGACTCGACAAGAAACATTATCTTCATTATCTATAGTTTAGAAATAAGGTGAGGAAAAAAGGTTTTTAGACTTTCAGCAGTGTCATAGCAATTGGCAGTCATAGCTGCAGTGTTTCCGAAGCCTGTGCACAAGCGGGGTGATGTCAAAGCTGGCGTATGCTCTTCCCACCCATCTGGGCCATGAGAGCAATGAGACAACTCTTTAGGCCAATTATGACTGTGTTAAGAGATGAAACCATTAGGAAGGAAAACAAATTATACCAGGGGACAGACAATCTTATGTATCACAGCTGTATAACTCAAAACTGAAATAAACATTGTGCTTCAGAGTGCAAACACACAAGTTAATTGAAAATAGCACTGCTGTGTTTCTCAGATTCCCATTAAAGTACACATAAAAGCAAATAGTGAAACACTGAGATATTTACAGACAAAACTGTCGACAAACAATCTTTCCAATGCTTTATAATTAGTACAGCCTTTCCTGCACAAATACTTGTGAGCTTTATTAAATATTCTACCAGTATTCATTCTGCTCATGAATTCTACTCATTATGTAGTAGCTATACTAACCAAGTCATTGCAGAATTTCAGCTTTATCTTAGGCATACAGTTCAAATGTCAAAATTATTTTGATTTAGGAAAATAAAGCCTGTCAATTTTCAGCTGGGTCAATGCTTTTAAGTGACTTTGGAACTTCGGAAAAATTCTCTCAGTGCCTTTACTTAGATACTCCAAGCAGCTGAGAGCATAGCAAAAACACTGAAAAACTCTTTTTGAACTACTGAAAGATTTCTCTACTTTCTGAACTGTAATTACAAAAGAAACATATAAATGATGAAGTGCTGAAAGATACACTAATAAAATTCTCTGCATAAAGAAATGGCACCTCTCTGCCCATTCAATCATTTGTTAAACTTGTTCTTTCAAAGACCATCTAAGTCAACAAACTCATCCAAAACTACTGCAAAGCATTTGATAAGCCACATAGAGCTTATGGAAGGGAAAATATTAATACACACAGGGCTTAATAAGAATGCCAAAAAAAATAAGAACATTGCAAAAAATGTTCTTTGTTCTAGATATAAAGATAAGCAAAAAAAAAAGCATATAAGACAAACAAAAACAACACTGCTTAAAAGGGCATAATCAAAACTTAGCTGATTTTGCCAGCAATTAACTTAAATTTGATGCAACACTGAGGAAATTAAATTTTGCAGATGTTTTATTTTAACTGTTTTATCCTACTCTACTGTTACATTCTACTGGGAATACGGAAAACTTCGCTACTTTCAATACACAGATCCTTTGCTTCAATAAAGACTTTTGAAAAGATATCAAAGCCCTTAAAAAGTTAGGAAGTGTGGTAGGGTATCAAAACAATTGGACAAGGAAAATGAATAACTATGTAGACTTTCTATCAGTGTAATTGTCATAAATTAATTCACTGAAGGACTACTTTGGCTGATCTTTCTTACCCTGGAGATAAAACTACGCTCTTGTGCTGTAAATACAGCATAAACAGTACATATGAAAACACACCAACAAAGATATGACCAAACAGTCTTTAGGGCATGACCAGGTTTACTCATTCTTACCAAACTCTCTCATTCAGCCTTACAGCAACTCTGCAGTCAACTCATTAGGAGAAAAGTAGCCTCCTAACAGGCTCATCTCTTTGAAAAGATCACGTCTTAGTTACTGTGCGCACTTGAATAGCTGTTGTCAAAATTCTAAATGTTAAATAGTTTTTCCTTGTGATTTTGTTACAGTAGTTTCATCCTGATCCATAACTCTTACTGATTTTAATAAATTCAGTAATCAGTTCCCAGTATTTCTCTCTGTATTAAATGCTAACAGTAATCAGAGTAGTCACACCTGCAATTTCATATCTACCAATAGCTTCGAACCCTAAACAAACTGCCTTAGCCACAAGCTAAACTGTGCCAAGTACAGGTGGAAAATAGCACCTATTTTTATGTTCCATGTGTTTAAAAAAGGAATCTCTGACATCAGTAAGTCCATATTTGAAAGATCATCTACGACTTATACTGTATCTTTCACAGTTGGTGGATGATTTTGAGTACCCCAATCTGAAATCCTCTAAGAGCTATCCGATTTTCAGGAAGACAATTCTGAGCAGAGCCAGGACATAAGTTACTTTAAAAATATTAAGCTTTACAACTTAGTATTTATTAAGCTCTGTCTTTCTTTAGGTTATCCAGCATTTTCTAATATGAACAATAACTATCTCAGGATATTAAACAAAGTGACCGTAGAGAAACTGGACATAGGAAACACAAACCTATGAAGAAATAAAACGTTAACCCTCTCCTTAATTCATTCCACCTTCAGTCATTATTCAACCTTCTGTTATCTTTGGCTAACCAATCTAGGCCTAAGTTGAATTTGTTCAGGTGGAGTGTAGGTATTTTACCTAAATTTTTATATCTCTGTTGAAGTTGGGCGAAATAAATGAAATAAATGCATCAGAAATATTATAATCATAGACATTTGCTGCAGCTCAGGTAACAAGTGAAGAGCACATCCTCAGGCAGACCACTCGCTTGTCCCAGGGAAATGTTCCATCACTGCCAGACTTTCTCAGGCTCCTTCCAGCTCTCACTAGTACCCATACTACAATTACATTGCCCTTTCCCCATGCATTAAATACCTCCCAAAAGAATGAGTACTGAGGATTTATTTTAACCATTTGATTACAAATGAAACCCAAATGACATCTAAACCTTTAAGTCGCCATTTGTTTTATAACAGATTGCATCCAAGCAGCAATACAAATTACAGGCTGCAAACTTCAGTCACGTTAAACTCATTGTCCGTAGAGCACAGGCCAAGTAGTATCATTAAAACACTTGTATTTAATATCTTTGTTAATGATGATAGGATGAAAGTACCTCAGCCAGTTTGCTGGTGATTGATGGGAGGGACTCACACCCTAGAGGATATGGCTCTGCTTCTGAGGGATCTCAACCGGCTGGGGAAATGAGCTGAAATATCTCATGGAAATCAGCAAAAGATGAATGCAAGATACTGTAAATGGAAAAGAACAGCCTCATGCAACAGTCCAGTGTGTGGGCTAACTGAGCACAAATCAGCTCTGCACTAAAGGACATGCAGGGTCCAAAGGACAACACAAACATGGTCAAAAATGCACCCCTGCAGAACTGAACGCTAAGGGCACTCCAGGCCGCACCACAGTGTGTTGCTCTGCACTAAAGGACATGCAGGGTCCAAAGGACAACACAAACATGGTCAAAAATGCACCCCTGCAGAACTGAATGCTAAGGGCACTCCAGGCCACACCACAGTGTGTTGCATTTGTTGTCCCCCCTTTCTTCATAGCAGGCCTCACGGCACTGTGGCCTAAAAAACACTAACAGCACAACTACATTTTGGGGGTGGGCAAAGGCTGGGAGGGGGTACAACCAGGACAGCTGGGCCCTACAGACCACACCAGGTCATTCTCAGCAGTGAAAGCTGAGTGGAAGGAGGAGGAAGGGGAAGGGGGGACACTCAGGGTTGTGGTGTTCCTCCTCCCAGGCAGCCACCTCACACGCTGAGGCCCTGCTTTCCAGAAGCAGCTGGACATTCATCTGCCTTTGGGAAGTAGTGAACGAGTATCTCTTTTTGCTTTGCTTCAGCACAAGGCTTTCGCTTTCCCTATTACACTGTCCTGGTCTCAATCCATGAGTCTTCTCGCCTTCCTTCTTTTTTCTCTTCACCCCACGGGAGAGGGGAGCAAGCAAGATGCTGGGTTCTTATTTGGCTGTTGGCTGAGGTCAGCCTGCCACAGGCGCCCTTCCACTGGAATTATTCTAGGATATTTCTTAATACATTTCCCACCTCCTCCTTAGGCTTCAAAAAGCACGTCATAATGCTCTGAGGAAGAAGGCAACAGTTACAGAAATTTTGACTGTCCCAAACTTTCTCGAGGCCTCTTTGATGTGAAAAATATGACAAATTCTGTATTGGCCACTATCCCAGGAGGGCCAGAAATCAACTGCTATCACAAGCCAAGAATCTATACGTTTATCTTCTTATCCCTGCCATCAATTTTCAATGAAAAGTGAAAGAGAGGGGAACAATCTCAAGGAAGCTGGAGCAAAACTGATTAGATGACACACCATACTCTCAGTTTCTGCGTGGGCCTATGTGAATTCTGACATATTTTAAAATTTTAAATTGTTGTGGGTGTTCGCAGAAGATAGCTGAGCAACTGTTGTAATATGACAGCCAAACAAAAAAAAGTTGCCAGATACACTGGATTTGCCCTCCTCCCAAGGAGGGAAAAAAATGAAGTCAAATAATTATATACTAAGACAATAAGACAAATCAGAAGGTTTGATTATTTAGGTTTGGGGATTTGGGGTGGTGTTTTTTTTGTTTTGTTTTTGGTGTGTGTGTTTTTGTTGTTATTGTTTTTCCTTGTCCTTATTAAGAAAATACCTTTTTTTATAAGTGATAACTTATTTTATCTGATGAAGGGAGGAAACGAGGCTGGGGGTAAGGGGTTTTGTATTGGTTCTGAAAACTCTAATGAGCTGCTACAAATGCCTCAGACAGTTTTCTCAAACCTAGAATAGGATGTGTGAAGACTATAAAAAACTTTTTAAAAATCTTCATTTTATGAAGCCTCACAGGCATGTTACATTTACATTTGTGAGATACAGAAGGTTTGAAAGTATAGAATCATAGAATATCCCAAGTTGGAAGGGACCCATATGGATCATCAGGTCCAACTCCTGGCACTGCCCAGGTCTGCCCAAAAGTTTAGACCATGTGACTAAGTGGACAGTCCAATCGCTTCTTAAATTCAGACAGGCTTGGTGCAGTGACTACTTCCCTGGGGAGCCTGTTCCAGTGTGCGACCACCCTCTCGGTGACAATAGGTAACAATGGACAGCACAGAGACATGTACTTCTCCAGACATGCTGTTTGGGGCTTTTGGATTATAAAACTTCTTTCCAACAGACCATCTGCTTGCACATTTATGTTGCCACATCTAACTTTACAAACTACAAGTACTCTCATTTTCCTGGAAATTAGTTTTGCATTACCTAAATAACCATGTAAGACCATAAGGCACAGCCATGCAAAGAATTCATGATTTGCTAAATTTGAAATTGAAAAGAAAATCCTAAATGTTTACAAGAGAAAAGACTACATTAACTTATTTCTCTACTATTTTCACATAATGTAGCTATGTAAGAATGAAAAGAAATCGTGAGGTGGATTTAAGACCAAATTGTGAAGTAACTGGTATAACAAATAGATTGGTAAAACAACATTTACATATACTGACTTCAAATATTCTAGAACACACACAAATATGTCTCCAACCTGAATTCACCAAAAATACATATGCATCAATAAAATGCATCTTTTTTCATTATTGTTGTTGTTAATCACTAGTATTACTATATATATATTTCTCTTCCTGGACAAAACGTTCACCAAGACAAGCCTTGACGCAGACAGATGAACCACGAACTAAGAAACCTAAATTCCACTGCAATGTCTACTGAGAATCAATTAACAGATGCTGAGGTTTGTTAGTAAAAGAATGTGATAGATGAGTTATATTACAGTGGATTACATACAACATTCAGCTTTTCAAATTAAGAAGCAAACTGTGACGCCATCAAGTTATTTTTATAGAGGGCAGTGGGAGTAGGTTATATTCCTGATTAAGAAATCTAAAATAAGCAAAAAAAGGGCCACCTAACAAATTAAAATTAAGAGCTACATAATGCACAAGAAGAAAATGAATGTACTCTAGACACTACAGTGTTATCAACCCACGCTCTCCCTTTATCATTTTTATAATGGTAGTTTGAGATTCTATGTTGATCTAGATGAAACTGTCAAACCAATGCAGCCAATATCTCTTAATGTAGATTTTATCGTAATACTAAAGAACAGAACTTCAAATAATCTTTTTTGGTCTTATTTTTGTTTTTACTTATCCAGACCAGAAAGAGTAGGAACAGAAAGGAAAAGAGGAACTGAATAAAGTTTAGTGAGCCAATAGATGAGAGCATGTACATTATGCAGCATGGTGAAAGGAGGACCCTGTGCCTCAAAAAGAGACACAATTACTACCTGATACAACAGCAAGTACTAGTCTGTTGAGAACAGTTAAGTGATCGGGGTTTGTTCTACACACTCCAGAGCTTAAGTACCCTCTCAGCACTCACACCTTTTGTCAAGTACATTGTTTTTCAAAAATAGTTCAAACTTGTGGCCTTACTCTAAAAGGCGCCACTTGGCCCAGCAACAAGTCAGATTTTGAAAAATGTCATTATAGACTTGATTTCAATATTAGTAAATTCTAACAATGCTCATACAGATCATAGTGAATTCTCACCTAATATGGGTGCTGAACCACTCCGAATGCTGAACTCCTTCAATAGCAACTACAATCCAGTTAAACAATGCTGATATATATTAGTGAATGGCAACGTAATAGAGTAGCAGACATGTTCTGCCATTTGCGCTAGCCAGACCTGCTGAGTACCACACATTAAAGCATTCATGTAGACCTGTAACTCAGCAAAAATGTTAGTCTTTTCTTCTCCCCAAGCCCTTCTAGCCCCTTCAAGTTCACAGAAGTGCTTTGTGACAGTACTCCTTTAATACTGAAGTTTTTCCTTCTTAGACTGCTCTTCCCAGTCATACAAAAGAGAAATAGTTAATGAAAGGTTATAACTTCTGTAGTAAAGAACCATATTTAATAACATAATCTAGAGATTCACTACCTTTCCTTTCCTTACTCAGCCATCTCCCAGAACGACAAAAATGCAGAAAAGCATGATTACGTACTAGTCAATTTACTTATTCAAGCAGCTACATATGGTCCCTTCCCATCAAGCATTTCAAGAGCCAAAGCTTATGTTCCATTTTTAACATTAGATTAAGCACTTATTAAAAGCCATGCTCTCTTGTCTTTTCCTGTCATTCCTCTTTAAAGCTAACAGGAAAGGTGACAGAAAGAAGAAAATGAAAACAAAATGTTTCCCACTTTCACCTTTTCTCATCTTCTTTTCTGTTTCTCTCAGGAGAAGTTCTGTAGTCACCTCAACAATTTCTCAGAATATATCTCCTTTTTCTCTGCATCATACACTCCATCCCTTATAGCAGACTCAATGCTTGGAAAGATTCACTGGGAGACATATGACATTCCTATGCCTAATCTGGGACTTCACTTGGCCCCACAAATTAATTAAAACTCAATAAAGAGAGGCACGACAAAATGGAAGAGCTCCTCTCTGCAGATGAAAAAAAGATAAAGTTCCACAGCTCAGTTTCATTTGAAGATACATCATGTAAAAACCTGAGAAGTCAGAAGGATTTTACTTCAGTGGAACTAAACAAAGATGACATCTTTTCTAGCACCAAATAAAAGTTACAAGTATTTCTATGCCAGCTCCTAAAGTAAGGTTGCAAACAACATACAAATACAACAATAGGGACAAAAGCTGGTAAGGAGGCTTCATGGTGAGGCACAGCTTCATATCATGGTATATAGCTGAAAGAGCTCTAAAAAAGGCTAATGAGAACATTTCACTTTGGATGAACAATGAAAATTCAAGAGCAGGCCAGGCAACAGGTCTCCTAGGGTATCAAAAACAAGCTTCTTCAGTTCTTCAAACTTGGGTGATCACTGACACTAAAACAAAGTATGATATAGGCCGATACATAGAAAAATACATATATCAGATGACTCGCTGAAAAGACCCGTGCAATAGTGTTGAATGAATGTCACTTGTTTATACACACACACCTACCTTATGTCAGGGTTTTTCACCAAATTGATGTCATGTCTCCATCTGCTAATCAGGCCTTACATGGAAAGAACCCTCTCCACCATAAATCAGCTATCACAGAAAATTACTTTATTGTCAGGTATTTATGAGCATCATTGCAGGATGACTCTTAAGACAGCAAGAAAGGGATGGTGCGGAGGTAACTTTCTTTGCATGAAGAACTTCAGGAGCTAAAAAGGAAATGTACTACACAGCACTTTGAGAAATAATTAGAAGAGAACAGGTCTTCTTACTGCCTGCCTTGCAGATTGCTGCAATAAAGCCAGTATCAAGGCTCATGTACTTACTTTAAATTCACATTGAAAAAGACCAAGATCATCCAATCTCCACAAACATTCAGCTTGTTTCTTTGGAAGTAATGTCACCAGCAAAATAAACACCAGGATTAGTTCTTCATTAGGCCCATAACAAAATAGTCACAACATGATGTTTCAGAGCTCCACATTTCAGTATCCTTAAAAACTTAACTTACCTTTTCCATGAACACCAAAACACATAAAAACAACCTTTCAAAATTATTATTCTTGCTGAAACATAAAGAACCTTTGGAATCCATAATAAAGGAGAAAGAAAACCACTTCACATGACTCTGAGAATAAGAGATGCCAAATAAACACTCACAGATATTACATTGTAGATAATGCTTTCGTCATTTACTCAGACACAGCTCAACACTTACAGAATACAATTACACGTATTCTCGCACTTTGTATAAGGAATGCAATTACAACAACTGTAAGAGCACACATATAACCATTTTCTTGCATTATAACAGAAAAAAAATAAACTTGCAGCATCTGAAGAGTGCTATTTTTATTCTCTGTTCCTAGCAGAAGTTCTTAGCTACCATCAACAAGATACTGTATAATGGTAAGCGCAGGACAATAGGGTATAAAATCAGAGTGGAAAAAAAAACTATAGATATTCCCTGTTTCTGCTGCTACAAACAAGATTTCCTTAGACCATCTGTTCCCCTTTAGGTATAAAAGCTTCTAAAACAGATCAGGATATTAAATAGTCATCATGCAGAAAACTTTCCTGTTGCTAAGAAACAGGAAGGAAAATAATGGTTCCAAGGTCAACTGGTGCTGAATTGATTCAGGATGACAACATCTTTGACCCAATTCGACCCACTTCATAAGGGATCAAACCCACCTTTTGCTTAGTTTTCGTTGTTTCCATAAGCCATATTCTGCTTAGAAGCATTATTTTTATGTGGCAACAATGAATGGAAGTAAAACTGTTCAGAGACTGGTGACAGAAATGTTGCTGTGATTACGCAAATCAACAGGGAATTAGAATACTTTGAGAAATCCTTCTTGAATCAAAAAGGTTCACTGCATTCTGCATGACCTTTCAGTTCTGACAGCTTTTTCATTAGCCAGCTTTTAGTTCTAGGCTGAAGTCAAAGGTCAATGTTTCTAACAGCACTCAGCTCAACAGGCAAGTCAAAGACGACCGTTTCATTGAGGCACTGCTCTTGCCAGCGTGAAATAAGGCATTACTTTCTCGTTAAGGCCAGCACACTGATTTGGTTGCACTCTTCCTCAGTAATTAAGAAATTCAGAGCATCACTATACTCTGTACAGAAGAAAATCCAAATGAAGTACTAACACAGTTATATCACCGCACTGTCTTCCAGACATGTAACTTCAGAAAGAGCATGCAGCAGGACAAAACACAGGTTTGCTACATAAACAAATAGGAAAAGATGTCAGAGAAGAAATTCAGCATCTGATACCCAGTATTATTATTAAGTTTAATGAAATACTTCTTTTTAAGCTAAAAAAAAAAAAAAGCTGAGTTACTTCATGGGCTTCCAATAAAAAGTAGCAAAAAAATTAAGGACAGATTTTGGTTTTGTTGTAAAAGTGCTACAAAATTCAACCACGCGTGCTCTTTTCAGGCCAAACTGTAGGGACTCGCAGAAGCACCCTGTACATTGCCAGTTCTCCTTCTACTCTTCCTGCAGTTCTGCACAGCTCTTTAAAGAAGCTCAGCCCCAGAATGTCCCCCCTCCACTCTGCTGTTAACTATGTTTCATACAAGGCCCTAGAAAACAACAGCTTCCAGACACAAGAACCACCACGTTATGTTCCACTAAACATTAAAGGAGCATATAGAACAAACACTATAAGAACAAACTGTTTTAACTACTATAAATAACCTGGAATTCCTCCTAGACAGTAAATCTATTTGCCTCTTACGCATTTTCTCGCTTGTTTGTTGCATATATTTGAACATGTATCAAACGTAACCCATGTTCAAGTGCAGGAGTATAAATGTTTACCTTGATGCTTGTTTTCAGTCTGAACAGACCATTCACAAAACACAGGGTGCTACCACATGGCTATTCTTCTGGCTTATAAAATGCTTCTTGCTCACCAGGCTTCCTCCTGACATAACTGTCTCAACTCCACAGAGACAATTTCTTCTTGCTGTTCTCTATTTGTTCTCTGTATTTCCTGATTGCTACCTAGTCTGAAGTTAACATCAGTGATAACACACCTCTTGAGAGCGGACAGAGCCTGATGGTAATAAGGCCAAATTTTGGCACAGAAATGGCCAAGGACAAAGGCAAAACAGCCTCCAGCACTCACAAGGTTTCTTCATCACATCTAAAGATGCTGTTGCCTTTAGGTATCCTGTACAGCCATTTTAAAACACCTATATTAAAAACAATAAATAATAAAATTTAATAAACAATACTTATATTTTATTCATCTATTAATGTCATTATCAAATTTGAAAAATATTATGTTGATAAATTAAAAAAATAAAGGATGCCTAATTAATACAAGATACTCAGTAATTTCTGGCATTTAAACACAATTTTCTATTCCAACATCATTCATCTCGACATTGCTACAAAGCTCTATACAGGGTTTAGTAAAGGCTAGGTCTGCTATTCCAACATCATTCATCTCGACATTGCTACAAAGCTCTATACAGGGTTTAGTAAAGGCTAGGTCTGGCCATCACAAACAGCAAAGACTGGTATTTCCTGCAAGCCTCATTAAGGAAGCCAAAAATCTGTTGACCACCAAAAATTAATCTCAACCCATGCAGCTCAAATCCGAAAGAACTGATGTGCTAGATGGACCTTGAAGGAGCTTGCAGCTGCACTGCTATGTTCTGCAGGTAATTAAAGAGCCTGGTTTCTAGCTCTGACTATCTGGTCCCTTCCACAAGGATTGAAATTAGTTTTTAAAATTAAGTGTGGGTTGAATCAACTGACAACAGAAATTGTTATACTTTGCATAAACTGTAAAAATGCAATACCCGATGGAAATTGGCAAGAGGACTTAAAAATCCCATAAAGCACTTTTCTTTGTACTGAAATGTGTTATCAATAAATACTATTTGAAGACACATTTCAGAATTTCACTGTACCAAAGCTACTGAATCAAAGCATTTTACTTTAAATGTAGAAGTAGCACAACAAAGCCTACCCAACATTTGGCTTAACAAAAAGGAACAGAACACAGTGCTAAAAAACACTGTGTTTGCCAGCTGAAATGTGTGAAGAATGAGAAGAGGCCCGCTGTAGAGGCAATTTCACACGCTCGCCCCGACTTTCCATGACCTGGTGCCTGGGCCCTTTCTGCCGCCAAGGTCCCATGCAGCCACACACGTCTCTGTTCTCGCAGTGCTGCCTTTTATTCCTAACTTGAAAGCCTGATCTAGAGTCAACCTGGTGGATCGACAGCTGGACATCACCTAGGTTTATTTTAATTCTGCTTCCTTGATATTAATCTGCCAATATAGTTCTCTGTTGTTCCATTAACCTTATGTCTTAAGTCTCTCATTACTACGATGTACCATAAAGGCATGTTTGCAAGGGATAATTAAATACCAATGCACTCTACCTTTATGGATAACAGCGACAACAGCTGACAGTTTTCCTCAAAAAGAGTACTTTTACACCCTGCCTTTGAAACATTTTTCTCCTCCATCTTCATTTGGGCTGTGAGCCAGAAAGAGAGGTATGTGCCTCGGACTTTCCACAATACAAATACTCGTGTTTTAGAGGTAATCCTTGCATCTGTTCATCGAGTGTTCCTCAGCTACATATAATTCCAACAGCTTAACAAACCTCACAAATAACACTCTTCTCTAAGAACAAGTTCTCAGAAAAATACAGTGAATATATTACATAGTATATAAACTAAGAAAATTAGAGAAGATTACTTACGATAGAAGGAAGAGGATGTCTTCTGAGCCAAAATTACTAATTCTTTTTCTTACTAATCACAAAAATTCTCAAAATAGAGAATTGAGGTAGCAGCAGAGGCAAGTCACACTGAACACCAAATCTGTTCTTAAATCCTCCACTAAATAAACAAGTACGGATGTCCAGAGAGGTGACTAGACCAGCAGTTCCAATTACACTTCCTGAAAAAGCTCTAAATTAACCATTAGTTATTTCTTTCTTTACAAGGTATGGTGTCAATGAAGTGATTTCCAACCGTGATACAAAACTATTCATGGTATTCTTGTTACAGAAAATTCCTTAATTGGATGCCAGAGATGCTTCCTGGCAGGAAATCGCGCACTTGTCAAATGTCTCACTAGCTGAAAAGGCCTCGATTTGTAATTTCAGAGTACTTGCAGTACCTGCCAATTCCATAATCCCTGCAACATTTGTTACAGGACAAACACTAAGTCTAAGCTTAAAATGCTGACTGAAAGCTTGAGAAAATGGTTTGACTTACATCTAAAATGCTATCCCAAAAATGAGCAGTTAGTTCAACGTGAAATCTTACTTGACATTGGAGTAATGAGAGCTGTGGCAAAATACTCACTTTTTCAGCATCAAGAAGTTCACGACAGTGAATATTCAATTCATGTCCCACAAGGTGTGTGGAGCTTGTGCCTGCTTCTCCAGCCTCAAAGCTGAGTAAAACTTGGTGTGTCCGTCTAGTGAGGATGCTGCAATTGTCTACGAAGAGTAGCAATTTACAGTGTTGACCAAGATTTGCACGGTCCTGCAGAGTATGACAGTCTTTCCCCAGTGGGAATTACTATCATGCAGTTACACTACTGTATGTGGTACTAACGCAATAGCTACACGACAGCACAAGTAATTATATAGTAGCAACTATCAGCATATTCAAAAAGGGAAAATCGTGTTCTTTGTTGCTTCAGCCTACAAAATATTCATCTATAAGGTGGGTGACTTTATACTCAGTATCTGTGAAAAAGATCAGCGTTCAAAGATCCATTTGAGAAGAACAATTCCTTTCACTTTACAGGAAAAAATATGGTTTTTTTTTCCATGTTCACAACAGAAGTGGCAAGTAGTAAAGATAAGAATTTGCAAGCTCCTAATCCTACATGTACCACTTAACAATTGATTTATCAAGGGTATATTTGGAAATTTAATTCTTTGGACTCTTTCCAGCTCACGTGACTATTCAGGTTTTGAAGCTCCTCTAAAGTCTTCTCCTCATTGCCTGTCTGAGCAGATTAACCTATAAAGAAAGAGGTATGCATTGTGTCAAAGTGCCACTGAAACAGCACTAGGTGATAACTTGGGGGATCTCATCTCATTCGAGACACAGTAACGGAGGACAGGCCACGCCACAATGCCACAAAATGAAAACACTTTTAAAATGCAAAAATGGAAGGGCAACAACTGTGTCTAACAAAAAACTCAAACCTCTGCAAAACAAAATGTTGCATTTAATCGCCATCTGATGTTACACTTGAAAGATGTATCTATTACTTTCAGACTGAGCCAGTACTGGCAACAGATAAAGTAAAAATTATTTGGATGTGCCTGTCTGCTCCTGGATTTCTACAGTTGGAAGAAAAATCCCAGCAGTTAAGCCAGTGATATTTCTTGTTATAACAACAGCTGACGTTTATTTCACATACTCCTAATGGACTGCAAGAAGAGTCCTGCCAGTTCCAATAGCCTGGAAGTGAAGAACAGCTACCCAGTGCATTTAGCAATGTCCTCAGCTATAAGACCTAACAGTATCTATAACCACAACTATGACCACGACCACAAATATATTTCAAGAAATGTCATACCAGAAAAAAAAAAAAAAAAGAAGCAATCAGAATATTCTAACAGGTTTGCAAAGCATCAGGGCTAAAACACTTCTGGAATTCATAGACATTTTAAGTCAATGGAAGAAAAAGGAAACTTTCAGTATATACCAGTAAAAATCAGCCATAATGTCTTCTTTGTCTGTGGACACAAAGTGAGTAAATACATCAGAGGCAGGGTGGCTAACTACGAACCTTTTTGAAAAGAATCACTTTTCCTGAAATTTGTTTCCCTACAGAATATTGACTGCCTACTATAAGGAACAAAAACAACCTCAAAAAACATCTCCAGAAATCTGCTGTGCAGATTGTTTTTTTTTTGTTTGTTTTTTTTTGCTGCCACGGAGAGCTGGAAAACCTGAAATCACATCAGCCATAAATGAAAGGTGCCTGTCACAGAAAGCATCCTGAGAAGCCCACTTTAAAAAAAAAAAAAAAAAAAAACACCTTTGGACAATTAAAAAAATGACACTGACAGTGTGCCACTTAAGTTTCCCTGACTGCTTACCCCTCTTTGCCACGTTATGTCACTCTCCAGTGGAAAGGTTCCAATTATATACACAAATGTACATGTATACAGGCACTGACAGATGTCAATAAATGACATTTCTACAAATCTTCTAAGTTAATTCCTACAGCACACAGGCAAGAAGCCAGTCTTGGGGAAAAAAAAAAGGCTTACCTTTTCTGCAACTTTGCTTAAAGTTCTGGAGAGAACTGGAGAAAGCAGTTCTCTGTTTTAATTCCAACCGGAGACCAACTACTGAGGCATTTACTCCTCAATAAATAGCACAGGCTAAAGAGTTCCAGGATTAACTAAAGACCATGTGTAATTTAAACCTCAGTAGCATGCCCTGTCTTCTATAAACCAAGTGTATGTTCCTGGTACCCAGCAATACAACACCCACAACATCTGAACAATACGTACATATTCGTGATTATGGAAGGTGGAAGGCTGAGACAAAGGAGCCCAAATAGCCTCTACGTTTAAGTATCTGCACATCCCCCTAACAGCAAGGGACCTCATCTTGGCCGTCTCCACAGATGGAATTACGTGGGCCAGTGGGGCAGGACTGCTACTTTTCCCTGTTTCTCTCCTTCAGTTTAGCACATAACACTCCAGTACTCAAAAGGCATCTACAGAGGTGGGTACAAGTGAGCTGCTCCAGGCCCAGCACTTGCCATGTTCCTGCTAACGAGGCTTGTGAAACTGGGCCAGTAAGCTGGCCCCTGTCCCACCAACTGGGCGCCACGCTGCTTTTGATCAACAGGCAGAGCACAGGCAGTTCTGAAATCAGGGAGAGACATCTTGTGTTAGACTGGCCAGTGATTAGAATAAGGTGGAGATGTCAGAGATTTGACCTTGAGTTGCCTATGTTAGGAGTGAACATTATGGGATACCAAGCTGAGATGCTTCTCGTTAACGCTTCCTAACGAGAGGAATTAATGGGATGAGAAAACAGTTTTCTGGGAGCTCTACACAGGACATTTCCTTGTCCATGAATAACAACGCTGGTTTTTGGAAACAGAGTTGTTCTATTTCAGTTGCTGAGCAGGTGGTCTGTTAAATCTTACAAGTTATGTCTGGTAGTTAAGTATTGGTGTAAATATTTTATTAAGCTTCCCAGCTTATAATAAGCATTGCTTAGCACTATTTTATGCAACATAGGCTACAGAAATTATTCTACCAAGGAGAAACAACAGGATGAATGCGAAGCGGATAACCACAATTGTTTATTTTAATATGAAAGGGAGAAAAGATTGTGAATTCTAAGTTCAATGTGCCTGTTTGGGGAAGAAGCATCTTCTTTAATTTTGAGCAGTTCAGCAGTTTACAGCCTACGCAAATAAGCATACATTATCTTTTTGTTCTCGTTCTTTTAATCTCATCCATTTATTTATTTGATTAAAGACCTACGTTATAAACGGTTTAATCACCTAATCTATATTTCTATAAAGTTGAGGGACCATTCTGGTTGATAGTTGCTCTTCCAGTCAATTAAACACTACCTAGTTTCTCTGTCAAAGTTGCAAGCCATTTTCTGTTTTATTTCTTGGCATTTTCCCCCCTTTGCAAGCAACTTAAACGGTTCTGTGGTGTAAATAACATACAGGATATTCATTATACTTTAAACAGCATTTTTATTACTATTTTTTTTTGTTTATAGTATTGAAGAAAGGAAATCTCTCCCCCTGAGAATTTTAATTATCATGTTCTCGGATGTCTGCTATATTGTTTGGTGAAATGAAGAAACTCCTATTATTAGAACAAAAAGCAAAATTGCCTGTCGCAATTCTCACCAGTTTGTTCACATACAAGAGCATAATTTATTGTCCTTGCAGTAACAAAGTTTTTGACACTTCAGGAGAATTGTTGTAGAGACTGTGAGGCATAAAATCGTAATTTAGGGATCCAAAAATAAGCTTCAATTCTTATTCAGCTGAAGGTGAAATGGAAAAATAATGTATTTCAAAGAGATAAGACTACTCTGCTGCATACTTCCAGTCAGGCATCTGAATTCTCCATCTGCACTGTTAAGTAATGCGGCAGGACCTGCAATGGTTGCACAAGCAATTAGACAACATCATGTTTGAAGTATCATTATTGGAACTTCATATCCAATATAGCATTAAAGTACGGAGACCCTTCCAGCTTTGTAAGACCTCTTTCAAGGGAATAAAAGCAAAACTCATAAAGCTGCAAAGGTCCTACAGAGGCCACAGCACTACAGAGCAAAGCAGAAGGGGAACTGGAGTAAGCGTCACACTTCCACATTAGTTTAAGTAGAAGCTAGGTCTGAGGCTAAATAATTAAGAGTAAGAGCAGAATTCTTCTTTATGTTACCTTTACTGAACCAAAAAGCATCCATTATAACGTAGTTTTATCTCCTGAATAATACTGACAGTCACTTAATATATAGACACAATGCCTGGCTCAGAAAGATCCCTAGAGCTGGTACTCTCTACAGCAAACAAGCACTAGAATTCCCTCACCTTCACAGGCAGGCATCCAATTTTTCATCTTCTGCTGATTAGAGCCTGACCTTCACATTGGGCATCCAGAAAAGGAGAGAAATATACAGTGAAAAAACATCTGCAAACACTCCGACCAGCATCAAACAGGACCTACATGGGTAGACGAGGATATAAGCTGTATCTCCAGAGTAACATTCAGCCGCCTGTGAACTACATTTCTCCCCTAGTAATCCCTGCCTCATTCACCATGCACAATAAACTAAGGCTAGAGCTCTACGGATAAAAATGTCATTCATTCTACAACTCTGATTTATCCCCAGCACATCCGAGTTTTGTGTAACAGTTCTATGGAGAGGGGAGGAAAAAAAAGCATAGTGCAGTCCTAAGACATACTCAAATGCACACAGGAGACCCGCAGAGCAACTAGAGTCTGCTGTACCACCCAAAGCAGGTAATGTTGCTGAGGCTTCCTGTGGGCACACCTGCAACCTGTCCTCCTTCAGCCTCTCATAGGGTACAGGCAGTGCCAAGCTGATGCTCTGCTTATCTACCTTCCTGGCCCAGCCAGATCAATTCCTTTTTTCTTTTTGTGTAAAGGCCCAGGCTCATTCTTTGTCCCTACCATTTTTAACTCCTTGTTTCAGGTTTGCAGACCCTTCCTCCCAAGCAGCCTCCCCTTTCAGAGCTCCTGGGCACAAGACTGCATGTGTCAGCAGGGCTACATGCACCCTGATCTCATACAGCCCAAACGACTCGTGTTCGTGATTTCAGAGGAGTCCCACTTTGTCTCAGCCATTAAATTTTAGGGAGGTGTTAGCTATTAAAGTCTAAGACTTCACAGCACAAGACCAGGTGTTTTCAAGGTCTGCTATTTCCCACAAATGGATAAATCTTCTAAATGGAAGGGGAGAAGCACATTCCTTGCACAAGAACCAATTCATTTTGTTTCAAGGCCCCGTTCTTACAGCATCAGCACGTGTAACTTTCCAGCAACATTTGACGTTTATCCTTTTCCCTCAGTTCACGTCTCTAAACTTCCTGAAACTGTTGAAAGTTTCTTCTCAAAAGACACATCACAGCAGAAGTTTCAAGCCTAGCAAAAATGACCAGTGTCCTATGTCAAGGAAACCTAACCGTAAATAGATTATTAGGGTAAAAGAAGAGTATTCACCATTGACCAGATTCTCCAAGGCATTCCAATTACTTCAGAAGTTTTACCCAATCTATTTCAGAAGTTTTACCAATACAACTCCTTTCTAGCTCATTCTTTTTTATATATATAAATTTTGTATTTCCCCATGTTGAATCTCCATTGACTTTCTGTGGAAAATTCTGTTATCTCCAAATTGTTTTCACTCGGTGGTGTTTGTTTAAACTGGTAACTTCTGTTTACAAAACCCCTCTCTGTACCATTTCAGCAAAAAAGGGCCACACGTGATGTCAAATATACTTAACTTTGGGTCACATACTTCTATTTTGATTTCTTTATATTGATATATTCACCTCATGTGAATTTTATCTTAGAAAAATAACACAAAAGCATTCCCTTGTCCCATGAATTTAGTTCCTTGCTCTGGCAGGCATTTCATCATCTTTATGAAGGATTATTCACAGATTTCTTGGATGCAGTAAGGTACTTAAATGCAGTAAGATATGGTTTGATATCCAGTACCTTCAACTAGGAGGCTGTTCTATTGGTTAGAAACCCTATTCTAATTTCTAGAGTAAATTTATTTACAGCCAGTACGCTCATTTGTTCTCACAGCAGTGTTGTCCTATTCTAAGTAATTCTTTCCCTGTGTTTATCTCCACACATTTATAGAGTGCTTGTACTCCCTCCCAAATTTCCCTTCAATCCAAAGAAGCCAAGCTAATGACACGATGTACTTTCAACCTTTTTGACACATATTTTGATGGTTTTTTAAATCACCATTGATTTTTTTTTTTTTTTTTTACAGTTGAGCTATACAGCTATATAATCACAGCTGAAGCAAAAGAGACTTTGATCTGTCACACCTTAGTAGTGCACAGCTTCTCTTCGGTAAATTCATAGTACCTTTTTCTAATTTCCTTTTACCATTATGTACAGAACTACCCTTTCCCCCTGAAAGCAGTTTAAGAATTTGAATAACATTGAGGTCAAACACATAATCCTGCAGTTGCCTGGATTCATCTTCCCCGTTTCTTAAAAACGTACACTGCTCTGTTAATTTCTAATTAACTATCCCCTCTCCTTTCCAGCAGATCTGCACTCAGATTCCACCTTGACTCCATTTCCATACCTTTGGGCCTTTTCCTGGTGGACCTATAATCTCCTGGTGAAAAATATGACACACAAGTTTTAAGACAAACCTAGACTTCCACTGCTTCCTCATCCCCACTGTATAGTTGTATGACTTCAATACTCTGTTCCTTTCTTGGAAACATATCAGATGAACTTTGTGCTACTTACTCCAGTACCCTTTGAAGGGTCTAACTCAGCTTGACAGTTTATCTGTTCTGGCTATCTTCAGTCCTAAGGCACTGAAAAATCCAGTTGTGATGAAGAATATGTTCATTATTTCATGAGTTCAAGAGTATCTTAATGACAGCTTTGCAGAGCATGTATATGTTTAAACACTGTTTACAAAGAAGTAATTATAATGGTTACAGCCCTTAAAAGTAGTCTGACTTCTTAAAGATCCATAAAGAAATTTTGATAACAATTCCGGGGGGGAAAAAAAAAATAATGTCATTCCATTAGCTCCAACTATGCCTCAGGCAATCACAAGCACCCCCTCACTTTTTGCTTCCTATCTATTATCATTACCTGGACTCCTCACATATGTTTAAGCAGCATCGTAACATGCGTTGTAGCCTATCGCTAGTGACTAGGCTTTTAGCTGAACAATGACCCCTTTTCAAGTATTAAAATATAAATCTAATTTGATTAGACTCAACATGTAACACAATATATATCGTATGCCACAGCACAAAGCCAAAACAGGCAGCAGACACCTGCTCTACAACACTTGAAAATTTCACTCCTTAATATTTCACAAAATATTCTCATCACAAGCTTGTTGTTTAAAATACCCATAGAAAATGAAGATGAAAATGGATGTATACTGTTACGTGATGCTCATAAAAGCCTATCTGAGGCCTGACAAAGGAGCAGAGAGATGCTGGCAGGCTGGACAACCCAAATACAACCATGCTCAGCTCCTCCCAGAAACCTTTGGCCCACGAAAGGCCCAGCACCACATGGCCGGAGGAGCATGGGGGCACGCTGAGGGGCAGGAACCCATACGAAGGGCTCAGAGGAGGGGACATCCTGCCTGGTCCCTCCCAGGACAGCCCCACCATGTGTCCGCATCACAGCACCTGGAGCGGGTACAGGTGTGCAAGACCAAGCCAAGACCAAGGCAGGCAAGCTGGCCAAGAGAGCTGTATTCTCTCTACATTTCCCCACTAACAGGCCTCCACGCTGCTCGGCCAGGGAGAGGAGCAGGAGGAGGCCCCGGTGCAGTCTGTGATCATGCGGGCACCCTGCGTGTCTGCCCGTGTTATCCCTGGGGCCTACCATGCATGTACACACGTGTGTGACGTGGGTGCACTCTGCGTGCTGGGAATCCATTTGGCTACTGGTTGGACCCCGGGCACGGAGCTGTGGCAGCCTCACCCCGTCAGGATCCTGGACCAGACTCGGTATTTTTGCCTGGCACAAGGGAAGAAAAGGCTTTTGAAAAGTTAAACACAGCATATAGTTCAAATGTGATTTTCTTCTCCCATCCACATACGGTGATCATCATCTTTCATTCTGTATCTCGATTTGGTTCTTTTTCCACTATTTTCCACTCAGATCATTTCACCCACTTCATATCAATCTTCCCCTTATCATAGATATTTCCTCCCCTCCTTTTCACTTCCACCCTACCCCAACTCAGTTTTTACCGGATTGTTTTCCTTTAGTTTGCTTAGGCCTTCCTCCATTTTCTATAATCTTACATTCACCTTCCTCTTCATGAAATTCTTTTTATATCATTTTCTCTAAATTCTTCAACCACCCTTTCAGTAAGGATAAAAACTGCCCCTTATACAGTCTGTCATTTCTCTTCAGCTTTCTTCCTGCTTGCCAAAGCTCATTCTTTGTAACATCGCCTTTCGCTCTTCTTCAAAGAGAAACACATGCAATTGAGGCACTCTTCTTCCTACTTAAATAAAACATGGCTATTTTCAAACACTTACTGAGTGAACAGGGTTTGTATTCTTTTTTTTTCATAGGAGGACAGAACAAAATCCACAGACTATCACCACAAATGTAGTTCAAAAGAATCAAAAAATTCAGAAAACTGAGTTTCTCACAAAGTGCTAGAGCCCCATCATGTAACAAACCCACCACGGCAATACTTGAGGTTTAACTATTTCTTTTCCCCTCCTTCCCTGTGTGTGGCTGCAGAAAGGAGACCACGTTCACACACGTTTCTTCCTACCTTGTTACACCTTACCAACTCTAGCAAATCTACATCTGATTGCAAAGATCAACTAAGTTCTTTACTCTAGCATGAGCTTATCGAAGAGCTTTCATCTTCTTGAAGCATTTTGCCTCAATCGGACAGTGAGCCTCTTTCTTTCAGCTCCACAGAGTACAGCACCTGACTGGGTAGGAAGACCAGCATTTGAGGGGCATTTGCAGATGGAATTAGTTTGGGTTTTGTTTTGTTTGCAGATATGCCATCTTCCATCCAATAACACATCTTCTCTTAGGACTTCCTCCTCTAGCCTAAGATACCAAGTTTACTGGTAGATTTTTAAATGGTATTACACAAACAAGGGAGATATATTTTAAAAATAACTCTACAGGACTGAAAATATTTATCAGCCTTATAATAAAGCACCTGTTTTCAAGAAAGCCCATATCCCTGACTCTTTAATGACTGTTTAGCCACACACAGAGCTAGCACAGAGAAGGACAATTTGATACTATGATTATGTAGAGGAATTTTCTGTACTTTGAAATTATTACCACTCCCCAGAGAAACAACTTAGCCGTGTTACCTGACCAGTGTTTGGCTGTATCTGGCAGAAGGGCTTTATAGAAAAAGAGACCACAACACTGCAGGGGAGACAGTATACATCTTTCAGAGGGTTTGCACCCAAGAGCAATGCTTGGGGTTTCTCTCCAAAATAAACAAACAGCAAGACCCTCTGACCCTGCCAGGAAAGGACTCTGCCTGTGTTCATAGATTACGTGGCAAGGACAGACATCTGGCCATGCAGACTGACGTGAGTTCCACATATTGAAATCGCAGAAGCATGACACGTCTTCCTTTGGGAACCACAATCATCCCTTTCCCAAGAGGGCCCAAAATCAGGAAAACGTGATTAGAGCCAGTTCTGCTACACACCACTTTCTGCTAGTACATGGGGCTCTCACTCCACAGCCTACCTGTGAGCACGATTTTTTCTTACTCCGGTTGATAGCATCAAGGTCCTTAAACAGCAGAGAGCTCACTACAAGTGCCTCTGCACTCAGCTGACCCCGATAACCAGGGAGCTGGAGTTCACCTCACATTCGTCTGCTATGCAAAGGGTTCTAGCTGATCATTTCCAGCAATGCACCAGGATTAATGCTGCCCTCCATGACCAAGACTGTTTTCCAAGCCTCCTTTTATCGTAGTTATCGAGTCCTACAGTGCCTTACCCTGGGCTTGCACCCTGCCCTAAAACTCTGACCGTGCAACATCCATGTACCCTTATCTTGTCAGAAGACAGTCCCAAGTGCACACTTCTCTGTTGGCTAGAAATCTTGTCCCAGCCCTTACTTTATTGCTACTTGATCTCATGCCGGTATTTTCTCCCTTAGGTTAGGCATCTATCTAACTCAGCTCTTGCTACATCAATTTTATAGTTGATTCTATGTATTAATCATTATTTCCTCTTTGAACCTTTCCTTTCATGCTCAAGAAGTCCCTCACTTCCATAACATCATCTCATATGACTGACTTCTGTGGAAAGCCAAGCTATTAGTACATTATGTATGAAGAAACCCCCTATATTCAACTAATTTTTTGGCTGCACTCAGGCCATATCAATGCCACGTAGGAGACATCACACAAACCAGCCGGCCACACCACAGTGGCCACGATGCCCTGCATAGCTTCAGCAGCTTGCACCTGCACCTCCCCAGCCACACGGACAGACACCAGAACAACCCTCCTGCCTCAGGCACTCGCTCCTCGCCACCACCTCCTCATCCCCCATGAAACACACAGCCATCAAGCCACAAGCCTATTTCCACTCAGTGACCCAACGTGACCAGAAGAACCCTGGCGGGCACAAAAGCTGTCCCCTACACATCCCTACTGGGAACCCTAGCCACGTGATGACATGATGATGATGTTTCCACAAGTTCCTGAGCCGCTTCCCTGCCTCAGCTTCTCCACTCCGTATCTGCGTAAAGTGACCAGAAATAAAAATACAGATAGTAACAACACAAACAAGCAGTTTGTAATGCTTTTACAGACATCAAAAAGAGAATATGTTCCTCTGAGGAAAAGGGAGAGCTATCAGTGACCCCTCTTATTTGAAGAGCTTAACTTTGGAGCACAGATAAGTAGACGAAGAGTGGTGTTATCCCAAGCCAGAAATGAAATAAGCTTCTGGTTCTCAGACTCTCAAAGTGAGCTACTGAACAAAGTCCTTACGCTGTTGAACAATCTGAAGTAATTCATACCTTGTATTTCCCACTACGTCCCACATTGTCCAGCACATTAATACAATCAAATATTACATACCCCTTTTACAGAAATCATGTTAGACATCTGGCTGCCTACCTAAAAGTCTGTTTGCAGGTACACAATGTCTCTACTTGGATTCCAGTTGCTGGGAGGCAATCAATGAAACATTCCCAGTATATCCAACCCTCCTCAATCTGCCAGACTTAAGTTTTATATTATTTTATTCTACCAAGGTCTGAGTGATCAAACTACAATTCTTTTTCTGTATGAAGAACACTAACATTGCTACATAGCTTAATATCATAAAGCTTGGCTCTACAAAAATGCATGCACTTCTACTTAAAATTAAGTTTAATAATTCTTTGATTTTACAAAAATACTAAACTATTATTTGCTTTTTTAAAGGAATACACAGAACGGATTTAAGTCTTATAAACCAAAAACTGCGTAAGTTAGAGAATTTTCAAGTTGCAATTGATTGCATGCAGCTAGCCAGCAATAACATGCCACTCTTCCTCCCACTCCATGCACTGTATTATCAAGAGAAGTTTACATATTACGAAAGCATCCTTTCTGCTTTGTCTTAATTTCCAGTAACAGCTGCAACTGCAAGGGGACACCTCAGGTCCAGTTGCTTTGCTTTGTTTTCTTTTGTTGCGGACAGATGCTCATTGACAGAACGCTTTTCCCCATTTGCACGTTCAGAAAGAGCTGCCTCCTTCCACGTGCTGCACGCGGTGAGGCGAGGCTGCACACTGTGCTCCGTGACCACACCAGAGCTGGCCCGCTCACAGGTCCCTGGGACAAGCAGACATCTGTGGGTCTGCTCTGGGGCACATTGCTGTGAAGGACCCCCCAGCAGATAAGCAAAGCTCATGGGACAACGTTCAGGCAGGAACAGCACAACTCTCCCGACACACAAGACACCAGAGACAATTTCAACACCTTGAACATCCTTGTGCAAAAAAACATTCATCTCGTAAGATCATAAAAGAGCTATAAATATAGTATCATCTTCACTGTGAAAACAGAAGCCTTGTTTTTCCATAGTCATCTTGTCTGAAGTTAACTTTATAAGCCTTCCAACACCGCCAAAACCGTCAGCCTCATGCTGACAGCCTGGGATCTAACCCATACACCTCTCTGAGGACCACCGTGGTATCACTGGTGCAGTACGACTGCCAAAGCACCTTTAATTCCCCTGAACCCTAAGAACCATCGGGTAGAACAACCTATGTGAGGTTATGAGTAGAGTGAAGTACTCTGGGGAGGTACAAAACTACACTGAACACGCACTCCTAACCAACTCCCTCCTACTTCGAACAACAGCACTCAAATTAATGAGATTCACCTTTCGGTGCATGCCTGGTTGCCAATGGATTTGGAAGAAAAGGCACTGAACCATCAAAATGGCCACACCAAACAAGTCCAACCAATATAGCTTACCGCATGAAATGGTAAAATAAGTTTGACCGTTTGCATCACGCAGCCTACTTTTTAACAGGTGCTTATGCCTCCTTCCCAAAGAGTTTCCTAAAAGCTACTATAACAACACAGAGCAGCCTGGAAGAAAATCCACATTTCAATTACCAACGATTTGGAAAAATAATATTCAGTTCAAGAGAGATTTTTATTTTTTTTTTTTTGGCCTGTGATCACTCTGCTCACTTCAAAGGAACACACCTCATTAACCCTGATAATTAACAAGGTTATTCTCATCACATAAAAGGCTTAAGTTTCTCTATTAAGTCATTATTTGAATTTGCACTGCTATTAGATAATGAGGTTATTCTGGATTTAATTTCACATAATAAGATGTTTCTCTTTAAAGATTCTTCTTTTTTTTTTTTATTCAGGCACGTAATTCTCATTAACATATATGTTACATGACAGTGAATCTACTGGATAGGGAAAGGATAACATACATATAGAAACCAAACAAAATTCAATTCAAAAATCTAGAAGGTATAAGGCAGTAACTCCAAAGGCAGCACAAATGGAAAACAGGCATCTGATGGCAACATGGCTGTGGCAGCAGAAGCCAGCAACAACTGTCAAAGGAGAAAAGGACCAAGATCAGAAGGGGATATGCATGGCTTGGGAAAAGAAAAACCTGTGCACCAACTCCAAGTTTGACCAACCCAGTAAGACTTTACATGCTGTAGGCAAACTTCCAGCTCCCTTGCTCTTCACACTGCAAGTGCAGTACAGCACTTTTGGGGAATGTACGTATAGGTTTCTCAGGACTGACCAGCTTAAGAAGTCTTCTAAAATCTAATAAGCATTTTATTTTTCAAGTATAGGTGTTCCTTGTACATGAACTTGCTCCTTCCACAAGAGGAAGGACAATTGTCTAAAGCAAGACAGTTATTCTGAGGATATTAGAAGCAGGTAATTGCAGCAGTCATGTACAGAAATCCCACATTAAATACAGAAACCAAGATGACAGTTTGCCTCATTATGCACAGTGACATAATACTAGGTGACGTGTATTGTAGTTAACATAAGGAATAATCATAGCAGTAAAAAATTAGTCATGTTTACTTTGAAATTTAATTGCACAGGTTTCATAGGCAGCATACCTGATACCAGAGCATTCAAGTGCCTCGAATGTAAATACCTAGTTATGCCAAATTAACATACAAGGTTTTGCACAGAAGCTTTTTTTTTGCACGGCATTTAGTCACTAATAAATAATCCTAATAGTAATTCACTTAAAGGCTTGAACAGATGAAATCCCTGTTGGAACAACAGCGAAGGGGAACCAGCTCACAGAGTTACACTCAGCCCAGTCCCACACGGGAGAGCACCACCAGCTTGACCCATCCACGCACCTCAAAAGGGTATCGCTCATTTCACAGTCATTTCCCAGAACTTCCCACCCACCCCTTTTCTCCCCATGTTTTAAAGCATCCACTGCCAACTGCTGCCACAACTGATAGCAACAAGAAAAAAAAAAAACATTAAACTCTTCCCATAAAGAGTATCAGGAGTGCTGTGAAATATTCAGAATAAACCAACTATGCAAGTCTAATCAATGTGCAAACTCCCTAAGGAATTACCAATTTACAAGTCTCTCAAACACCTAAAAAGGGTAAGAAAGTTGTTAAAAATATAGGAGGGTACTTGTGAGTGAGCCATACACTGAATTTTCTTTTTAAAGTCTAGAGCAAGGAACAGTTTGTCAGCTGAACAAAGGCAGAAGCATGCAAATGAGATGAACAGGAGAGGTAATGGAGGACAACTCTAGGCAGCTTGACATTTGGGTGAGCCTTTTGGTCAGGAATTAGATGGTCACACACTTTTTAAGTATTACCAGAAGCATCATCACCGTACCTCCAAAAACACTCTGTACAAGGCTTGGACCCTGGGAAACACACCTGAACGATCCCAGAGCATCCAGAGCTACCTTTGTTAATTAATCCATCCCCGTTTTCCTTCCCAAATGAGGGTTTTCCAGCTGAACCCAAGCCCTGGGAGCCGCGCACCTATACACCTGGGCTGCGTTCAGAGGTTTCCTTCCCTGCCCCAGCCGGGGGCTTGCTTTGCAGCGGGAGCAGCAAGGAGCTCACCGCGGCTTCTTGATTTTTCCTCCCTTTTTGAACAAACAGCCAAAGGAACCAGAGTGGCTCTGGCTTAGCTTTAATCAGTTTAAACCCAAAGACGGGAACTCTAATTAAAACCTGGACCTCCAGCTGTAAGAAACGGCTAATTAGCTCCCAACTTTTTAATGAGGCACCGCGGCAGCATCCTCTCCGGCTGCTGGGGATTAAAGGGGAGACGGGCGAGCTCTCCCGGGCAGCGCAGCAGCTGCCTGCCCCAATCCCCCCCGAATTTCCCCCAAAACTGTCCCGGGCCTTCAGGCAACCCCCTGGGGCCGCAGGTCTCCCATCCCCAAGCCGGCACAACCCAAAGCCAGCCCCAAACCCAACCCCATAGCGCCTCGAACGACGGCGGGGGGTCGCGGGGCGATTCACCGCCCCTCCACCAGGCAGCCGACGCCCCCAAACCACCAGACACCGGCTTGCAGCCTCCCCTCCCCCGAAAAAAACAGCAATTAAAAAATTAACAATTAGCGCTCCGCCGGCTCCTGCGCCGCCCGCCCACTCACCAGCGGCGGCCCGAGGAGCCTCAAGGAGCCCGGCAGCGGGGCAGCCGCTGCCTCCCGGCCGCTGCCTCCCGCCCGCCGCCGCCGCCCGCCCCATCCCGCCCCATGCCGCCGCCCGGCCCCGCCGGCCCGCTGCCGCGACACGCCCCCGACATGACGTCACCCCGCCCAGCCCGCCCCCCTCCCCGATAAACGGCGGCCGGGGGTTAGGGGGAGGGCGGTGCCCGCCCCGCGCCGTGAAGGGAGGGCGGGGGAGGGAGGCGCCGCCATCACGGTCTCGTGGCGGGGCTGGGCCCAGCAGGTGGCCCCGCTGCCTCCTGTCACACCGGGCGTGAAGTGACAGGGGCTTGTTACGATGTTAAACAGTGAAAAGGCGATAAAAGTGTTCGCATTTTTCCTCTCACCGCCTCCTGGCACTAGTTTCAGCCCTCAGTTGTAGTCAGACTTTCAGTCATACTCAGAATTTGCATCTTATTTATCATTGCATCTTCATTTGTGATTTCACCTAATCGGGTTTGTAACAGCAATTCTTATATCCTGAAAAATAAAACTGAAAAACAGCCTTAATTATTACTGCTCTGCCTTACTATTGTAACATACAGCATCAAAATTCATTATCTCCTCTCTCTGAAAGGCAGCACTGGGGCATAGGTTCCTGTTATCCACAGGATGCTTTTTCAAATACTGAATCTGTAACAAAATAAAATGAGCCTTCCTCCCCTTTGGGATCCTGATCCTCTCCCTCCAGGCAGGGGCAGCCGCGTGAAGCTTCTGCCTGCTGCGTGAGGCGAGTGCACTTGGCGCTGAGGGCTAGTAAAGGCGACCAATTTCATGAATCCAGCGCTATTTCATTTCAGGGAGACACTTCAATGATTTCATTAAATGGAACACAAAATTTAAAAGGCAAAAATACCCTGAATCCGCAAAGACAACTGCTTTTAGGAGAATAACGAGGCAGCTATCAGCACAAGACAAGGGACCGGGTGACATTTGGACAGTAATGGTTAACTCAGAAAAGATGTATACTCGACAGAAGATGCGAGCCAGACAATTCATTGAAATAAGTTCATATAAAAAGACGAGCTCAGTTTAACATCACAGAATGATTTCCTCACAGTGAATTTCTCAGCAGAGCATCAGTCTGTTAGTAGAAAAGGCTCATTGTAATCTCTACCACTGCACCCGTTAGCACCGGGGGTAATACTAGTTTAAAGAGAGCTGCAAACTTTTTTTTTTTTTTTTTACACAGTCCTGGGAATTAGATTAAGTGAGCTGCAGTCGTACCTTTGCTTCCTTATGAAAAAATGCTGAAAACCACACAACAGAACAACTTACTGTGACAGAAATGGTATCTGAGTTTGGCACTTACCATACCTGAACTTTTTTCTTTCATCCAGATTCAACGTTCCTGCAAACCAGTACAGCTGGGCTTTTAAAGGGACATTAAAATTACAGAAGAGTTTGTGATGAGCAAGGTCCTGAACAGTAGTTCCAGAAGTTCAGGGACATAGCATTTAAACACACGACAAAAATTTCATGAGTTGATCCTTCCAAGCATCAAAAATGAATATTGCATTTACGAAGCTTTTATAAATCCACGCATGATAAGACATTTGTTTGTACAGCTACATATCTCAAAATCTATGCGAAAACATATGCCAAATTCTAGGCTTAAAGAAAAAACACAACACATTTAACATGGAGAATATGGCCAAGAAAAAGGGAGGGAACAAAGAATCAAGCTATATTTAAGGCAGAACAACAAAGGGAATGAAGGGAGGAAGTATTACAACAGGTACTTTGTTTTAATGTTTGTAATGAGATTCAAATTGACTTGCGAGTGCAACATCAGTTTGCAAAGCAATTACTAATTTTAAGTCAGGATCTGCAGGCTTGATCCATGAAATGAAAGACAGCAACAGCACTACTCTCCTGTTCAATTATAAGTAACTTAATTATTTGAGCCTTTGCCAAGGCCTTAGGATGTGGTTACACTGCCAGTTCAAGCCTACGTAAGATGCTGCCACCAAAAGAAGGGACTCTTCCTTTCCTTCAGCTACTTTCAAGCCTCCGGGCGTCAGCATTAATGAATAGACAGACGATGCGGTAAGCAAGACCAGCTTACCCACCAGGCTGTCCAGAGATCTGCATATCTGAGAAAATCCCACCCCTCTCCTCTCCCCTTCCAGCTGTCACCAGTCCCTGGCACTCAGACCAAAGCAGCAGGAGCTCACCCGCTAGCAGTAGCTCAGCACATGGGTTGGGAGAAGAGAAAACAGAAGGAAAGTCTCCAGCAGAAATGTGGTCACGCTATCTCAAGCCAGCTGTGAAACACACAAGTGGAAGCCATTAAGCCATGGCCAAAGACTGATGATATTGAGTGCAGTGCTTTCCTTTCCTTCTGCTGACAGAGCTTCATTCACTAAGTCAAAACCAGCTGTCTTGGTGTACTGTACCTGTACTTTGCAGTTGAAGAGCTCAGAACAGGAAGAAGCAAGTCAGTTCTTCCTCAAAGTTGATCACTGCTTGGCTGTGATATGTGTTAATTGTGTTATAGCAATTGTTAAAATGTGATAATTACATTTCCATTGTAATTACTTTCGCACTGATGATTTCTTCCTTTCAGGATAAAATAAAAGATGTTTCAATTTTTCATGCTATCAACATTAGAATCTGAGTAAAAGGTAACCATGGTGCAACGATGATAGAAATAGGTATCTCCAAGACTGGATCAAAGGTTTTCGTTAGAATAATAAATAAATAAAACACAGAAGCCAGCCACTTATTTCTGCTTTACTGAAGTGCTTCCTTAGTCTGTTTGCCTTACTGCAAGATTTTTAAAGCACGATTTCATGCGTATTCAGAATAAGCAGCAAGTAATAGAAGGCAGAAAAGTAGAGCTTTTCAGATCACAAAGAATGAGTGTCCAGATACAACAGGGAAATGACAGAAACCACTTGCCTTGTTCTTCTCCCTCCTCTGTAAAAAAAAAAAAAAAATTTAACCAAATTAAGAGACATCATGTCATGCTATACATTTGTGCTATACATTCAACAACAGCAATCCATACTTCCCATTGCCTGAACTAAACGAGCTAAAAAGCAGCGTCATAACTCGTTTCTCACTTTGACCTTGATACTCATCATTAATGAGACTGTTTTACTTTGACAAATTATGCAAGTGACCTCCTCATGTACATGACCACCACCATAGCACCATGCACCTGAATGATTTATGGGTCTCTTCACCATGTTCCTTGAAATAGAGAGATCTCTGCACAAAGTATTTTTAAGGCAAAGTATTCATTTATCATCCTTAAGTTAACCCTCTGTATTTTATATCCAATTACACCCTTCTGCCATTTCATCCTAACACTAACTCCTTCCTTCATCTTAGAACAGCGGGATGTTGATGCACGCAATACTGATACACCGGGTTGTTAATAGCATCTGGTTTTATTAACTTTGTATAACCCAGACATTCAGTTCTCCTCATTCTGCAAGTGTCTGCTCAGAGCCAAAATGCAAAAAGTTTGTTTTGCTGTAAATTAAAGCACTTCAAAATGAGGACTAGGGGGATATCTGGCTTTAAGGAAATACTTGCCATGCGCTGCAGTGCAAGTTCTGTTCTGAAGAGAAGTGAGTCACTTTTTTACGCTACTCCCAAATCTGTGTCATATTTGGCTTGCTGAAGTATCCTTAATAATTGGAAGAGCATTTCAATAAAAAGATATGCAGGTACAGTATGAGGATTAATGTACCACCAAGAGACAGCACACAAATCTGCACATGTGAGGATCTGTAGCAGCAAAACTCAGTGCTGGTAATTTAGAACCACGAGCAGGAAATATTACCTCTGCTGCCAACCCTCCTCCTCTTTCATCGTTATAATATCATGTCTACAAGTGCTGTGCTTCAAGTTACCTCTCATACAATTTTAATTCAGACCTGCATATCTTCATGCTCTACACATGATGATGAGACAAGGTTACACTGGCTCCCAGTAGCAAGTGTTTTGAATAGTTATTACCCCCATTTAAGAGAGTGTGTGAATAGTTATTACTTGCATTTAAGAGAGCATGGTACCTCCTCATCCTTCAGGCTTTTCAGGCTCTCAGTTTGTTCTCTGCTTGTAACAGAACTAGCATTACAAATGTTTCACTGTTTTCTTCTCTGAAATTTTACCACCAGATTGCATATATAATAGTGTTTTGGTAGCCAGTATGCCTATTCAAGGTGATCATGAACAAAACAGTGTTTTAACAGAATAAAAACAGTGAACATCAAGGCAGAAAAGCACTAAAAAGCTGTCTACCTGCCAAAAGCACCAAAACCAAGCAACAGAGTAAAAATAAGAGATTGGGCAAAACAACACTATGAGAGAAAAATATTTCCATTTAGAGGCCATTTGGTACCTGCATTATTTTTTGTCTTGTGATCTTTTACTCCAAGTTACCTACAGCTCCTATGCTGTATTTCCTTCTCAAAGACATTCCTAATTCAAACATAGACGGAAAATTAACAGATTTTGCAAAACTAAAATAAATAGTTATGATAATCCAGAATTAATATCCTGCTCCTGAGTACCACAAACTGTCAAAGGTGTGGTCTGTTGTACGTATTCTCTAGCCGCTTCGCAGTAGCCTACCACAGCAGCTGTATTAGGTCAATTCGGATTATTGAAGTAGAACAAGCATTTTTGGTCACTATAAAAAAATGCATTTTTACAACCACATTCTATTCAAAATCTCATCAAAAGTTGGGTTTTTTGGTTGGTTGTTTTTTATGAGTGCATGCGGTTTTTCTCTTAAAACAATAAAATAATGGCTCTATGGGACCCTCCATAGCTCTTTATAGGCGGGCATTATGCTAGAGATGGTGAATGCTTGCATACCCAAATTACATCTGCAATTGCTACAGCTACATTGTTCTCTCAAGCGCTCACATTGTCAGGATTAACTCTCTGTTGGGGTACTCCAGCTTCCCATTCATTCAGGCACAGATGACCAATTGCAACATCTAAGTCTGGTCCACTGAACTTTATTTGATGTGGAATTAGTGTTCTGTGCACAGACCAGCAAAGCATTTCTGGTACAGTTCACTTAGTTGGTTTCTAGTTTTCACATTTGCACTTGAGTTGAAGTGCATATCCCATGAAGTGAACATTCTAACTACACTAGCAGCGGGCTGTTCTTGTTTAAATTGTTGAGTGCTGCTATAGCATTTCCAGTTTCTGGCATCTTCTTGAATTTTCTCTCCTGGTTTGCATACTAGAAGAGCCACATGAACTGGCTGGTCTCTTGTCCTGCTTTTCATTACCATAGATAAATTGGAATTGCTGGATTCTCGTTAGATTTGTTTCCTTAACTAACAGGGGTCTTTCCAGCAACAGAAACCCCTTCAGTCTCTCTTGCTGATGACATGACCTCTGTAATATGCCTTATGCCGTGCTCTTTTTAAGAAAGCAATAATTGAAACCTAAAAACTATCATCCAGAATTCATATATCTGGCTTGCTAACATCTCCAAAATTGGGAGAGAGAACAGGAATCACTTCTTGTTCCACACTACTGCAGCCATTTAAATATAATTATTAAAATATTGCATTAATCAGTGATGGCTCTGAATACACAACTGTTAACAGAAATCAAGTTTGAGGTAGCTTAAAATTCCAGGAGTATGTGCATGAGCGTGCACGTGTGTGCACATGTGTACACATGTGTACAAAGTGCACTGGCTCTTTTCCAAGCACAACAAAATTATTAAAAATTATTGAGGTACAGTGCTTAATTAAAAGTGTACGACATCCATCTTTACCTTCTGATGAAAATTTAGTCAAGCCTGACAACACAAGACTACATGAAGAGGAAAGCCCTGATGAAGTTTGCAGGATACAAAGAAAGGAAAGGTCAGTCGATAACTCATTTAAATATGCTAAGATGTGTATCTTCCTTTTCCTCAATCTGTAGTTGCCGTTAACATGTAAAGATCAGTTTTCCTCCCACACCTGACTCGACAAAACTCATCTACTGTTTAGGAAGTGGGAGACAATCATTTTCAAAATACAACAAAACAGAGTCTATACTAACAATTTACCCGAAGAGTCAGCCAACACACATTTATTGCTTGATTGCAGCAGCATCACTCACAAGTAAATCTAGGAGACTGCATGTGCACGTGCTAAAGAACAAACGCAATGATCTTGCCTCGTAAATCAAAGCAAAAGCCCTAAGTGAGTCAAGCTAGTTATTAAAACAGAAGAAATGTGTTTGTCCTTTTCGCACAATGAACCAATAGTTATTTCACAAAGCCTAAAGAAGGCATCTGTGGCTTCAGATAGCCACAGATATTTGGGTATCACACCTTCCTCACAGGCATAAGTATCTACTAAAATACAATACCTAGTTAAATACAGAGCAGCTTTCACAATCAATTTTACTGGAGTACAGATTAAAAATTGCTTGTTTAGGGGTCACTTATATCAATCCTACTGTCTCTATACTTGTTATTGTCCTGAATTGTAAATTTTCAAGACTGAGTTAGTAACTAATTGGTGTGAATTAGTTAACACACTTTCCTGATCCCTTGTAGCCTTCCTTCTCCCCATTGTCCTGGAAACAAAGCAAAACCTTGGAAGGTGTGTGTACCCAGGAGAACCCTTTGCTTCATGATGTCCCCAAAATACTTAGTGAATTATTGAGATTTAGTTAAGTGATCAGACAAAAGAGGTCCATTCCTGGTTTCAGATTTAATTATATGCACACACACACCTCTTCTAGGTAATGTAAACACCACATAATGAGATTCCAAGTTTTAGAAAAAAGCAGTGAGTGTTCCACCTCACCCCCAGTTGGCCACTACTAATTTATGTTATTTCAATACATAATAACAGTCCAGCCGAAGAAGTCAAACCCTTAGAAAAAAATAATACTCAGTGTCCAGCTTTGCAAACCTTTACAGCTCATAACCACCACTTTTTTTTTTTAATAGAACATACCAATCTTCACACCATTTTCTCTTCACAAGTCCCCATGTAAAACAGAAGGCCTCATTAGCAGAGAGGTTATCCCATGGCATATGGTATTCTGGCAGTGGTGAACATATTTAGGGTGAACATATTTGACAGGTAGGCCAAAGTTTGTAGTTGGAAAGGATGAACAGAGCCATTTTCTAGGATGGGTACTGTGTTTTACTCTTTCAGAGGTGTTTCTAGTATTTATAGATCAAAGACTGGGAGACTGTCATGGTTAAGGACAACAGCAGGCAGTGTTCAATGAAATCAAGATTATGTGGGCACGGGCTCCCATTCTTCACTTCCTAGGTCTACAATGTCTGAATTTTACTGAGGACCACTGAGAGGATGTTGAGTTTGTCAGGTACTTTAATCAGGTTACATTCAGGTTTCTGAAAGCTAAAGCAACTATCCTCGACCAGATGTTTCAGTGTCTGATTCTGTAGCTTCTTCACTAAGACATGTTTGCTGTGATTGTTGCAACATTACTGGTATTCTTGGGAATACCATTTCAGTTTAGTAATTTGTGCAAAGAACAAAAAATTACTCACTGAATATAATTTATTCCAATAACTAGAAGTAACTAAAGGATGTGTTTTATTGCTTTTGGTTAAACATTCTCTTCTACCTTTCCCTTCCTTCTCCAAGTAAGCAAATTGTTGGAATACACTGAGATCTTTTAACTTATTTGCCATGGGAAAATTCTTTGACAGATGACTTCCTATGGAATCCACATCCCAAAGAGCTGTTGAGATAAATGACATGGCAAGTCAATGACATGCACAGCAGGTGGCAGAAAGGGTGATATAACAGCAAAGCTATTTCCTATTTTGCAAGCTTGTAGGAAAGAGCCCTAACTTTTACATCTTCTAGGAATTAGGGCCCAGACAGAAAGACGTGGTTTTTAATGGGATCCAAAGTTGTACTCAATTTTAAGTTTTACAGTTTTTCTTAATGCATTAATGATACTTCAGAAAGTCATTAAAAGACACATTTTAGGAAGTAACAGCAATCAAAGTCAGAACTCAAAAGACACAGATACATAATTTATGCTAGCTTCTTGGAAATAGAAATGCTTGTTTTTCAAGTTGATTCAAAGGAACTAGCAACTAGCACACATTGTTTTTTTCTTAATGTGGCAGTATCTAGAGATCCAGTTCAGATGACATTGTCTGAGGCTGCCCAGTATGAAGCTAAAACTTGACAAAGAAACTTCTTCCTAAAGAGTTTACAGTGACTAGAATTATGCATTTGTAATTTCAGTAGGGATTGTTTACATATAATTTACTCGTGAACATGCTAAACTAAACCTGTGCTTAACATAACATTAAACTTCAGAGCTGCCAAGCCACCACCCATGTGTGTAGAGAGAATTTCCAATCTTGCTTAATGCAAATGTACAGGTGAACAGAAATTTAGTTGCTCTCTGCCACCAAGTTACTTCCTTGTAGGTAATGCAGACCAGCCTTATCAAGCAGACGTAATTATCTTAATGGTAAATCAAATTTAATTATAGCTGCTGAAGCATATACCCCAATGATTTCTTTTGATTCAAAATACAGTAGAAATTGCTTGTGCCCATTACTCTATCTACTTCCCATAAGAACTACTAATGTGCCATATTAGTTTTACCTGTAAAATATACATACACACACACCTCCCATCCAGTATCATGTACAAGCATTACTCAGCCTTTCTTATTTCTCTCACTTCTCAAGATACATTTGCCTCACAAAGAAGTAACAACAATGTTCACTGCCTCAGTTTTAGAGAAGAGGCACAGCTCCCAGCTTTGTTCACTGTGCAAGTCTGTAGTGCATTCACTTTCTCTCAAAAGAGAGGCTAATAATTTTGTTCTCAGGAACTTTAATATTTACTGGAAACATTACATGACTCAACCTGATCCAATTAGAAAATCTTTTTCCAAGTATGTTAATGGCATTTAACAGCATACAGGGGCCTAGCTGCACAATACAAGTTAATGTAAGATCTTCAGAAGTTGCTTCATAAATTCAATTGCATTAAGCAGAACCCTTTTCTTTTCCTCAGAGCTAAGCAGTAAGGTTTCAGATCCACCACCCCACTGCCTGAGAGGCAATAGTTTAAGTTTTCTTTGAAGGAGAGACTTCTTGACAATGCTGCACTTTCTGTTTGATGGCTTCCTACACAAAGCAAAGCTCCATCTTGGAATATCAGAAAAGGAGCTACTGAAATTATATGGAGAAAATAACATCACCAATAGCATTATGGCAAAATGCATAGAGGGCTAATGGTTAAAGTAAATTTTTCTGTAGGAAAAGGCCACGTAGATCCAACCCTGAAAGTGTTGTAGTAATGTCATATATTAAAGCATTATTCTTCCTCTGGGCTAGCAGATCTTTCAAAGTTTGTTTTGTATGTCGTAGCACATGCTGTCTTAAGTATTTGCAGCCACTTTTCTGCCTATCCACGTGCTTAATGCATCTTGAGAAACAAACATCAATTACTTAAATGCTTGCTGATTTTGTCAAAGTACAATTGTATTAGTTTGTGTGGCAACTGATATGCACAGATACAGATTTTGAAAAACCATCTCATGTTCCCAGCTGCATTTATTTTGTTTTGATTGCCAACATATTTGACAATATGGTTAGCACTTGAAACAGACACTTCACATGGTAACAGACATACCATACAGTTCTCATCTTGTGGAAGTCTTGTATTTCTTTTCCGACAATGGAAGTACCTGAAAGGTGGGAAGACAACAGATTTAAATCTACAAAGCAACAAAGCTCACTTTTATTGTAAATAACTAACAACCCCTGTTTCCAGCTGGAGATATTAGTGTGCTTTTCACATTATGTCACTCCCATGCTCACTGAACCCATCACCTCGTACCAGCTTTTATAGAGCAAATTAGTTTTCTAACAGACCCCTTATTAACATTACACTTTATGAGAGTGGGAGGCTTCTACATTAATTAAAAACTGTGGTAAACTGTGCAGGAACTTTTCAGTTGAATGAAATTCCAATATTAAAGCATTTTCTCGTATATGTTTACCTTGTGTTGCAACTTATACCACAGTAGTCCTTTTGTAGAAAACTCAACAAATATCCAAAACAATGCACACAGGCATTAAGAAAAAAACACCAAGAATTATGTACACATTATTTTTAGTCACCCCATTTGCCTTGTCTCAGATTTCATTACAACTAAAGACACAAACATAAAACTGTGCTACGTGTCCAGTAAAGGCTGACAAGAATACATTTCCAAGCACAACAACACAGCACAAAATAGCTCTAGAAAATGACAGCTTCTTGTTGAGATACTATGCAGAGAAAGAACTTCAGTTGCAAAAATCAAACCTGAATGTTTTTTCTTTTTTTCCTCTCCCTTTACTAAATGCAAATGTAAAAAAAATAAGTATCTGATAAGTAGTCTAAATAAGTACACGAAGTCTTGAAATTTTCAGTTCTGTATCAGCAGACTACACTTTGAAAGGATGAGCCTTCTGGGAATACTTTATCCAGGAAATGGATGTGAAGAAAAGAAAGTAGATGGAGCCCTTTTGCACCATGCAAGGTTCTCTCTTGTGGGATAACCCCTCAGCTTGCCCAGCTTTTAAAGTGGCTCTTAACCTCACTTGTTGATTCATTTTGGCTTCCTTTTACAGGGATATGACAAGTAGATGACAGCAATCAAGGCCAGAATAAGAGAAAGCTCTATCGGACTCCTGGTCTGGCAAAGAACATAAACAGGACTCCTCCTGTCTTCGTTGGGCAAATGCTGCTCATTATTTACACCCCTGTGGGGTAAGAGTAGAGAACCCAGCAATGGCTACAATGTATTTTCATAATGATAGAAATTTGCAAACATTTGCAAGTAGCATTCTTGTGTCATTCCTCCTTCCTGTATGGACATAATAGAAAGCAAAAGCTTAAAACTAGTTTTTCCTTACCATTACACTATGGAAAAAACATTCCACATCAGAAAAAAAACGAAGAACATGGTTAAAAAAAAAGGAAAAAACAGACTGCCAATGATGAAATGGTTCCTGATTGCACAAGCCTATCAAAAATGGAACACAGTTTTAGCACTTGATCCGGAACCAACAAAGCAATCAGGCTTTACCACTTGTTCAAGGTCTTACACTTCTGTTCTGCAGCATCGAGCCCTTCTGGGCCTCAGATGCTCTGTCTTTGAAACTAGTACATAAGTCCTTCAGTAGAAAGGGTTACTGTTTACTTGGAATACAGGAGAGACAAGTGACTCATACTCCTAATTCAAACTCATTCCATTTTGAGATTGCGTAAATAAAGCCAAAATTGTAGGCATTCCATTCTTTCAGAGTGTGTAAAGCTCAGGTGTCAAAGCCAAGCCTTCCATTTGAAAAGTTGCCATCATAACTTAGAACTTATAAAAGTAAAACTTTGAAATTGTACAAAATCTTAATAGATGTCTCAGTGAAAACATCCATGGCAAAAGAAAATACAGGTCCTACTTTTTCCTTTTCTGACTGGAAGCCTGAAGATAAACCGTTAAAGATTCAGCTAATTTTTCCCTGTGTCTGCAGCAATCAGACGTGAAGTGAAACAGTATTTACCTATTTCTAAATTAGTACAGCATTCATTTACTTTTCATGCAACAAATGATTTTATCCATTTTAAAATTTACTACAGCATAACATATACAATATATATGTTATTATGTATATTATTTTATATATATACACACACACACAATGTAGAATTGCCATAATCAGGGGCAAGGCATGAACCCCAGACACTCTTGCATTTAGGTGATTTCCCCACTCATACTATTTGTTTAAAGAGGTGACCAGTATCAGCACTCGGGCACAAGGGTCACTTGCTGTCTAGATGGTAGGGGCAGGGCAAAATATTTTGAGTGGGGTGATTTCTTGATGCCTTGTTGGTACCTTAAGACCTTAGAAGTTGAAAAGGCAAGCATTTAAGGAGTTGAACACAGTTTAAGTGGCATGAGAACAAGGGAAGAGTTTTGACTTGTAGTTCCAGAGTTCAACCTATATTTTACTGTGTCCTTTTTACCAAACTTTGCTATTAATGCATTTACGTTCCTCTATGCTTCAAGTTGCACAATAAAGAAAAAAGATTAATGTCAGTAGTGGCAGTTAATTTCATGTGTTTCATTTGAAAAATATGTGGCTGATTTCTTAGCATACAAGCATTATACAGCAGTCTACATCCAGCCCTCAATTAATATATGCTTTGCGGGCATGGCAGAAACTGTGCCTTGCCCTGTTATGGAATACGGTATCAAAATAAATGATTTATCACTAATTTACATCTAAATTTAAGAGACATTCATTCACTTATAACAATTTTTTTTAGTTTTAAAAAGTTCATGACATACTGAAGTACAGCAGCTACAATAAAGCTTTGGAACATGGTCCTCTTAAGCTCAGCTAGTGACCTCTAACTAAATTCTTGTTAGGAAGTTGTAAGAAATTTCTCTAAATGACTACAAAATGATCTGTCTTTAAGGATCTTTTTTTTTTTTTATTTTTTCCCCTGATTATCATGAATTAGTAATTGGTCTTGTTACAGACTACCAAAGTACACATATTCTTATTACATATGTAAAACCTACTTCTGCTACACAATCATATGCTGTTGCTATTTATATCTGACCAAGGGTTGACTTCTGATCTTCAACTAACTCATAACATACCCAGGACCGGATCCTCCACTATTTAAATCAACTAGCACTAATAGTCTGCAACTATTTCAGAGGCTAGTGACACATTTCACATAACTTCATATTCTAAAAATCAGTGTTTGGTTGTACACTGGATCAGACTGGAATGGAGCTAACTTCCCTCATTGCAGCCCACGCGGTGCAGTGATTGATGGCTAAAACAGTGCTGGTAACACAACTTACTCTTGGCTACTGCTAACCAGAGCAGTGCACAGCAAGAAGACTTTTTCCCACCCTGCTCCCCAGCAAGCGAGTAGGCTGAGGTTGGAAGAGGACAAGGCTTGGATGGCTGACTTGAACTGCCAACATTGTGCTCTGCAATAAAAACTGGGGTGGAGGAAGAAGGGGGCACAGGAGTTGGTCTTCCAAGGGGGCTGTTGCTCAGAGCCTGTCTGGGAAGCAGCGTGCTTGTGGGAGGCAGTGAGTGATTGCCTTTGCATCACTTGTGTTGTTTTTGCCCTTGTTGTTTTTTACTTATTAAACTGTCTTTATTCCAACCCACAGGATTTCTTGGTTGTGATCTTCCTATTCTCTCCTCCCATTCTGCTGGGGTGGGGGGATTGAGCGAGCAGCTGTGTGGGTGGGTTAACTGCTGGCCAGGGTCAACCCACAACAGTTTTAAATGCATTTTTACCAGGGATTAGGAATTTTAATGTCAAAAACCATGGCCAATTTCCAAGTCTGCTCAGAAAAAAAGAAAACTCAGAAATAAAGAAAAAGACAAAATCCTATATTTGTTATGTATATTTGCCTATGGATCAGGGACATAAGAGCGGGGGGAAAACTTATCTTCTTCCAACCAATTTATATTTAAATAAAACTACCTTAAGAAATATGAGCTACAGCAGCCCCCTGAGATGACTAATTGCTAAGATAAATTAATTCTTTCATGAGTGAAGTGATAAAGTGATAAGTTTTCACTGTTTATTACCATCCATTTCTAGCATCAGTTTGAACACTGGCTTCAAAGCAAATGGATGATTTTCATTAGAATGTCTTCCCTTTAACATACTATAAATTCTGTTAATAGTATGGGAGATTTTCTGTTTCATCACAGAGTATCTTTTTTGTTTTGTACAAAACCAGTGAATGGAAAACAGTTTTTAAAAATATTAAAAATTGGTCAAAAACAGATTCCAACCCCAAACTGAACTGTTTGTTGTTTCATTTTGTTTTTTAATTTTGAACTGCTAATGTTAACTTATTGTTGCTAATTTCTCTCTACTTTCCAACTAAATTGTTAATAACTTACAGTATTATTACAAATTTGCTGTGCCTACATTTTGTCAAAACCAGAACTGTGATACAGTAATAAGCAGTAATATTAAAAAGAAACAGCAGACATTCATTAAATACTTCATTACAAAATTATCAAGGGTATTTTCAGGCTGTGGAGTGTCTGAGCTGGTGAATCTGTTTCCTGAACATTAAACTCATTTAATTTCTGGTCACACTACCCATTGTTTTTCAACCAGATTTCTTCATTTTGAAGATCCTTTTTGAAGTTATCCAGATTCTTATTACTATTTAACATTGAAGCCATTCACCTTGAAGAAATGAGGTTTGGATGATGGGACATGCAGCAGTCCCATTGCGAAGGGTGGAGCACAGCAGCTCAAATAGCCCAGCACAGCCTTAGTCACAGAGCTGCTAAAGTTCAGCTGGAGAAGCTCTAGAAAACAGAGCCCTACTCACTGGGACACACCTTATGTGCTACACGCACTGTTCACTTTTCCAAATATCAAGTAGCTGGGCCTGAATAAACCAGAGCTATTACACACCATGGTTACAAAAAGCTAGGCAGCACGTCTAAAACAAGCAGTTAATTTGGATGCCAAAAGGTCATGCCATGCATTGAGTAAAAGGACCAGCATTTTAAATACTCCACATGAATTTCGTATTTTGAAAATAAGTAGGTCAATCATTCATTAACCATGGATATTATACTGTTTTTCTTCTATCGAAGAAAAACAAGAAAAAATCTGCTAATCTACTAATTTACTTTAACTAGGCATCTTTCTATATTTTTCAAGTGGAGCATATACCATCCATTAAATGGGCTCAAAAAATAATCGACAATTAAAATTACCATCACATTAAAGCCAGCTTTTCAAAATGGAGTACGATGTAATTGCTTCTGAACAATATTCTGCCAAAAAATATTTGCTCTTTTGTTTGTTTGAAGCTTTTTTGTCACATCCTTTGTTGTAAGTATGAAAAATAAAACCTACAGGAGCCAACTCCTTGTTGCTTTGAATGTATTTGCACAAACAGATGAGAGCAAAGTGAAGAACTTAAGATACCGGATCCGTAAATTAAAATATACATAACTTAAGGCCACATCTTGAAAAAGGTGATCCTCTCTTAGACCTTTAAAAACAAGACATATAAGAAGCATGGAAATTAATAAAGATTATATTAACTTAATTACAGAGAAAGCTACTGCTTTTTCACTCATCTGTGCAGTTACCGTACTACGATTGTTTTCTGGGAAATGACTTACAATATCTCATGTTACATTAAAGAAAAACTCCCACTACTTAAATATCTGAATTAAATCTTATCAATACAGAAAGCGTTGTTGCCAGTCAAAGGATCAACAATGCTTTTCCTGCGAAGGAAACTTCCCTTCCACATTACAGTCCAATCTTCTACTGTATCTTGATACAGTATGGAACACAAGAGAGACAAGAAATCATTTCACTTGCACAATAAGCTTTCGCAGGTCCTCTATTCTAAGTAACTCTTGCTTAGTTACTCTTTCAATCCATTATTCGTAATGCAAATGACTTGCAACTTAAGAGTAGAGGGAAACTGTACAAAACCTCCCAACATGTGAGAAATTAGCAAGTGTTACTTTACTGTTCTATATGCAGCACAGAGTCAAATTTACATTCCTAAGCTTTTTATATTGAGGTAAAAAATTTCTCATGCTATTTGAAAGGAAGAAAGAGAAAAACAGAGACACCTTGTATGCGCTTTGAACTATATGTTACATTAAATCATTTTCTGAAGAAACAAGCTGGGGAAAACCTGCATGATTTATTCAACATAGATGTTGACTATATAAGTGAACAAGTATGTGAGCAAAAGTATCTTGGGTGGAGCCTTAACCTTCAAGGATTTTGAATGTTTGTTACAAAATTGGTAATTCTTGTTTACATAACAATCTGTACAATATTTTAAATGTCATTCACCAAAAAGGACTATGTATTTACAGAAAAATGAGTATCTACCAACATCTGGAAGAAACCGCTCACAGAATGAGATTGTAATCAGGAATGACCAGGATAGTCTCAAAAAGTAGGCTGTTAGTCGTCACAATCCAAATTTGATCTCTCATCTACAGAAAATGAACTGGCTCTTCTACTCTGCGAAAAGCTACTTTTCCAGTTTCTAAAAGTCATTGCTGTAATGAAGTTACATTTTATATATTTCATTCCAGCACTTCTCATTCATCAAGAACTTACTCTGCCACTGTATATAAAATGCCATTGAACAAAGCCACTGAAAAAAAATGGGTGTGACGACCATGCAAACTAGTTCACAAGAAAAGCCAACACATGAACAGACAAAATGAACTATATTGTATCCTGACTGTAAACCCTATGAGATGTATGAAAAATATAATCAGCCACTGCATATAGCTATTTCATTTTGTGATGTACACCTGACTGTACACTATTTTTAGCTATCAACAGACAGCTACAGGACATGACATTGAAGGTGCTGGCTTACCGAGGAAGAGCCATTCGTTTTCTCAAATGAGAATGTTTTCCTCAATAAGTTGCAACGTTATTATTTGCATTTCAAGAATAGTAAATTTTATGTTTCTAGAGACACCAGTGTTTCTGTCTTGGGCAGTTTCATAATAACTTCTCAATCAGATAAATAAATAAATGCCCGTTATATTTAAGGCCACAACCTAGACCTGTGGGATTCCAGGCAGCCACTGTTTTCTGTGCCTTCCAGACAAGAAAAGAACATACTATTGGAAGGAAAGACAAACACGTAAAGACAATAGGAGTTTTCTTTCATTACTCCACAGACTTGTTTGTTTGTTTGTTTTTTACATGAATAAACAGGAGGCTGAAAAATGGCCTTAAAAGTAATGAAGCACAGGTATGACTACTGGAAGAGTTCCCCATGCTTCCCAATTGGCTACTACAAAATACAAAAATTTAATGAACCCAAAAGTAGAAGAGAAATCCAGTCTACTTAGCCTGGCTTCTGGACTCTGGAACATTATAAGAGCTGATAACAGTCATGGAGAACAGTAGCTAGAAACTGGAAAACAGCATCCTTATGAGATCAATATACTCCAGTTTCCTTGGATATTTCTAAATTCAACAAAAGCTTTTTTGCCAGTTTCATTTTCAGATTTTTTTCCTGTATTATATATTAATATAAGGAGAAGTTTTATACTAAAGTGTAATTATTTATATTAATGCTATTTCCTTATTATGTATTAATGACATATTACTCTAATAATCTAATATTTCTAAATATATCTTATTTGTATATACTATTTTATTAGTAGAGTTAATTCAGTTATAATTAATACTCGTATTTCTGGGTTTTCTCTTACACAAGATCAGTATTATTGACACTACAGACACATTGCTTTTACTTACTATGTATGATCTGATATCATCAGGTCAGCTTGTCCTTAAGAATTCAATATTATAGATTTTATTTTTTACTTTTTTTTAGTATTACATACATTGTGCACCCTGCCAAATATTTATCCTTGTGCAAAGAATTCTTTATTTCAGTACAGGTCAGAATGTTGGACTGCAAGGTATTAGTTTTGCTAAATTCAAAGGTCTGTAACCTTGACTGCTGTAAAGATTATTTTTTCCAACACTTTGGCTCCCTACCCAACATTTTGAAGGAGTGTGGCATGGGAGATATGAATGTTAAAATAGTCTTTCAAGTTTTCTACTTCGCTGCTTCTACTTAGCCAATATTTCCATATTGTTTTCCATATTGTGGGTCAATATGGTAACTCAATCCCAAACACCAGTGCAAGTCTGGATTGGCGCTTTCTGGTTTATCAAGGAGCTCCGTGTGTAATACACAATTTATGTAATTACATGAGAGGTGCTGCAGACTGAAATTATGCAACAGTGAACAAGGGTGGTGATGCCAAAGCCTGCGGCTGCTGATCTGAGTACAGCCAGTAGTCACAAGGCCTGTGCCAACTATGCCTATAGTAAGTGGGAAATAACTAGAAAACAGCAACTGGAAGTGAGAAAAAAGTAGAAGTATAAACTGGTAATAAGGGTAAAAATACTAGGGAGGAAGCAGGTGCTTCACTTCTCTGCATCAGTACTTTTGCATGGTGCCACTGCCTAACACTGTCCAGCAGCTTATCCGCAAACACCAATTCTTCATCATGAGCATCTGAAATAATGCTTGTTTCAGCTCTCCCAAGAAAACATCAAATTTACAGTTGAGTGGTGTGAACAAGTGAAGCATCAAGCCTGCTGAAAAGAATGATTATCAGTGATTAATGCCCAAAGCCCTGCAGTATGAAAGTCTTCATGAAAACAGAGGCAGAGAGATAGAACTGACTATCAGGGTCCAATTCTTTCATTGGCAAGGATACCTTTAGTGATGTGTTCTGATTCAGCTGGATCAGAAAGTGGGTATTTTAAGCACTGAGTGCAACACATACGACTGAAAAAGTGCTGTGCTTGCAGCATCTGTGCGATACATATTTACTATTACACATTTACTATCAAAGATGATCTATTTTGTAAAGAGTTACAGCATCATGGCCTGTCTTCCATGCTGTGCTTCAGGTGCATGGTGCAATGACTTGTCACTGTAACAGTACAGTCAGTTTGGTACTGCTTTAAAATATGTAGCTTTAAGGAGCAGATGAGACTGCAACAGTCTTGCTTTATGGTTAAATGCAAGATCCAGCCCTTCATGGATGTTGGATGTAAGGTACCTCATGATTATTACAATTTCTCCTAACACAAAAATGCATGCATACAAGAACCTACTGCTGAAAGTTCACACCATAGATTACATTAAATATTCTCCTAAATCTCAGCAGAGGGCTTAGCATCCTCTTGTTCACTTTTTCAAGTTAGAATTAAGTGAGTTAAATATGTAGGTTGTAAGACCAAATTCCTACAAAAACATTTACTACTGCAGTGAATTTACTATTTTATTCAACAACTGAATTTCCATCAGAATATTTTTTCCCTTCCTCTATCTTCGAAGACTACTTTCTGTGGTTCTTTTTATCATTTTAATCTGCAAAGGTGAGATATGTTGTCACAATGTGGAGAGCTCAAAACAAAGTACTAAATGAGATTGTTAATTCAGATTTCTGTAACTCAAAACAGCCTGAATTTGAGATGTTGCAGATGGTATGGAGGAGGAGAAGTATCGTTTTGGCCATGGAATCACATTTAAGATTTGTTTCGTGACATAATCGAGTGATGGGACAAGACTCTCAGATCTACCACTCTGTCCCCATTCTTTCCTTCTTCTTTTGCTCCAGGACACGCGAGTGGCAGGGTTTTCCTTGTACATATAAATCTAGCAGAGAATATGGATAACAGGTTGTCATCCAGATTAAAGACAGAAGATCCTGGAATGACTGACAGACACTATCAGTCTCCACAAACAGACTGTCAAAGCTGGATTTCTCATTAGAGCACAGCAAGCTCTATCCCCAAATCACAAGTGTAGGAGCTTAGGGTGCCACGCTTTGAACATGTGCAGAAACATGAGCTCAGGCAGCAACCAAGAAAGAGAGACCCCACTGCTACCCAGGTAAGTAGAAACTCCTAAATCAGGAAGTAAGATTCATGAACTACATGCCAGTTTTTCAGCTAGTATTTCATGTCAACCACAACCCCACCACTCCTTGTCAATACACATCTCTGTTCCTCCTGCCTGGTGTTGCCAGTGCTTTGAAAAATCAGCATGCCATGGCAAAACAGCCTTGTACTAGCTTCATTTCCCTCAAAACTGCTGCCTATCCGTTTTTATTTAATGGTCTTGAATCAAATAAAAGTAACAAATACCTAACATGAAATTATTAATCATTTGATTGTTAGACCACAGATCCATCTGAAACCACATGAAGTGGCATCAGCCCCTACCACAATAGCCAACACAAAGTAGTCAGAACAGTGCATTTCTATCAGCTCTATTTATCACACTAATTATCCACAAGCTGCATTGCCAAGGAGACAACCCTCCCAAAATCACCTGAATTAATGAGGCTGGTAATTAACTTTATTTAGCTCATTTCAAACTGATCCAGGTTTTGACATTTACTGATTGGAATCTGCAACCTTTGTATCAATTATTTTGGCATAACTTGTGACCAATTTTAGGCAATTTTCTGACAATTTCACTGAGTAACCACAGATGACAGAAAATCTTTTTCTCATGAGGCATTCTTGAGAAATAGGTGCATCTTTATATGCTGACTAATTCGTCTACCTATACATCATTCTGATGACATTTTTCAGGTGTTTTTTTTGAATAAAGATGGATTCTAGTAGTTGGAATCCTGTGATCTGATGATACAGACCACCTTGGGCAACAGAAACTATTCCATCCCCACTACTAATACATGACAGCAAAGAAATGGAAAACCCAGTTGTTGAAACCCAGTTGTCATGGTATTTGATTTCCTGTGTCCTGGATATCTGTCTTGATATGGCCATGGTCTTCCTGTAGTAACAAAGTTACTAAGTTTTTATAGCCACTGTCATTTATTTTTAATGAGAAGAGAAATTTTGAACCCAACTCGCATTGCAGCTGGGGAAATAGGGGCTGTTTATGAACTTTTCCACAGGGTTCTCTTATGCCTGTTGACAGAAAATTTGTAGGCCAGGGTCCTGATGGTAGTTGCATTAGAAGCCAAATTACTCTTATACACCCAAAAGGAAGAAGAGCACTTTATGACCTGAGGATATAGATTCCCTTCCTCCAACACTTCAAACCTTCCCCGGATGACAAATTGCTAGGTTCCCAAAAGATAAACTTTTGGCCTTTGTACTTTATTTCATGTCTTATGAACCACTATGGGCTAAACTGTAAATCAACACTTGAGCTTAATTCTTAAATCAAGTGAGATATCCTCAAGCTGTTTTGACATTAGAGCTGTTTACAACTAGCTCAGCGATCACTTTGATTTTCAACCACTTGTAACTGCTTTCTATTAGTGTAGAACACAAAAACAAATTAAACTGTCCTGAGGCAGCTACTCTGTCTGATCTCAGAAGAATTGGGAATTTTATATACACACAAACACACTTTCTAATTCCATGCTGCAGTTTCACAGGATGTCCCCCCCTCCCTCCATGAATGCAGCAGCAAATGTGATGTAATAGGTAATGATTAAGTGCAAGTCATTCCTGTATAAATCTTATTTCATTCTAAAGTAGTAATGAATTTATACCAATAACTCTGCTGTTTCTACATTTCAGGTCTTTTGGGACATTTCAGGGACCTGAGTTTTGTGTTCCCTTATGAGAGGTAGTGAAGGACTTTTTGCTTCAGCTGTATGAAAGCTTCCAGAAGTAGGGGATGTTGGGAGTTACAGCTTTTCTGCCATGGTAGCTCTTAAAGAAGTAATAGAAAGTATATTTGCATAAATGACTTGATGTGAATCTGAATAACTCAATAGTTTTTATTTTTGCTTAGCAACTTGAGGCTTAAGCTTAAGTGACAGCAGTATTAAAATACAGCAGTAGCACCCATGGCTGCTGTAAAACCATGAGCATATATTTGCTTATAAATGTTACACCTTCTAGTAATATTATGTATATTAAAAAAACAAAAGATTTTTCCCCATTACTAAAATCATGGGAGTTTTTTGATCTAGGATCTCGATTTTCTCTACACTGTTTTTGACCAATGTTTGTTCCTTGATGAAATTCTCATCATAAGGATCTGCTGCAGAGTTTAAAATGTTTCAACTTCCATCTGCCAAAGTTGAACATGTTTCCAGGTAGGTAAGGCCCAGAGGATAATGCAGATCTACACACCAGAATTTGGTAGTAGGTAACACTACTGTTGAGCTCCCTTCCCTTATTTCTGCCCAAGCCATGCAGACGGTAACCAAGCACCAGATCCAGCTTAGGATTTTGAGTTCTAGCCAGGATCAAAGCTATACAGAATTGCCTTAGCCATCACAGACGTCGGAGCAAAAAAGCTGTCTAATGAGATTGTTGCAAATATGCTCATTGCAGCAAAAATAATTGCACGTAGTAATGAAGTCCACAGTACTACTAGACATTTGTACACAAGGAAGGCCCCCTGTTTTGCTCCCACCAGCTCACCAACTTCAGAAGTTCCTATATATGCTGGAGAGCACGTACTTAATATGAACTACTTGTAAGTACTTTGCCAGAGGGGACTACAAGATGGAATTGTACATAATATGAAAAAAAGTTTTAGCCCAGGAGCGCTGAACGATCTGGAAATTAATTTGATAACATCAGATTCTGAAAACTGTCTTTTTTCTTGGCATACTCACAGAGCAATGTTTATCTCCTCTTTGAGTTGTAAAGTTTGTCCCATCCTAAATTAAAAACAACTAGAAAAATCTATTAAATCTGTTCTACTGTGAAATCTCTGATCATCCCATTTAAACCAGGATGAAAATTGATAATGAAAATTTACTACTATCATTGGGGTCTACAATAGGTTTATCAAAAAGAAACCCGTTTGTGTCTTACACTGTTACTACGGGTATTAGCTTTCTGCTGGGCTCCTGCCCTGCATGTAAAAAAAATGGACATCTTGTATCTCTACCCAGCAGAGAGCTCTAAACTCTCTGGCAAGCTCAGTTACCACCTTTTCTGACACATCTGCCAGTTCTGACATAGTCGGCATCAACTGCACTGGGCCAAGACAGTAAATCAAAATAATTCACTTGCAGGTTTCTGGAACATCCTGTAGGACAGCTGCCACCCAGTAAATGCTGAAATACGGGAATCATTGGTATCAAAGCACTAGCAAGCCTTTTATTACTGCCAAAAGTGATGATGGTAGGTTGATAGCTGATAAGCTCTGCCTGCCAAAAAGTAACTAAAATGAAAGCAGGAGCATTTGGCAAGTAAAAAAAACTAAGCAATAGATGAAAATTGTTCGTCTATGCTACATGGGATTGTATGGCAAAGATGCCAACAGTCTGACTCTGGTTGTTCTAAACAATGCTAACCTATAAGGGTGCTGAAAAATCAAAAACACTAAAAATAATAGGTACTTCTGAAAAGAAACAAAAGAAAACGCTTCAAAAATACTAGCCATGCAATGTATCTTTTATATATTTCCCTAACTGTAAATCTACACACCAAGGGAATGCATCTACTTATCTGTAATCTATATAAACTTTAAGAGTCCAAGAGATAAGACAGACTTGATTTGGTGCCTTAGGACCATTAATGTCCCGATAAATAAACTAAGTTTCTTCTGAAAGGCATTCAGACTACGATGTTAGTTTTCAGCATACTAAAGGGCCAAGTTCTTCACTGATGTTTTATTGTGAATTTCCAGAAGATTTTGGTGTCGTACACTGCTGGCTTTAACCACTGAATTTTGTTTTCTGGTTTTGTTACTAAATGATAGTTCATTGCTCTGGGTTCTTTCTATGATTTTCCTACCAAAGGCAGGTTGAGAAAGACAATTAACAGAAGAAATCAAACTCTTTCATTCCTCACAACCACACCCAGGGGCGTTCAGATAATAGAATCAGCACAAGACAAGATTATCCTCTAAAAATGAGCCAGTAAAAGCAGAAAGTGAGAATTGAAATGTTACATCTGCATAGCAAAAAAAAACTTTTTGTTGCGCAAAAAGCACAAGTCCTGGATGCTATAATCCAGATATTGGTGTCAAACAAATACAAACAAAATCAAAACAGTTGCAATAAGCTCTAAAAGGCTTTGTTAACAAACCACCTACAATAACGACCACAGACTGACTCAGACTTCTTTAAAAATTTGGTTCAATTCTTCTTATGAGTTCAGTGCATGTGGATATCTACTTATCGTACAGACATTCAGATCACATCTCCCATGTAGGAAATATACAGGAGACAAATCCGTACACACACAAAAAAAAAAAAGCTTATCTAGGAGAACAGAGGAAATGCTATCCTCTGAATTCCCAAGTCACACTGATCACCAGAGCCTTTAGGGCAAAAGCCCTCTGCTTGACTGATGGCTCCAGACACCCTAACTCCTGCCAAGAAGAAATGTTTCCGAGCTTGTTAGCCTGTCCCCATTCCTTCATTTCTATCTCATCCGTTATACCAGAGAAAACAATCTTATTCCTTTTTAGGATCCAATTGTTATCTTGATCAGTTCAATAAGACCTAGGGAAAAACGGGCACATACAAAACCACAAAATGTTGGTAGATTTAATACCCTTTGTCTATGAACACTTAGGACCTGAAACACGAAAGGATACCGTGCCGAACATCTTATTTTTATCAAGTATTCATATCACAGTTAAGACCTAGGAACTAAAGCCTGCATAATTTATGTATTTTTTAAAACTAAGGAGAATTACATCAAAACATTCACATTGTAGAAACTTTCTTTTGGCACAGTCTCAGAGCAAGTTAGGATAGATCTGCAAGCTATGCTGATCCACAAACTGCAGCAGAAACACTGCATATTTTAGAATAAGAGCAGTCATGTAAGCACTTCAAGTTACAATCCTTCAGATTGTAATGCCTGCACTAGGACTTTTCAATCTTTTTAATGGGTCATTCAGTATTTCCCCTGCAAGTTTGTATGTACAAACTGCATTGCCTTGTAAGTTGGTGTTTGCTTCCTCAACAAGAGACAGAGAGACTTTGAGAACCACAAGATCCTACATACATCCTTCAGGATTTTGAGATTGAAATCAGATTTCACTGAGGAAAACATCTACTTCCCCAACAAGAACATCAGTTCTTCAGTACTCCAAATAAAGAACTTCTTGGATACTTCAGAAATAGTAACAAATTTGCCTTGCTTCACGCAGTGTCAGACCATGTTCAGGCACTTTCAAACAACTTGGAGAAGTTGCAGACAACTCCTATAGAGAAAGAAGGTACATTAATCAGCGCACCTAGATTGCAATAGTTATGCTAACATCTATTCAGAATATACCTATGCAAGATGGGGAAAAATTTCAGACCTCCTGGACTCCACTGAACAGCATGGTAGGCTTGACATGAACTGCAGTTTCTTCAGAAGCCATAAGCAAGAGACAAAGATTAAAATCTAATGGAACTGCTCAATGCATGATTTTTTTGCACAGTTTCAATAGAAGCTGGGAGCTTGCACAGTATTACAAGATGACATTCAATTGCAGGAAATTATTTTCTTACTACATAACAGGATGAAGATGTTACCAAAAAAAGGCAGCTCACAAGAAATTATAATTATTAAAACAGAATTTGAAGTGAAAGAAGTACAAATGTAGCTCTTGTTTCCTAAGAGTATGCTCCTTTTGTAAACAAGCATTCAGAATCCTTTATACAAGTTTAAGATTTGCTTACCAAGGTTTTTAAGCCCTCCTGTTGCCATATTCTTGAAAGGAAAGATTTTTGGAATATTTGTCTTAAAATGACAAAGTGTCTTGACTAGATCTAGAAGTTATGAAGTAAACCTAGCTCTGACATTCTGTGTATTTCAAATGAGGATCCAGGAAACAAAAATGCCTGCTCTGTCAACCTTACGAAACCTTTGGAGAGGAAAGTTCATTGATACTTTCTCTGGAGAGTCTTTCCATGTTTTGATATAAACACCTACTATATATCACCAGAGTCACAGCAAAATCTTACTGATGATTAATAGAAATTGTTATAGAAATAAGAAGTTTCTCACACCTTAGTTGATTGCTTAATAAAATGATTCATGTAATTTCAATTCCAGTATTGTGCAATGAATTTACCAATTCAGAAAACAGTAGTATCTCAACCTTATAAAATGAACTTCAGCATTGTTATGTCTTTGTTTACAATCCTTCTGTGAAACAATTCTCTTTACTAAATAATTGTCAGAAAACAGCTCATGATATATCACAAAAACTGTGAGTGACTGATCCAGGGGAAAGTAATGTTTGAAGTTAGACTTCTTAAAAAATTTGCTTCTGCATGTTTTGATCACAGCATATATGTTTTGATCACAGCATATAATTCAATGAACATGCAACACTTCATAACTGCAGAATCCTCTGAATTTGAATAAAAGGGTGATACAGATGAAGATTATCATTGTTCTTAACATTTTTTTCCCATTAAAAAAAGTTTAAGTGTACATAATCAAAAATTTCGTTACAGCTAAAAGCCTGAATTTTCCCATGTACTTGTAACCTCACAAATACACTACAGTTTGTCCTTACAACACCCACAAGCCAGTACTAAACATCTTTGTTTTACAGATAAAAAGCTTAAGCACAAAGACCAGACAACATGAACATTTTCATGTATCTTAGTGATGTTAAAATAAGCTCTAGATTAAAAAGCAGTGTTCGGGCACATAGGTAATCTATAAAATTAACAACTCACCTACATCTTCTGAATCCCATGGCAGAAACTGAAGCACCAAGCTACCTTTTCCAGTTCCCATGGTACTCGGTACCACACGGTCATAACACCTACTAATGACAGACGTTACTTGCGTTACATACTGATGTTGGTTATCCACTTCACACATTCTGAGCATGCACAGTGCAGAGAAGTGCTAGCTCTCTTGAAAGAATACATCCAGAAACACAAAATGTTTTGTAAGCCTTAGGAATCCCAGATGTGTTAGGACAAGCAGGTAAATATCACTGCACAAAGACAGGTCGCTTTGCTATTACAAACGGCACAACTCTGAACTAAATGTCGTACGGTAACCATGGTTTAAAATACACTTAAGCCACTATGCAGGCAAACAAACAGTAATTTTATACTGAAACAAACAGGACCATACACAGTGGTCACAGTTAAGAAAAAGCTTGGCCTTAGCCTTTAGGTTTTCACACAGAAAAATCACTCAATCCCTGAGAAACCTCCTTTTTCCTGTGTTAATGATCTAGAAAATATGTATTCTTAGTTGATACTAGAAAATACATTTTTATTTATAATAGATTACATGTGGTGAGTGATCCCAAGCAAAACATAATTAACTATGACCCGTACTCTAAGTAGTATCTCCGAGCAGCAGAACACAGAGAAGCTCTATCAAGGGTAGTTGTGTTTTCTTGTCAGACTCTGAGGTTCAGACACGTATTGATTTAGTACATAGAGACACACAAGGTGTTCTGCATGCTTCCACTAGAAGTGCAAGGAGAAAGAGGGTGTAGGAATACTCAAGCCAAGGATACACTGCTCCTTAACCCAGGGATGGATGCAGTGCAGACTAATACACGGAGACACGTAACCACAACCTCTGACAGCCCAAGGGTCCCAGGAGCCGGGCAGCACAGACAAGCCATGCAGCCTTTCACTGCAGTGGAACAGCACTAGGACCTGACAACTTCAGGATGCCCACGTTATACATATTCATTTTTACTGCATGCAGAAATGTGTTTTTCAAATATTTGTTCTACTTAATAGCATATATTACACAAGGTAATTCAAATCACTTTAGATTTCCACAGATATTGCTATTGAAGAGTCATTTTCACCCTCTGCAGTCCAAGCATTATGTTAAACTTAACCTACTTCTACATTTCTATATTTCAGTAATAATAAACTCTAAATCACATTTTCCCTCCCTTACTTCTGACCCTCCACGTCTACCTCCAGTTTCCTGGAAAGCCTATTCTACCCACAATAGAATTGAAAATGCTGAAAAAATGTACTGTAAAATATACAGGCCTGACAAAGGTCAGGAATATGCTCAGCCACACAGCTAGTTAAGATTCAATCACAATTCTCCATTTTTTCATAATTTACCTATTTTCATACCACCAGCAACGTTAAGAGCTCTGAGATGGCTGATAAAAGAGAGATGCTCAGTCTCTCTCGTGTTTCATGAGGAAATAAAGGTTGTGGATGAAGAGCGTGGAAGTGAAGTGATATGAAATGTGCTCGTTGCACTGTTTGCAATTCAGAAGACATTAGGCCATTTTTCAGTTCTCCTTTGATAACTTCTCTACACAAAAGGACTTAAAGAGCCAATAGACATGGCTCACTGCACAATTTTGGCAGTTTGCATTGTAGGTGCCATATTTACACAATTATGAAGACAGGGAGAATCACTGAAGGAGTTAATTGCCAATAAATATATTATTTTTTTCCTTGAAGAGGAAAGAAAAGGGAAATACAGAAATCACAATTGTGTCATAGTTGTAGTAGTATTTTGGATTAGGTGGCTGAATGTAAGTTACTATTGATATTTATTTGGTTTAAAATGTTTTTATTGTTAATGTTTATGTCCTGGACCTGTCACTTATTTGCCTGTCCAGAGAAAGTCTTTATCACTAGCTAACAGACTAACCTTGCAAATTTACCTGCTATGTCATTGAGAGAAGACTGCAGATAATAGTTCTGCACCATGTCTTCACTTGAGCCAGGATGAAGCCTGAATAATAGAAGATATTTAAGAATTCAGGTACTTATCCTCTCCCTGCAGAGTGACCAGAGAAAGCCCAGCAGCACAGATAGTGATGCTGATGTGAAATAGCATCTCAGCTTTGAAGTGGTGTGGCCTGCACTGCTACAGTGACAGCTGTCACAGCAGATTTGCTGCTTTTGTGCAAAGAATTTCTCTCCCCCTCTTGTCCCTCCATAGGGGACATTCAAAGAGTAGGTGATTCTATCAGGGGATTTTCCTCCCACTGCTAAAAACTACATACTGCATCAGCAAAAAAAAACAGCATTTGCTAATAACTAACCCTGAATTACTTATTATAAAGTCAGAAATTATGCATAATATTAAAAAGTAAATTCAGTGCATGCACCGGGATATGAAAAAAGACTATGAGAAGAACAAAAAAGAAACTTGTTTCAAATATTGATTTCCAATGTTGATTTGAGTTCTTCAGCTGAACTAGAAAAAAGCCTCTTAGCTAGGAAAGCATATATTAGGCTCTTAAAATTTGCTCTGAGCTAACACTGGCTTTAGAAACTGAGAAACGTACATGCACACACGTGCACTTACAAAAGAAATAAGGAACATATCTGTACATATCTGCATGGGCAGTCAGGTTGCGGATAGCTCTACGGCCTTCTGATATGGTTCTGATAATGCAAAGATGTTTTATATTATGGTATCTGTCAGCATAGAAGGAACTTAAACAGCTTAATGTTACCATAATTGCAACTTCAATTCATAACTACAAAATCCAAAACAATAACCATGCAACGTCATTTCAGATCTTCTACAAGACAGGCACGCTGAAAAAAATGTTAATATTACAAGAGTTTCTTTAAAGAACAGTTCTTAACACCTACTTTAGCCCTCTTCCACAAATGCCCTCGCCATTAAGTTGTTTTTGAAGCACACTTTTGAAGGTCAAGAACTTATGAGGAAAATACCTAAACCACAAGTTTGGGTCTCAAGTCAATGGCAGATTGGAACTCTATAGAAGCTAATTGAGTCTGCAGTGCTTGTGCTCTGCAAGATACAGTAAATGAATTCATACAAACCACTGTGCTGTTGTGATCGAGAATATCTGCAGTAGCCAAGCTATGAGAGTGCTAACATGAGCCACGCTGATTCATGAACACATCCTTGTTTCAGAAGGAAATGCTCCAATAAAATCTGTGAGAGCTGATTGCCTAAATCGATGCATTCTCAAGAGATCTCAAGCTCAGAACCCCTAAACATTATTTTTCCTAAGCTGTGACCACAGACTACCCAGCCAGCTTCTGCTCCTCTTTGCTGCCCATTAATCACACCACTGACGGTACCACTGTGGGTTCCAGACCTAGCAAGATTTTTAAGGATCAAAGCTATTACTTCTAGCTTTACTAGTTGCTTTGTAATGAGGGAGTCAAGGAGTAATGAGCAAGGAGACTAGTAAGAAGCCCCGCTAAATTAGAGACAGATTAAATATCTGATGGATTTAAGGCAACATGCATACGAAGCATAATCATTCCCTTCCTTTGGTGGAAAGTAGAGTGCTGAGAAAACTGCACCAGCACAGCCCAAATGAAACTTAAGGAATTATAACGGAAAGGCAAAACAGCAGTGCAGCGCAAAGCTAATAAAGACATGAAAAAATATATACCTCCTCCCTTTGGTTTTATGTTTCTCAGTTTTTTTCTTGTCACTTTTCTTTTCCTCTTGGAGTTTGATATTCAAACTTGCAAGTAAATAAGGAAAGCAGCAGTTTTAAAGACTGACAATTTGTTTGATAAAAAGCAAGTTGTTGAAATTATGTATAGAAGCCCTAAGGCAGAAGGGAAGGAGCTTTCAATCACAGCAGTAAATAAAGTCCTTGACACAGGCTGAGTAAAGGGTCCAGCTAGCAAATTCAAGATCTAAATTCTTCATTGCAATATTGAAATGAAGGAAGACATACATAGTTGTTGTTTTTTTTTTTTTATCAAAACCAAACTAACAAAAGCTTTAACCCCTCTGGAATTTAACTCCATGTAAAGTAATTTGTTGGGCATAGCCTCAACAGTGCATTACCCTGCTTTATATAAAATTGAGATGTTTCATTAACAATTGATAAAAATAAAAACAGGTGAGGTTAGGAAAGAATCTGTAAACATTTTCAGTGCAAAGATGTGACTTGCATTACTTGCACAACACAGGCTAAAATATATCGCAGCTTCCTGTCACAAAGGATCAAAATAAGGAAAAGTATAATTGTAGCTACCACAGTCACAGGAGTGATTACAGCCCCAGATTTGAAGTAAATGGTCAAAGGACTACCTCCATGTCTGTATATCACACTGTTGTGCCCCAATATTCAGATGTGACATACGAAAGATCTATTTGTTTTATCACATTCAGAGCCTTGGACCTTGTCACTTCATCTGCATGGACACACTATTTTAACTGCACTAAGCTTTCCATGCTGAAAGTCTAATTCAGATGGTATAGTACTTTGTAAAGCTTTGGGGACAGGAATTCTGTTTTAATATATCTTAGTATGGGCTATATGGGAGTTTTCTATGCTATTACAATATAAATATTAACTAACAAAGTCACTCATCAACTTCTGATGCATACCTAGTCCCGCCCAGAATAACTTGACTGGAATCTTACAGTCAATGTCATCATTGTGAAGAACATACAAGATACAGTCAAAGTAAGTGACTTAATATTACATCCACTAAAACAAGGAAACAACCTGACAGTGACCATAGCCACTTTTAGCCCTTGAAACCCTGCTTTCCAGAATGAAGGATGACCTTTTATTTCTGCAGACAACTGAGATCTTCCATTTCCAATACAGCTACTTCATGCAGCTACCGACTGCATACATGAGCAGGGCATACACCCTTCTGAAGACAAAACTTCTACCGAAGAAAAATGAAAACAGATATTTGTTAAGTGCAGAAAACAGATCTGAAGATAAACATCTTTATTTTATATTTACCTCAGATGCAAGATGGACTTCTGAAAGTTCCAGACTTGTGCTTGTTACTTGAGGGGTTTCACCAATAAGTTATTTTGTGTTGTTTTCCGTTTCATCATTACATTAGAAACGCTTTGAAAAATATTAGGAAAACAAAAATAAAACTAGAGATTTCAAACAGTGGTTGTTCTTTGTCCCATAACAGGGAATAACTGCAAGCAAAATTTTCAGTCAGACAAGGCATAAAACTGTATTTCATTTGCTTTTTCAAGCAATGAAATGATTAAACCTTCTTGTTAAATGTAAATTATTTTCAGATTATAAAGATAATTATGTGCTGAAGGCGTAATGATTCTTTGACCCTAAGAGAATCAAAGATTTGAAAAATGTCTCAGAAATACAGTCCTCCCTCAAGGATTTGACTTACTGTCTTTGCAGAGAAATGCGGATGCTGTTCAGTAAACTGCAATTTAGTTTTTATCAATGGGAATTGTCAATGTTAAATGAAATACAGAAGGGCTTTTCCTGATTATCTCCTGCATACAACAAAAAACATTAGACAGATAACAAAGGAAATTGATTATCAGAACTACAGAATTCATGCAGTTTGAGCCCTTGTTCACACTACATAAGTTTACAATACCAGGGAGGAATAAAACTACTTTGTGTCTTCATCTCTGAACTCCTTTTTAATGATAGCTCTTGTAATCAACAATGAGAGAATCTTTTTATTCAGGTCAGTTGCATGTACCAAGACTAAGGTCATTTTCCGTTCACATGATAGGGCATCATCCAAGGGCAAATAATTACAGAAGGGTCACATCACCAAAGTTCTGGGCAACACTGAAAGGTGGCTGCCTGTAAGTGACATCCTAGGACAGTGTGACAACAAGACATACAGAGAAGTGGATCAAGTAGCTTGAAAGTTTGATTCATTTTTCCATTGTTTGACAGGTCTAAATGCAGCTTCAATTAATAGCAGTCTGACTAGACAAGTATCAGAATGTACGTTACCAGCAAAATTCTTAAATACAGTTAGAGCTACATTTACCAGATTAAAAATATATAGCTTCTCCTTATATTTGTCTTACATGGTGTTTAAATTACTAGAAACTTGATTTTGAAACACAAAATAAGATTTCCCTTCATATCTTTAACAAATGTGTACAAATGTCTTGCATAAATTCATTCAGCTATCTGCTTTTAGAGCTACCGGTCCAGTGCACATGAGTTGCCATGACTACTGCTCCACAGAAGGTCTGTTGGATCATCTATTACAAGAAACTCTATTGCTTTTCAGATGCTTCAAGCCTACATGTTCGAAAATCCCCCCCTGCTATTTCCTCTTTCCTCCTACCTTTGCTCCTGTGTAAGCTGAATTCAGCGCACACGTGTTCAGAGAGCCATGCCTGCCCTTTCATCAGCAACCATGTCACCTTTATCGTTAACAAAAAGAGGAGTTAGGATTAAGAACACAATCCTCCAACATTTTCCTCACATTGCCATCACCCAGGGAAATGCCTCAGAAGAGGCCTAATGCCTAGATCTAACGCAGGGGGGAAAATGGATAAGCAAAGACATCTGACTGGATTTGGGCCATTACAGAACCATTTTGCATAGAAATCCAGGAACCTGCAAGAATCCACTGGCCACTTTCAATCAAGTTTTGTCAGAGGTTAGAAATCTTACAAACACCTTTTTCCCATAAATGTAACAATATTTGGTAGCCAAATAGAATACTCTCAGCAGTTCAGCTGCAAGGGGCACAGTCTAGTGCCTGGCACTGGGGCATGCTGCAGCCAGCTGGGCGGTCAGCGCACATGCACAGAGCCAGCAGCTGCCGCCTGGGCCCATTTCCAGCAGCCAGAGTACAGAATTCATCAGCACACACCCCCCATGTAACAGCAGAGAACACAGTAGGGGAACCCCCAGCATCTTGGGTATGGGCTGAACAAAAAAAGACAACAGCCGAAAATATTTGGGTAAAGACACTGAAAAGGTAACAGGGTGCGCAAGGACAACTTAAGCACTGGATGTCCTTTCAAAAACACCTTCACTAAAAAAGAGACTATCAAATAGGATAAGTGCACTTACTTGAAAAATGTGAAACTCACTCTTAAGTTGTTTACTTGGAACCAAGTAGCAAAAAGGACTTAACTCTGGCAATACTTGTGTACACATCCCAGCAATTACTGGCTATTCTGAAGATCCCTTTTTGTTTTTACTTAAAGGTAAGTCTTGAGAAACCCTCCAATTAAATATCCACGAATATATTCGATTTTGATTGTTAGCATACATTTTACTATTTCACTACTACACATTTCAGTTTTGAGCGTTTTCTATCAGAAAAATTGACAGATACTCATAATTCATTCTAGCAGTATCTTTGCCACAGACTCAGATTTTTTTTTCAGCTAAGTTGAGGCCATAAACTCGTTTCTTTCTATCATGTAAAGTGATCAAAAAGCAATATAACTTTTCAATAAACCAAATTTTACAAGTCATAATGACTTAAGAGATCATAATTAAACAAGAAAGAACAGCATTTCATCAACTTGAAGTTGGCATGGTGCTTTGGTGAAGGATGGGTATAAGGAGTGGAAGAGATGAAACTCTTATTTTTAGTGCTCAAGGGCTACAACAAATATTTCAAACACTGATCTCCTACAAATGTCCAAAATATGCTTGTCCTTCCTGATGACCTCTTCACAGTTTTCAACTCTATTGCCCAGGAATCTTTGACTGGAATCTCAATCTTTCAGAATAAATATAGCATTTACTGAACAAACCCCATACCTAGACTTGAGAATATGCAGCAGTCTCCTCCCCAAACACTTTGCAAATACCAACCATTAACAATGACCATAAGTCTTTAAGTTGATAAAAACTGCACAGCTCTGAATTAATCTTTGTATGTATTCAGAAAGTTTTATGAGAAAAAAATTGGGATTTAGGAGAAATATTTTCCCTTCCATTTTCATAATAACAGCATCTCTGAAATGTTTCTGTTTACTACTCATTTTATCTGAGATTCCATGAAAATATTTTTCCAGTGTTGTTCTACTCTGGCTGTAATCAGAACAATATAGGGAGGAGAGGAGTTGCCTTACATGAGAACAAGCACGGTTCACAGTTCCATGAATGATGCACTAAATTACCACAAGCCTCGTTGACACTTAAAGCTCACTAATGTGAATGCATTATCTAGAAAAATCTTTCATAATTATTTATTCTCAAAAATCTAGCATTCATGAAGTTGCAAGCATCAAACACTTTCCTACTCAATGTTAACAGCAGCAGACCAACTTCAGTATTTGTCAGAATTAACACAGTGACTGAAAAATATCCTGTTCTGGTAAGTACTGAAAGATAGAACAGGCATGGAAGCAAATATTCATTGCCTGTCCTGTGGGACTTCTACTTTTTCATATCCCTGCAGCCTTGCACACTCTTCAGATCCATGTTTCTTTGCACCAAAATGGAAGACAACTGTAGGATAACTGTTTCTGCCTTGGACTGCCTGAACAGGTTGGCCACTGACTAACAGCTAGTAAGGTTTTAAGCTTCCAAAGTGTCACAGTGATCTGCTTACCAGCTGTCATGGAAACTGTCATTCCGCTGCTGCTTCTGTAAACAGCTGGGTTACTTCAGCTGAAAATCCAGAAACATGGCCTTTTCTTTTCACCAGGCTCGCTTGTCAGCTCAAAACTGCATTCTGATTTTCCAGCTGTTTATCAACATAGGATCATTAAGTAGAAACACCATTTCTCCATAGGTGGAGCTGTTCAGTAAATGAATCACTGGATGCACTAACAGCATGCTATATTCCTGGTTTCAACTTAATCGAAGCATACACTGACCAGGGGGATAGCTGTTTTCTTGGAATTCACATGGGGTGATGGGAGGGACACTTATGGAACAGAGGGAAAAAATATCATGGGGGATCACAATATTGTGTTATTTCTTTGAGTACTCTGCTGCCACTGCACACAGAAGTGTCATATATCAAAATGACAGACAGTAGCCCAAGGAGCTTCTAAATACCGGGTGCAGAGTCTTTTGCCAACACAACTTCTGATCATGACAATAAGTACTGGCAAAAGGAATCACATATGCCATAGCAATGTGCATTCACATTTCGTCAGATACTCTATTTCTGAAGTGTTCTTGTGCAGGCACAGCACTAAGAAATACTTTTAACCCAGCGCTTAAAGTCCTGTGGGGGATAAAGAAAAAGTTTTAACCAATTCTGTAACAAACTTGTTCAATCGACTAAGACGTAAAACAAATGCCAGAGGATCCATTTGTCTTAACAGTGTAGTGTCACTATCCACATATAAATATGAAAATAAAGAGTCTGCTAAATCAATAAGCATACATTGCTTCTCAACCACTCTGAAAAAAGTGAGTGCATGTCGAAATGAGGGAGAAACATGGAAGTAGAATCTATAGTCACCTGATATTTTATTAATGATCCAGTCAGCTAAATCATTCAAGACATAGTAACAGCTGGTCTTCCTAGCATACTACAGTCTCGTAGGAAAGAAGCAAGCATTAGCATTTCTGGTGATTACACTAAGCAACTACTGAGTAATCATGTTTTGTATCAACACGGTATTGTCAAAGGGTGAGTGGGTGCTCTGAGATTGTCAAAGAATTGCTTGACATGGGTAGAACTGTAATAAATACAAAAAACATTTCCCGCACACGCATCATTCCTACACAATGTATGGTATGCCATCCTTGGCTTTTGGTAAAAGCTCCATCAGAATTTCTGAGCAACACACACTATAAATCCAGCTATTATCATAGAAAGCTACACTGCTACAAACTCCCTTTTTGTACATCTAAAATCTCTATATTGGAATCAGTAGGGAATGAATAGGGGAATTCTGAACACAAGTAGCTTTGAATTCTTCCAAGACTGTTGTTCCATCTTCTGTCTGTCCATGCAAGAATATCTGTGCACATTCTGGTTTGTTTTAGCTAAAATTATTGTGGACAAAATTTCTTTCTGATGTGCCTGGTTAATAATGTGCCTATATAGGGTTCATTGTTTCTTTTAATCATCAAAACTGTTTATTGAAGCAACAGATAATTCTGATTACTGCATGCATAAATGAAAATTCCAGTATTACATATATACATAGTGTGATTAGAGTATAACATGTCTATACATCATCACACTAAGAAGCAAAACGTATTAGGGAAATTCCATATGATAATATCTCATGGAACTCAAGCTATTTTGTATTACCATTTAGAAACAAGTAAGATCTGCGTAACAGTATTTTGACTAGCCCTCTAGTCTTTCAAGTATGTACAAAAATTCAATTTCCATTCCAAAAAGGGGTCAGGCACAACGGGTCTTTGCCTCTTTTACATGCCAAAGTTTCTCAGCCACTTAACATAAAGGAGAGTGTGGGTATGCTGTGGGTAGTACAGCATGACTAGCCAGGTGGTATGCAAATATCAGCTGGCCAGCTTCTCATGTAGGAAGGCATCTGCACTCAAGTCTGTAGACCTGATGAAATCAGCCATAAATCAAGATTTCATGCCTTAGTACCATGGCTTCTCCCCACAGATAAAACAATGACACACAGGCTACACAACGTTGCTCAGGATTTTAGTTCCTCAAAACAAAGCAAATTTACATTTAATGTGGAACCTGAACTCTTGCTTTCTTGACATGGCTATTAAGTATATAAAAAAGTTATTCAATACTACACATTTATGGTCACTTTCAGGAAGAGTACTGGGTCTCACCTTTACAACTCTGACAGCAGAGCAATGCTGATTCAGCAGGACCAACATTAAATGCAAAAATTTATTTCTGTGAAACCAATGAAACTGGTTGGAATTTTTTCCCCTAGAGGAGGCCAAGCATTAACCTTCTTAACATTTTGCTCACAGACTTCAAAGAAATCTTTTACTTTGTGAGACACGTCTTTTTTTCTGCCAGAACAAACTTTCTAATAGCAATATTCTTAATAGCTTACAGAAATGTTGATGACAGAACGTCCATGACAGCTAAACCAGGACTGAAAACATGTAACATTGAGGGTGGTTGCAACATTAATTCTGCAACAAATACAAAGGCTTAGGTGGTTCTCACTTTATTACAGTAAATCTGTTTTAAAGGACATTAGGAGCTGTTTTAAACATGCTTCTGCCTTTTCAGAAAAACAGTCAGATTTCATGCTTTTCATCAAATGCGTCACATTGTAAGGTGAATTGTAGCTATTGCACTGGTTTGCTTTAGTCATATCATGTTATGGCTCATTGTGATATGACAACACATGACAAATGAAGCTAACAGAACTTGACATGCCAGATCACCTCTACCCTGCTGCAATCCAAAGATTTTTAGTTTTTACTCCTACGCAGTACATAGGATCACAATTCCATCCTATCATTCTGAGGTTGGAAAGGACCTCAGCAGCTTTCTAGTCTAACCTCCTACTCAAAAGAGGGTGAACTACAGGGCCAAATGAGGCTGCTCAGGGCTTTACGCAGAGAGGTCTTGAAAGCTTCACAGAACAGAGACTGCGTAACTTCTGGGGGCAACCTATTCCAGTGCTTGACTGTCATCACGTAGAAAAAGGTTTCCCGTATATTCAGCCAGAACCTCGTGTTTTAGCTTATGCTTGGCTCCCATCCTCCCACCACTGTGCTTCATCTTGCTGACCTCCTTGTAGAGGCAGCTGCTATTAAGTGCTCCCCCTCTCCCCAGGGTCTTCTCCAGGCTGAACAAAATGGATTCTCTCCACCTCTCCTCCCTGCCCAGAGGTTTACATCCCTCTCAATAAGCTCAAGCTCTCCTGGGGCAGCGTCACGGGTGTGCACATGGATAAGGAGCAGGGTTAACCACCTGACTGAGGGTCACACAAGGCCTGCAGAGGCCTAAACCCGAGGCCCTAGCCAGCAACCGACCCCTCAAAATGGCCAGGTCAGGTCAGCAGAGGAGGGCTGAGTCTCCCCCTCATCAGTTCCCTGCTGCTTCTCCTCACTGCTTGAGCATGGTTCAGGCTGGGGAAGCCTTGATGCTTCCCTACACCTTCTCTCCCCTTGCTGTTAGTTGGGCCTACAGGCCACTGAGTCTGCTCTGCAGTCTGTGGGGGGATAAGCAGCTGCCCCTATTGCCAGAAGTCCCAGGCTCCCACCCTTTCCTACAATGGGACTCCTCCCCCCAAACCCAAACTGACCATAGCCTCTTCTTCATCCTTCTTCCATGCCAAGTTTTAATGTGAGAGGTGTTCAAAGTCCCTTTCCAAAATTGGCTGGAGCCAGTTGTGGAGTAACTTCAGCACAACTGCATAGGCAGTCACCACTACACCAACAGAAATAAAGCAAAAATACTGATGGCAGAAAGTCCCTAACTGAAGGGGCACTGTGTTTCTGTCAGAAAGTTTTAAAAAAGGTTTCCATTATCTGAAAGTTTATAAAGTACAAAATGAAGTTGCACATGCAGAAGTGATAAATGGTGGTCAGCAAGTTAGGCCATCAATCACTTGGAGGAGCAACAGAAATAGTAAATAATACATTAAGTGCTACACCTGAATAATTGAATATGCTGTAAATAATTACTCAAACTTTTTAAAGGTTTTCTGTACATTTTTTGCAACTGCCACTAGTAAACCTTAACCATAATATTTACAAAACACATGAGAGAAGGAAAAGCATAACTCACAACTGAAGGAAGATACATTCTGAAGAATTAAAGACTTTGATCAATAAAATTGTTTTGAGCATGCAGTGCATTTTCTAGCAGTCCTACAGAAGGTCAGTCAAGAATTACATAGACTGTTTTCCAAAATATTACATTTTAAAGCATTCAGAAAGCAATCCGTATTGAGCAAACATGATCTTGTTTTTGATGACAAGTCTGATCTGTGGAGACATCTGTTGACTTGTTTTTTCTACATCTCATGACTTACCCACATGTCATGTACACGAAATAGCAACATAGCCATGCTTGTAACAAGACCATGAACGAACTTTTGCGCTCTTAAGTTCTGATGATATGCAGTAGCTACTAGTCCTTCACTAGAAAAGAAAAAGTCAACGTGCTAATCTAAGATATCCTTTTTTCTCCAGTTTTTTTTTTCTTTTCCTATTTGGTTGTACTTGTTTCAAATGTCAGCTCATACAAAGCTACAAATAACTGGATGCTCGTCAATGCTGAGGCTTCAAATATCTTGCAGAAAGATCATTTCTTTCTGCAAAAATAACTACTTTTACTCATTCAAGGGATCAACCTGGAGGCAAGGGATGTGCACTCAGATTCCTTAGACAGACGTTTGTTTTTAAATATAGTAACTATTATGGAAGTTATAATAAAACTGAAGCTTACTTGGAAAGTTCAGGTTTTCTTTAGTTTTTCTTCCTTCTGAAATTAGAAAGCACATGTTCTATACCTGTAGGTCTCTGATCTCTGACATGAATTCAACTCTGAGCATTTATGAAGTTAGTGGTATTAATCATATGACTCTCCAGTGACTGGAGATTTTCATCAAGTAAAAGGGAGCACAAGGAAACATGTTTTTGTATTTTAAGAAATGGTTTCACTGAGTGAGATAGTGACATGATTTAATATGCATACACTGTGAAAGCACAGTCATGAGATTAATTTAGAGTATATTATAGCATATCATATAGTGTTCTCTTACTGCTTTTTTTTTTTTTAAATAAATAATATACTTATGACTTACAAAGAAATCAGTAGTGGTACCTGCCTTAGCAGGTAATGTAGAACAATAAGAAGATATCAGTGAAGCTGAGGCCCATACTCTACATACCAGAACTAGGGTTTGGGGGTTTTATTGGACTATCTTTACACCACGCACTGGACTGCATGTCCAGCCATAGCTGGAAAGCATTATATGGGCTCCCATGTCACATCTTCCAGTCTAACTTTATCCCAAAGAGGTCCAGTGCATGTGGTCCAAGATTGCTGTGCAATGTGAGCAAAGGCCTAGGAGCAGGGAATTAGCAAGAGAGTTGCTGCCAAAGCACACTTCTGACCCAAGCCCAGGCACCACACTAATACAGAAGTTCCCAGCTGGGACTTCATCTTTATTTCAGTGATGGTTATCTATTTTCATTACACTGTATAATTAACTTGGACCTGGGGGTGGTTAAAGATTCCTAGTGTTAGGAGTAATACTACTACACTGTAGTATAGTTTGTTCAGGGTAGTTGCAGAACAGAATGGATTTTATAGAACTATAGCATTTGAATTTTATCTCCCATGATGGTATCATGCATCATCAATATGACTTATGGGAAAAAACACAGTTACTAAAAAAAACATGATTTTTGTATTTGAAAATTTGGTCTTAGTTTCTCATTTACAATTTTCAATTCCCATATTTTATTTCATATTGACAGTCTTTATAAACCTGGAAAATGCACATTCTTCAGTTACATGTTTTTGTTTTAGGTTCCTAACAAATGAATGTATAGTTTTATTACCCTCATACAGACATCCTGTTTTGTCATTTTTAAGTTAACATATGTACATGCAGGAGGAGACAGAATCAGTATGTTGTCAATAAAGATATTCAAAGAGCACTTTGCATTGAATTCAGAAGGTGTATATGATTGTGAACACTAGTAACAAGTAAAAGAGAACTTACTCTACAATTAAGTAAGGTTTTAGGTTTAGCAAGAGTGTATTTGAAAAATGAAGAACTGATTAAATGAAGACTTAAAAACCTCAAGAAACTGATGGGGAAATATATTGGAATGGAAAAGGACTGATTACAAAAAAAAGGTGTGTCCTGGAACTGGAAGGAAGAAATAAAAGTACCTATGAAACAAGTTCACTTAGACTGTGTGGAAGAAGTTAAAAGAAAATATTTAACCAATTTAGTAAAAAGAATAAGAAAAAAAGAACCAGGGCATTTTTTATTAGCAAAGACAGCCTGGAGCCTAAAGCTAATGGAGGTTTATGACTTAAATTTAAATTAAGACTTTGGACACCACAATCCTTATGGAAAAGTGAGGCAATGCAGTGTCAAAGGTGCGAGAGCAAATAAAAACTGAAATTGTATCAACAATAAGATCAAAACTTAGAGGATGCTACATCTCCTGGCTACATCACATAATCTCTATCCCAGGACACTAAAAGAACTGGATATAATTTAAAGCCACATATTAAGGCAATTAATAAATCTATCAAATCAGGAGCAAAGCACAAATCTAAGTTGCAAGCATAATAGTAATAGCTAAAAAAAATGTGATCCATGCAGCTGTCTTGTAATCTGAGCTTAGTAATAGACAAGTCCTATGTACATTTTGTGCAGAAACCTTAATTACAGGTATAGAAGTAAATGGAAAAAGACTAAGTATTACCCTGCTTTTTTCATTGCTGTAGCATGACAAACTTATTGGCATCTTTCTCTGATAGACTAATTTGCTCAACTAGGAGTACACATCTATTATAACTGTTCTTGAATTAAGTACTTGCTGTGATTGCTGTGATATCATGTGGGAATCATTTCTGCCTGTGGGAAGGTGGAACTGCTACAAGTGGAGGATGGCATAGAGATGACACTTTATCACTGCTAGGCTGGCATGAAATGAAGTTTCATGCAGACCGGTCTTGGTGTCAGGGCCCTGACAGCATCCCACCTCCAAGAGGTCCAGCTTCCTGCATTCAGGGCCAGCTTAGAAACAGCACATCCAAGGGCTGTCCCCTTTCCTTGGGCTGCCCAGCAATCACTGTGCTGTGTCTGACCACGGTTGCAGAACTTAAAAGGCAGCCGTTTACTCCGCTGGCTCCTGCTTCCTTGCAGCCAGGCCCCACTGCTCCCTGACATCTGGCAACATTCCTCTAACATTTCAATTTTTGCCAAAAATATACAAACAATTATTAGTGAGTTTTTCTGATCATTAACACAGAATGGATACAAAGGTGGTGAACCTGAAGACTGCACTAAGAAATAACAGAATAAAGCATAAGAATATGCTGTTGCATATTCACATCAAGAGCCTTTTTCAAAATCTAGTGAGCTCCCTCAAGGTTTCTAAGGAGGTGGATAACTTTCATAGACTGGTCAGTCTCATAAAGACTAGGAGAGTATGTTATGCAGCTGCATTAAATTCATCCATAAATTAATTTATTACAGAAGTTTATAGTGCAAGTAGGTGCCCTTTTGGAACATTTCCACAAACTGATCATCAGTGGTCAGGAAAGGTTAATTCATATATGAGACAGAAGAGCAAATAGCTAGCAGGCTGATCCAAGAAGCACAAATCCTGTTACACTACAAGATGCAATTTTTTTTTTTTTAAGCTGGAATATAAGATTGAAGAAAAATATGGACTTATTTCTATTAATATCACTGGCGTAAGTGCTAGAGCCTTATAAGCCCAGTTATGTGGAAAAATGGGTTATGAATAAGTTACAGCTGTTAGCAGGCTGAGATGCCTTTCTGGAGTTCTCTTTGCCTGGGTTTTGCCCCTGCTTTGATCTGCACAATACATATTGCTGACTTGCTGCTAAAGGGTGCTAGGAACTCCATAAGGATGTATATTCTCATACAAGGTGAAGTCTGGAACTACAGTGGTGTAGCAGATTCAGAAACCTTACATGTCAGAGCTGGGCTATGGCTAGCACTAGATCAAGTTCCTGTGGCCACTGGTTGGTCTTGGGAATCTTCAAGAATGCCCATGGAGATTATAAAACCTCCACAAAACTTGGTCCAGGGCTACACTGCTCTGTTACAGAAATGTCTCCTTTATCTTCAGCCTGAATCTCCCAAAAGTCCATCTGTGGCTGCTTCTCTTTGGCTTTGCCATCTGCCACCACTGAAGAGTTTGACTTCCTTCTTCATGACTCTCCTTCATGTCAGCTGCTATTAGCTCACCCCCACAGCCTGCTGCTCACCAGACTTCCTCTGCCTTTCCTTGTAGATCATGGGCTCTAGGCCTCTGACCATTGTGACAGTCCTCTGCTGGAGCTCCACTTCGTTCTTGAAGTAGGGGCTCAAAGACTGGCTCTGTGTAGTATTCCAGCCTCACCCAAGCTAAGGAATAGATGAGAAAAAAAAAGTTCTCTTGTTCTGCTGGCCCTGTTGTCTCTGAAAAGTAAAATCCTCAGTGATTTTGAAAAAGGTTTTTGTTGTAGTCTCAGAGGACTCTAGTAAGAATTCCCTAATCAATCCAAAATCCATGTTCCAAAATTACAGAGGCCCTAAGCCAATGCTTATCTCCCCCTGCCACTGTTTGGATCAGGAACTTTCTTATCATGCATTACTACAGCCAAACCTGACATCAGGACTAAACTCACCATTGATTTTTTTTTTCCTGCATGTGAGCACCTGCTAGAATAACCCATTACCCATGCTAGTCCCTCTAGCATTTGCAATAGAAAATCATCACAAGCAGTCTATAAAGCAATAGATTACACAGGCTAGGTTGTTACACTGTATGACTATGCCAAATAAAAACACTATTTCAGAAGTTTGTGCTCGTTTTTTTTTTTTTTTGTTTTTTTCTTATCTTTGTTGGTCGTCAATACTTTTTTGTTTAAAAAAGAGGTAAAGCAGCTACATTATGAAAAATGTTAAGTTGCAGAATCCAGTGACCCAAAGATTGAACTTCGCATTTTAAAGATTTCCTCAGGAATTTAAATAAGGACTTGGTATTAAAAATTGAACAAAATAGAAATATACATAAATCATGCACACAGCTAGAGTTGTGCTTTAATCTCAGCATTCTTGTAACTTTATTTTTTCCTTAGTGCCCTTGCATATTTGACCTGTAGCTGGATAAAATAGCTAATTTTGCTTTCCAGGCCTCTGTTACTTGATGAATTATCAAATTCTGTTGGCGTCTAAATAACAGTGTTCTATCAAACAGCATACTGTGACTGTGAGGAAACATTAAATTGCACAAGTGAATTTTAGTCATTACAAGTACAGATAAAATTTGACCCTATTACTAAATCAAGAGACCACCCAAAAGATTAATGCAACATGAATCATGCTGATATTGCATGTTTTGAGATATTGACCTAGAACAGAAGTGTATAATACTGAAATATTTTCCATGTTCAGTAAACTAAGGGGAAACAGCACCCAGTCATAAGAAACCTAAGGTGCCCATAAAAGGTAACGAATTTGCATCCTCTGCTTCTTTTAGTCCTTGCTGTAACCACATTGAGATAGAGCCAGGTTTGGAGCAATGGAAGGGGAGCCATCCTCTGAATGGGAGTGGGAGCTGAAGAGGTGGTGGCTGAAGCCGGCTGATGTGATCATCAACAGTTTGAATTTGCAGAAAAGGCAACAGGGCAGTAACATAGTAAGGGGAAAGGAATGAATGCAGATGAAACCATGAGTAATCACAAAGAATTAAATGTAAATAAAAACACAGGACCAATTCTGTTTTGTGCTGTAAATTAAGACAGAAATCAACAGTACATCAGGTTTCCTTGAGCAAGGCCGTATTAATTTTCAGTCATCCAGAAAATATTTTGGGCCTAGCAAAACGTGCCATGTGAAATTCAGCTTCAGATCTGCATGAAGTATAAGTCCTTATGTTATGAATATAAGATGTTAGAAAGGCCAGGTATGACTTGTTTCTAGGGAAAATTTCACACCAAGCCATTTTTTCAAGCACACACTTCCACATAAAGGTCTATCTTCAACTTTCTCTCACTATAACATATGTTGGAGAAGTATGGAGTGCAGCTTAGCAAATATGAAAAATCCAAAAGCTCACTAAGCTAAATTTGTATATGCTTTTTCTTGGAATACGTCTAGAACAGAGTTGCCTTTCTGATCAACTATGTAAGTAAGAATTCTGGAGAGTTCTGCAGTCTATCTACTCTAATTCTACTCCTAAAATCATTCAACTGAAAACAAGCAAAGGTTATTTCCTAGATGGCAGAATTTGGCAGGTAGCAACTACCTCATAGAAATTGCATTTTGCTGATGTATTATTGCAATACCTCACTAGGGCAAAACCATTCAAACATTCTGGAGACAACTATTCCATATCACCATTTTGTTATTGCTGGTTAACATTCACAATTTTTCATATCAGAGGTAGATTGATAAATACAGAAAGCACATCTGTCTAGTCACAGAACTGTCATTCCCTCAAGACATTTTTGGTATTTATGTTTTTTTCAATGCAACTGTGCTTTGTATGACAAAATATGTATTGTAATAACAAGACAAGCGGGCACTGAAGAAGATGCAAAACTGAAAGTGGTACCCTACAACAGAGTTATATTTGATGCGTGTGCATGCAGAGGGCAAAATTTCAGGAATAAGAGGAGCATAATCTAACAGTAGTAGTTAAAATTACTGTTAGAGCTGAAAGTTGGATTTTTTTTTTTTTTGGTAGTGACTTCTCTCAATTTCTTTAGTTCATGCTCAGTAACTGCTACACAACAGAATCAGCTCCTAAGCAAGAAAAAAGAATTTTCTCTGAAAAAGTGATGGGTGTAGTTGTAAAACGTGGGGAAATTTATTTCTTCATCTTCATGACACTCTCCTTGTCAAATAAATGACCTTAAAAAAATCAAAAAAACTAACTTACTCAAGTCATTTAGCCTTATTAATCACCACATTTTAACCCATGCAAGCTGTACTAGTAATGTTTTACATGGCCATCAGTAACAGTCACAGGTATCCTTCCTTTTCAAAATTCATTATTTCAGTAGCCCTTATCAAGACAGGAAAAGGGCAAGAATGGGTACAGCTGTGGCCAATAATTGTATTCAGTACATACTGTAATGCAGAAGAGGAATAATCATTTCTTTCCTAGAAACTAACCTTGTTGGTGCAGGATAACATCAGAACTATGACTTAGGTGCTGCCCCAGTAACATCTTTTCCAAGGGATCGTGCTCCTGCTGTGTTCCATTTTCAGAGCCTCTATTAAAATACCACATCCAACACCTAAAATTTCAGGAAAAAAAGCACACAAGATGGAGCAACAGATTAACTTGCCATTAGCAGTCAGTCTGCAAAAAAATGCCTTCCTTATACCTGCTGAAAATCTGTACCATTTATGGGATCCTGGAGCCACTATCTAAAAAATATTACAGCCCCATGGGGAAAATACATTTTCCATATCATTATTCCTGAGGGCTTCCAAAATTTATCACTCGAGTCAGGAAAAAAATACACTGTGTAAGCCTCCTGCACAAATATCAACTGCTATAGATTGGACATATATATAGTAAGCATACTCTGTTATTCTTTCAATAAAGATACAGTGCTTTTCACCTTAATAAATCTTCTTGGGTGGCAGCAAGATATAACAGATAGAGTTACTCTGCCAGACATTAAAATGGTGCGAGGACTGAAAATCTATGCATTCCTTAATTTATGATCTGCTGCCTAGCAGCCGTCTGGATGCTCCAAGAAAACTGTCTGTAGGTACTTTGTAACTTTAGAAGGATTCCTTGAACCTCATAAAAAGTTCAAGTGGCTGCCTCTCAGACAAGTGTTTTCTTTTGGGTATTTACACGTTCTCATCCTTTGGATTTTCCTTCTCTCGCTTAACAGTTATTTAGCATGAGATTTACAGACAACTCCTCATACACACTTTTTTTTTGCTGGGATTTCACAGCAAATGGAGTAGGAAAATAAGCCCTGGGTATGTTATTTCATTGGCTCTTTCCCCCCTTCCCTTCACCATGACTTTTCAAAGCTTGCGTGGGATCTTGTGAGATATGCAGAAACAACTGCAAAGCAACGTAATGACTCATTATGGAAAGCAGAAGAGTCCATTCTGCAGAGATAAAGAAAACAGCATGCTTTGGCTTTCAACAAGTACTTCACACACATTGTCTAATAAGCAATTCTTAAACCAACTATCCCAATTCTTCACCACTCTAAATATAGGCTAACAAAAACACTTCTCCCAGCATACCTACATTTTAGTACTTGCTAAGTTCAAAGGGAACAAAGCAATGATTTTATTTATTTTTAACACTTACTGAGGCAGCTATAACAACTGCAACTTTCCCCAAAAAGATCAGCTGACCATGTCAGAAAATAAGCAAACAGTCTGTCTCCTATCTCCAGCAGGAGAGGAGGGTAGGAGGAAGTCATTAAGTTCACAGGAATCACCTTTAAAGCTGTGTTATCTAGTACACAGCAGAAGGCACTTGGAAAAATACCAGAAGGGTATTTCAAAAGGAGGTAGAAGTGTGAAGCGATGCCCAAAAGGTACAGAGTTTTTAATGACAAGGAACTGACCGAAGTCATGACCTTCTTCCATAGGAATCACGGGAACTCTTACAGACATGCTCTGCATAAAACAAGAAATTGTGCATTAGACTGCCCTTCTGTCCAGAGCAGATGCTAATGCAGATATCCCCAGATTAAGGTTTTCTTCAGATTTGTTTCTCACAGGATGCACATACCTGCACACATTTATTCACACAACACTTTCTGAGCTTGCAAGTGTCCTTATAGATTTAAACCTTCATTCCTATGACAATGTCTGAAAACAACTTAAACCTCAGGATGCTTTGCGTTTTTGTAACAAATGAAGTGAGGAAAGGATGTAGTTCTCCACCTCAGAGCACAAAATATCAGAGAAGACAGAGGAACATAGCGTGACAGTTTTTTTTTGTTTTTTTTTTACTTAGTGTGAGAAAACTTTGGCAATTTCATTTTATTTTATTCAAAACCCTTTTAGGGTTTTGGAATTGATCCATCTTGATCTCATTTACAGTTCCCTGTAACACATGACTTTCTCAAGACTCTGTGTCTACTATGTGACATTTGGATATTGCTACAGCTGCAATGGGCACTGGGGAAAGAGTCCCTCTCCATGTTCTGTCCCACCATTCCACTCAACATTTGCTAGATTTAACAGAAAAGTGAATAAGAGACCCTCACATTGTCTCTCTCTCTTCATGTCCTAATCAGAGTCCTTCTTGCTGGTGCTGTTAGGACAAGAACAGCCATAACAGGGCCTGATGGGGCAGAGGGGAAATGTGGAGCAGGCTTCCCTGCTCACATGAGCAAATGGACATGGAACTCACCCAGGCACATTCCCCACAGAACAGACTTTATCAGCGCATCCCACATGCAAAGATGTAATGTGCCTAAGTGCCCCATACTCTTTCCACAGGCAGATCTCTTCCCATGTATTCATTTGGCAGTAACCACAGTTGGGAAGTGAATATTATAGTTTTCCACAGCATGTTTAACAGAGGTTTCCTATCACTTCATATGGATAAAAGGACGTGTAGAAGTAAATGGACATACAAAAAAGGAAAACCGGGAACAGATGATTAAAATTGTCTCAGCATATGTTCCTAGAACACAGCAACCTTTTAGTCTCTGCAAACATAAAAATGAGTCAGAATGCCTAGATCAGGGTTAGTTTTCTTTTTTATTTAATAGAAGGAAAGAAAATATTGTTACAACAAATATTTAGCAAACTGCTGCAATGCACTTAAGATTCTCTGAATGCTCAGTTTTAAAGCACACAAAGAATGCCTGCAATACGTTGGGCACAAGCCTAATCAATTCCAAAACACCGAAGATATGTATTTTTTCCTTTTCACTTTCAGCTACAAATTCCTCTGCATATGCTTATGGGCTCTGTGAAAGAAGACAGTGCAGTTTCTCTTGTGCACAACATACTTCATACTCAGTGTTAATCAGACAGATTGGCATCAGTTGTGAGCCTTTTTTCCCAGCACTTTCAGCTCCATTAAAATGAAAAATGACGTAAGCATGTACAGTTCCTGACACTGATAATGTTTTACAGTTATCACACATCAAAATAGATGCCAGGCACAATTGTGTTTAAGAACTACTGAATTATTTTCTAGATAAGGTAGAGTGACAGCTAGTATAAATAACTCATTATTTACATATCTGTCTGACATTGTGATTTTGATTTAGCAAGTTAAAATTCCATTACAGATAGACTTTTTCCCCCACAATGCATTTCTCTAGTATTTTAGCAGAACAATAGATTTCACACTTCAAAGGAATCAGTAGTAAAAAGCTGCGCACACTGAAACAGAAGTGACTATTTAAACAGAGTGGATCAGGTCCACAACATCACTGAGCTGATAAAAACTGTCCCATATTTCAGTGACATTTCCTACTGAAGAACAGAGATACAGCGAAGAGGAGGAGAACAAGCAGTTCTCATGGCAGAGAACTGTAGAGCACAGGGAATACAAACATACATAAGGCTGGTATAGAAAGAAGGGAGATAAGTGGAAGATACAAAAAGAAGCCTGGTGAAGAAATTGGACAAGCATTGAGATCCACTATAAAACAATGGAGAAAGAAAAAGAGTGAGGCAGAAGGTGAAGAGAGAGTCCGGAGAAAGGAAAATGAAGAAAGAGGAAACAAGCAATTGGAAAATGACAGAGGGAGGGGAGAAAAGGCACAGAATGAATAGGGTAAAAAAGCAGCAAGAAGGAATGAGAAGAGTGAGGAGGGGAAGCACGCTATCAGTATGAAGCGGAGAGGCACAAAAACTGACATAGGTACAGAAGACAGGCTAGATATACAAAGAAGGGCAGTAGATACTTAGCAAGAAGTCAAAGAAAATAAAGAGAGAAGAGGAGAAATGTGGAGAAGACTACTAAAAAGACAGTGGTCTGAGTGGTCCTAAACTTGATCTCAGATTTTGCTTTAGACTTCTGCATCTTCACTATTGCTTCCCCCCAAAAAAACAGACAAGCCCTTTTTCCAGTCTAGCAGTTGCAGAAGTAGCCTGACCAATGTGCTTGTATCTGAATGGAAATAAGGTGTTTTACATGACAGCTAACAGGAGGGCTACTAGCAAACGCACACTAATTCCTTTCTTTCTAACAGTGTGACAAGATTTAGATATTTCAACTCAAGCAAGAGCAGGCTGTTCTCTACATTCAGAAGCGAAGAAAAGAGTCAAGACAGATTCTGCTCTGGTCACCAAAGTCATACTTCCATTAAATAGCCTGTTAATATCTACTGAGGTTATCCACCCAACATATTCAGCATTTAAATCAAACTCACATTTTGTAACTTGCACACAACCAGAATTCACCACCAAAGCTGCATATTCAAAGCACTCTGTGTGTTGAATTTGGAAGCTACTTGGGAAAACTGCAAACAAAGTTTAGGAATAATACCTCTCCAGGAGAATGACCACATCTTCATCTGTTAAAATACGGAAGCATAAAAATAGTCTGTCCCCTGTAGAGGAATTATGAGATGTTAAAACAAGTGGTTACAATTAGACAGGTCAAACCATAAGTTTATTCATTTCTCAATATAGCCTATATGTTGCCTTCACTTTTAATTAAAATTTTGTCCCTGCAATTGATTTAACATGGTTTTGCTGATAGGATTTCTAATAACTCATCTCTTTTGATTTGTGTTCCAAGATGTGCCTGGTGTGCTTATATTGCTTAATTGCTCTGTCATTATAGTTCACATTTTAGGATGCAAAACCATGAGGCTTTCAGCATGGTACAATTGATTTAATACATTGTAATAGTTTATAAGTGGCCTCTTATTGTCCATTTACTAGGAAGCTTAACATGAAAATGAGTTAGGTGCTGGCATAAAAGCAGCACGCTCAGGGTGCCCTTCAAGATATTCTTGTCTTCCCCCACACCACTCTGCTTCTGAGCACTCTTCCTTCTCTGCACCAATTCATAGGTACCATATTTGCTAGCCTAACATCTATTTATTGTCCTCAGCGCCTCATTGGAGTGCTTGGGTATGTTTAGCCTGAAGAATGACCAACAAAGGTTATGTGTTTCCGAACAAAATGCTGAAGTGTTCAGCTTCATGTGCTTAACTATCAGATATTTGGGCTGGGCAGGCATGTAGAAGAGCTTTACTGAAGAGGAGTTAATCTGTGCACACACTTAGAATTAAGCACCTCATGGAATCAAATCTACTACATTGTAAAAGGATTTTTATGAAATGTAATGGCAATTTACTGAGATAATACATATGACAGGTAGGCCTCGCGTTACATACACCAAGAATATTTCATCCTGGTTCATGCTTAATATGGCAAAAGTATATTGCAAATTTAACTTTAGGGCTGAAGACTTTGCTCGATACAATAACACAGTAAAAACACTGGACAGCCATTCTTCAACTTTGATTCAGTTTTGATAGGTGTCTATACAAAGGAAGGCTATTAAACCCCACAAATATATGAGAGAATAATATTATCAAAAGAAACTCCACACTTAACAGGGAAGACAAGCCAGAAATAAATTTACCAGTATAGCTCTGATTTGTTTTCCAGTGTCAAAATTTCTATAAATGCCTCAGCCCAATGAACTCACTGGGGTATTTTTTCCCTCTGTTCCTGTTCCACCAAGCACCAATCTCAACGTCTATCATTGAGGTTGGAAAAGACCTCTAAGATCATCTGGTCCAACCTCTAACCTAAGGTCATAAGGCATGACATGCCTCAAGACAAACTTCAGTTAATGAAGCATGCTGCCTGATTTGTGGTAGCTGGTAAGGAGTTTTGTTCTCCTAACCCTCCTACTTGTACAGCATGAGTCAAGAGGCAAAATGAAGTCTAGGAAATAAAAATTAGGGATATTCAGGATATTTGGATTGCATCAGCAATTGTGAATGACTGAAAAGTCACTCTAAAAGTCAGCATCAGATTTATATGATTACCTACCAATTAGAAGATGACTTGCTTCCTGAGTGACAACTATACACACTTAGCTTCATCTCTCAGGAGATGTTGTGCTGAGCTCTATTCTGACTTCAGGTTTTAAACAGGCCAAAATATATGCCAAATTGCCATCTGTAGACAAGTATCAAGTCCTTCCTTTCTCTTATAACCTTTCCTAAGCTATGTGTCAATATAATACTAATTTTTATTTACAAGGTGTGTCCACTATTCTTAACATGCATTGCAATAACAAATTGCAATTAATTTTTCCCAGGCACACAGACACTGCTCAGAAAAGTGACTTTCTACCACGTGAATTTTGGAGATAATTTGTTTTCCCACTCTTTCATTTTAAAAACAGGAATTTTGTCTCACATGTTAAACTCTTTCATAAACACCCACTTCAGACTGAGGAAAAATTAGCCCAGTTCATTCAGAAAGCTAGTTAAAAAGAAGTAATTACTCAGAATTCAACTCCTTGTCATGGTGTAGAGACCTGCAAAATTCCCAGCTGCATAAATCTATGTATAAATCAATTTCAGAATAATTAAAAAGCTCTACTATTTTAACCCAAGCCCCTCTGAGAAAAGTTTGTGCCAAGAGCAATATCTGGGTTTGGGGTAAGCTTCTGGCAGCTTTTTGTAAGGAAAATATAACAGATGCTTTACTGCTCTATTGGTAGTTGTGGCTTCTGTGTGGTAGGGATTATCTCACAAGAAACAATGCTTATGAAAACACACTATTATTGTATCATCTACGCGATCATAAGGCAATTTATGGACAGAATGCTACTTAATTTAGAGATTATGTATCTCTCCCCTTTTCAGGCTCTGAAATACACTGTTACAGTGGGATGTTCCCCCTATGTTCCTAAGGAAAAGCAGCAGCTTGCAAAGCCAGACTATGGTGCCATGCTGGCTTATTTGAGGAGAGCCTAAAGCACCCACCAAAGCATTAACACCAGCACATCTTCCCCAGCTGCATCCATTGAAGGCCTCTCAACCTTAGAGCACTAAAGTTTTCTATATAAAAAAGATGAAAGCACCATTACTGGTAAGACCCCTTAAATTGGGCTACATGCTCAGAGAGCAGTTTACAGCGAACACTTCCAGCACACCCAGAGCTAGCTATCTTCCTTCCTTCAGGCAATCTAGTAGAGGATAATGGCAAGCACTGCTTGCAATTTTCTAGAGTAACATGAGATGTTCTGTGATATTACACTGTCCCGTATCTATCAAAGAGTGACAAGGTTTGTTCCATTTTAGTGGTCATAATCAGGCTGGAGCAGCGCTGGCACAGAGCACACAAGATGGCAGGACGGGAAGATGCAGAGGACAGGCCACATGTCTGTCATGGTCCAGCTTACATCTGGACCTTGGAACTAGAAAAGGCTGTGGATTTTTTTTTTTTTTTGCAAGGCTGTGTCTCACTTAGCCAATGGGGAACACCCCAAGGACTGTGTGAATAAATGTCGTGATTTTTTTTCCTATAATACAGTTCAAATTTAGTCTAGTGTTATCAATTTCTCTGTTCAGCTAGATCTGCAAGTCTAAAGGTTAAACTCCACAATTACAATCTAACACAATATTCAGAGACCCAGCAATGACTGATTAAACTGTTTGGTGTCCAAGTTGTCAAAAAGGAGATTCACAGTAAAAAGATTTTTATATCCCTTCTGGAACTATGTAAACCAGACTGACCAACTTGAAGATTCCTTATCAGAATATTGAAAGAAAGACCTTCTAGCATAGGCTTCCAGATGGAGAAAAGATGATCAGAGGTGGACTTAGAAGTCCAAACCAGGGACTCAGTCTTGAGGAGAATGAGCAGCAACAGGAAAAAAAAATCCAAGTATCACTACTGACAACTTAAATATACTCATTTGATCAAAAATTGCTAATCTTAAGACAGTGCATACATTTATTTTTTTAATCATTCTTTCATAGTTTAATTTTTACATAATCCAGTGTGGAGCCAGGAGATGGACTCAACAATCCTTGTGGGTCCCTTCCAACTAGAGATATTGCATGACTCTGTGCTTCTTACACTCCTAAGTAAGTGTTCAATAACTGATCCTTTGGCTTGAAAACACTATCCAGAGCCCCTGCCATTTCACAACAATTACCAGCTCCTGAATAAAGCCCATGGTGGCAGATAAAACAAGTTTTATCTGCTGAGATTGTCTCAAGTAAGTTCACCATGACCCACAGGTTGATCAGTCCAAGTGACCAGCACAGAGAATCATCCACATCTGTTTTCAAACACTAGATTTGGAAATGATGCTACCAAACAGAAAAAGGGCAGAGACCCACACTCATGCAGGGCTTCCAACCCAGCTGGAAGAATTTTACCCCTGCACACTGTTCGTGGGCAATACAAACAACTGAAGTTACCAAATGGACACCTGGCCCAGTTACTTTCTGTTCTGTGCCTCAATTCATGCACACACACTGAACTTGATACTTGGTCTGTGAAACACTCTGATGATCTATCAATGGGACTGATTGCAGTAGTAGGCATTAAGTAATTTTTAATTAACCTTCTGCAGGCAAATTATACTTTTAAAGGGAATGGGTTTGCTTGCTGTATTTCACATCTGCATGTGATGGATTCACACAAAAATGTCAAAATACTGGAAGGTTTAAGAAATTTACACCTCTTCTGCAACCCAAAGAAGTTCCAATTAGGAAGCTTATTCTCTAGGAGATTTTTCTGTTATTTTTTCAACAGTTAAGATTTATTTTTACCTGAGATATTAAACCTCTCTCTCAATGAAAGTTCCTGCACTGATATTCCTTGCAGAGCATTAGGCACTTTGATCCCTTTTGAAAGTATTTCCCCAGCAGCTCCTAAGCCTTTAAATAAGCTCCAGTTCTTAAGGTGCTTTTGGAGATGGCAGACTGGTATAAGTACATAACACCAGCCGGGAGACGATGTCCCGTCCACAGCACATTTACCAAGGCACCCAGGGCTGCCTGTTTAATTCAGCGGTGGTTTCCCTGCATCGCACAGAAGGACTGTGCTGCTCCACTTGGGCAGTTTGCTCAGAAGAGGAGACCGTCATTTCCTTATTAGAGTAGCAGCAGCACAATCTCCTGCACACTGCAAGCTGTGAGCACTATTATGCTGGCATGACCGCGTGGAGCTCAATTCTTTCCAGCTCTGCAGGTTACGTATCATCGTGTTGCTCTGTTCATGCTTTTTGAAAAGAACAGCTTTGTTCAGAAAAGCTCTGTGGGAATTGAGGAATGAAAGATGCCATATAAATGTAAGATAGTACTAATGTGTTTTTTTTTTTAAAGCACATGCTGGGCTTACTCTTGATCCCATTGAAGTCAATGGGCTTTTGCCATCCTTTGATGGGACTAGAATGGGGCTCATAGTGAGCAGGGAAGAAAATCATTTTAAATGTTTAACAGCTATTTTAAATTTAAATTCTGGTATCTCGTGGCAAAGAACCATTCTAACTACAAGGAAGCCTATGTACATCACACCCTGAACCACTGAACTCTCAGAAATCTCTCTGCCTTTATCATAGAACATCTCAGGTTGAAAGGGACCTTAAAGCCCATCCAGTTCCAATCCCCTGCCATGGGCAGGGATGCCTTCCACCAGACCAGGCTGCCCAAGGCCCAATCCAGCCTGGCCTTGAACACCTCCAGGGATGGGGCATCCACAGCTTCTCTGGGCAGCCTGTGCCAGTGCCTCACCACCCTTTGAGAAAAGAATTTCTTCCTAACATCCAATCTAAATCTCCCCTCTCTGTTTAAAACCATTCCCCCCATCCTATTATTATCTACATGAGTGAAGAGTCCCTCTCCACCCTTTTTATAAGAACCCTCTAAGTATTGAAGCCTGTCTTGCAGAAAGATAAAGTAAATAAGGAAGGGCGTTCATATGGATAACATGGGCATCAGGGTCAGGAAACTGAGCCTCAAAGCACACACTAGATTTCAGAATAACCATCTTGGTCTAAATCAAAGACACCCAGACACGTTATTCTAAGATAGCTAACTCAGGTTCACAGATATGACCATCTCAAGACATTGTGGATCTGGGTCTTCAATCCAATTCCACTACTAAGGAAAAATTCTTCAAACTCTGTCCTAACTACATTAGAAACTTAAGCATTAACCTAGTACCATTGACTGTCCACTCCTGCAACAAAGTAGTGATCCAATGCACATTTGCTTTTCATAGAGGCAGTTAGGAATTATAATCAGACCAAGACTCACTACACAGCAAATAAGGGAAGCAGCACTGGGGAAGAGGTGCGTGACTACAATTAAAAAGGAGGAGGAAAATATTAAACATTTATACTAAATATTGACATTTCACAGCTTTCTCGTGTTTGACTTTGCAGTATTGATGTGGTTTTAACTGAAGTTTGTCTACAATAATTTATGTTACAAAACACTACACTGAAACTTCTGTCAGGCACCATAGTGGCAGCTATGTGGTTCATTACTATATTTGCAACTTTTAAAATAATTGCAGAGATCTTTTATATTTGACCAGGCAGAACAACAAACAGTAGTAAAGTTTAATATTTTTACAATAGTAAAATGGTTACTGTAAACCAGCCATTAAAAGGAGATAAGAAATTACTTCTCCATACAGCACAAATACTCTTGGAGCTGAGGAATAACGAGCCTGGAAAATCAGGTTACATTCAGGTTCTGGTCATGCATAGAGTGCAACAATGAGCATTTTTCTTGCTTCTAGCCCGAGCTTCAGCCTTTCCAAACATTATTTCCTTCTTCTGATTTCTTACACTGTCTCACTATCTCACTCCTGTTTCTATCTCTGAACCATACTGTCTAGCCCTTTGTTTTCCTGGTGTCTAACCTAAGCACCCATCCAGCAGAACAGCTCTTCCCTTCTTAGCCCTGCCTGGTGACAGGTTTTGTTTTACACTAACACATTCAAGTACTTTGTCTATTTGAGCCTTCCTTTCCCCTCTGTTTTTGTCTTTTCTTCATTTGGCAATACAAGAAGAGGGCCTTTCCTCCAGCAAAACTTAAGGTGAGAACTACAAGCAGAGAAGACCCCTGCCTGTTCCCAGTCCTACTGCCATGCAGCACAGCATGCTACAGCACTCAGGACTTTCTCACACACCCTGCTCAGCACCTGCATTCACAAACAAGAGCTTGTTCACTAGGGATGATGATTCAGGCAACTTTAAACACATCTCTAGAGAATATGCTTATAAGGGCTATTTTTAGACTAAACATTAGTTTTGAAAAAAACTGGACATTAGAAGAGAGGAAGTAAATTGCAAAATAATCTGTTAAATGTCAGGCTTATGAAGTATAGCAGAACAGTAGTTTTACAAATTCATGCAATGAAGTGACCTTTCACCACAGACATGGTCAGAGATGGAAATTAGACAAATTAAAATGCAAATTAGTTCTCAAAGCCATTCTTTACTTAAATCTTAGAAAGAAAGGAGCCATAACTAAATAGAAATGAAGAGACTCCCTAAATGAAGTATGTTTGATTTCCAGTTCTCTCCAGCTTCTGTTTTTCAGATACACATTTCACTACTTACTAATAGAAATATTTCCTTTTGCTAACAGGGAGGCTTTATCTAGTAACATTTTAAATTAAAAGAAACAGTCTAGAATTTCCCTGAAATTAGATCCTATATATACTTAAGTAAACGATTTACCTGTTCTCATGACAAGAATTATCTTTTTTCATCATCATTTCTACAGAATACATATACTTATTTGTACTGTAGCTCAAGTTTAGAAAATACCTTCTACAGCCTACATCTAAAGATCAGAAGATAACCTGGAGAACACAAAAAATAAAAATAAAAGATAACCACAATGTACTATTAAGTATCAAGAGTTTGCTCATTTCTTACCTGAGGAACTCACTCAGAAAGCAAAATAATCTTCTCTCACCCAAGGTACTGTGTATTGTCTTTGCTGAAGAAAGAAGACAAGTAACTCCAAATGTGATTTTATAATTTTTCCTACTTTTAACTAATTACATGACAGGTGTATTTAATGAGCCCAAATTTCACCATTTAGCCATTTATATAATCTTTAGAAGGTAAACAGGACTGCACATCCAGATTAAACCTGGCTATATCAAGCTTTGAGCAAAATGGTTATGCTATCACAGCTTTTATAGTGCTGTGAAAAAGGACAGGATCACCTATCATAACCATAACTGTATGGATATGACTAGAGAAAATGGTTGAATGCACTAATCAGAAAAGAAAAAAAAAGGCAAAAAGGATTTCACATGTGGTTCCTACTTGCTCTTGAAGCACTGTGGCCAAGCACCCTTATTAAGAGCAGCTGAAAAGATTTAGCTTGTTTTCACTTAGGAAAACACAAGAAATTCAGCTGTGATGCATGAGTTGGGGTGGTAGATGTTTTTTATGAAGAAACGACCAATATCAGGTCAAGTCCAGAGGAGCTCGATCTTATAGAAAATGTTTTAAAATGCTTAAAACAGGACTTTGCAGGTCATGGTCTGAACCTGAAAAATTGTGAAAATCTGAAAAGAGAAAAAACAGGAAATGCAAATTCTAGAAGGTGAATTCGTATAGATTGAGTCTTTACAACTAAGATGCCCTAATAATGAACCCTTCAAAATTAAATTCCCTTTCTTGATAGATAGATTGATTCAGTAGAGCATAGGGAAAAAAGTGGGGACACCACAATGGCGGTCTATAAATATTACAATGGCAGATTCTAAGCACCCGAAGTAAAACCTGTGAATTAGTCAGGAGAGTGATATGGACAGGTGAGTTCCTTGTTTTAGTGAAATAAGCACAAATGGATAGAGACATTTATAAGTATTTTAATGAGCTTCCCACTCCGTGGGAAAAAAATATATATATAAAAATAATAATAAAATAAACACCACTTTCTGTAAGAAGGGATACAGATGTATCCATTAAACTTGATTCTTTTTTTCTATTTTTCTCTTTCCTTTTGGATCCTCGAATAACTTCATATTCATATGGATGTATCAGTCATTATTTCCTCACTGTTCCAAACAAATCTGAGTAAAACAAAGAGCCTGTCAAATGCAGCTACAACATGGAATTTTTCTTCTGACTTCATCTGCCTTCCCAATAAGCAGGCAGAAATAGTCATTTGTCACAGAAGAATAGGAGAATCCATCTTCATAGCACAAGAATGGAACAAATCTGACCACGGATTCTCTTGAGAAATCAGAAAGTTGCTTAACTTTCATGGGCTTATTTCCTTCCTGGTATTGGCTGGGCTAACAGCTGAAATATGGTAAAACTGTCCTGTCCATTTTTGCGTTCACATTCTTTCATCTCCTCTTCCATGTTGCAGCCAACCTTTGTATTAACTTGAACCCATCCAGAAAAATACATCTGTTTCCTTAGAAGGACTTTCTGCATCCTTTTGCAATATAAACAACAGAATGAAAAAAAGTGTGATGTTTTGTTCTTGCACAAAGACTTACTTTTCAAGACTTTTTTTTTTTTTTTTTATGACTTTGCTGTAGGCTGAAGAATTATACATGCAACTTCAGGACTTGTATTAGAATTCCAAACTAATGAAAATAAGGTCTCATGTCTGCATTTTGATCACATGGTAGATGATAGTCAAATCTTCAAAGGCAGCCAGAATGGAGGAATGTATATAACATAGTATGTGATGTCATATTTTTGTGACTTCTTTGTTTTGGAAGATCATTTAAATGAATAATACTGAATTAGTTATTCAGGATTACCAGTGAAAATCAGTAAAATGGCACAGAGTTGAAATAAGTCCTGTAATTCATACACACCAGATAAGAGAACTGGTAAAACTTAAGGTTTTTGTTTCATCAAGTTATTGCCTTCTGTTTTCCAAACCAGAGTAAACTATACCGTTATTGAAAACAAGTTTCTGAACAATAAGTTCCAGGAATGTTGAACTGGCTTTTGTTTAATACTGAAAATGTTCAATTTTATTTAAAAGAAATCAAAAAAAATCTACTGAGGTGAAAATATTCTATCAAAAATCCATGTTTTAAATTTAAAAATCTAGAAAGTTGCAATAATTTCTTTGAGTTTGTTTTCTTGAAATATGCTGACTTATTTAAAGCAACATTTTGCACTGGAAATTTAGTACACTGAGATATTTTTTCACACAATTTACTTTGTAAGATTGGAATGAGCTTACATTGAATAAGAACTGTATCTAGAAGAAAACCCTTCCAATAAAATGTTAAAATGTGTATTTTGCATTAAATACATTTCCTATGTACTGAAAAATGGCCTGCTGCTGCTTTCTATTAGTGCCAAATGAAAACAATTGTTTTAAATGCTGTAACTTAGTTTGACTTTTGGTAGTTCTACTATTAATTTCCTCTGAACAAGAAATAATGAATTCAGGATAACTTTCAGTAAAAAAGTTGTTGTACTACATTTAAGAAAGTTTGATAGAAATACAGCTGTATCTTGTGTTTAGAACAGCATTCATTGGCTGATAAAGGAAACTCTTAACGTTTTATATATTAAAAATAATAGCACATTTTAAAATGATGATTAGACTGCATTCAAGTCTATAAATTCTGTCACTTTAAGAAAACCTTCTGTCACCTTAACAAAAAAAAATCTGCCAGAGATATCACTAAATATCTTGTTAGCTCTAACAGTTCATCACTTTTCTTACTTCTGTAAAACCTGTGCTTGTCTCTTGCTTGGCAGTTCTGGTAAATTCTTCTGCTCAAGTGTTTTTAAAAAAATTCATATAAGATGACACAACGCTACTGCATACATGGAGCCAACCCACAAGGTACCCACAAGGATCATCGAGTCCAGCTCCTGGCTCCACACAGGACCACCCAAAAATCAGGCCCTGTGTCTGAGAGCAGTTCTACTTATGATGATGCCACAGCTGCAAAGCTGTCCCAAAACTCTCTCCATTCCTTACAGAGAAATGTGGGATCCCTCTCCCTGCTGTACCACTCTCCAAGGGTTTTGCAGGCATGGGAGCAAGGAACCAGTATGCATGTACAGCTGCGTTCCCCAGCCGCAGACTTGAGCTAGGTCATGAGAAAATGGAGGGAAACTGACAGGATTCACCCCTCAAGGTGTACCCAAGCATAACATGCCTGTGGTCAATATGTGCTGCCACTGGATGTCACTGATGTGCCACTTACACAGCGTACATAATGGCAGGTAAAAGTGATCTCAAACAGGAGGCCCTCTCCCACATACATTGAGACACCATTAATAAAATTTAGCCTAAAGAGAAACAGAAGAGTTGAAGCATCAGCTACCTAGTTTAACAGAAACAGATTCATATCTGTTACAGAATAATTTACAGGTTCATTCTACAGCTAGGGGAGAAATCTCATTTTATTCTGCTCTGTTATCATGTAGCCTGTCATGGTACGAGATACCAAGCTCTCCAAGCACTGAATTCCCATTTCCAAAAGCTGCCCGTTGATAAAAGGTTGCTGCTTTTGTGAACACTACTATTTGATGTTATGTCAGGGATCATCCAAAAATAGCTATAGTATTACTTGTGGAGTAAAAATTGGGCTGTCAGTGCCAAAATAAATATTTTAAATAAACAATTCCCCTCCATAAATGTGTCAGAAGGAGTTTAAAGTGGTCCTATATTATGGTTTCTCATCAGTTTCTGATTTTTCTTGGTGTTTTAAATCTTCAATGGAAAAAAGAAAAAAAGAACACAATATCTTTGGGCAAAAGTTCTCACATCTTTGTTATCTTACAAACAGAAATGACAAGCTGAGAGGGACAAAGAAGTATTGGGTTCTTTCTTCACCTCAAACTCCTTCTCTCCTGTTTTGTTCAATTTCCTCTTCCCTTTATTTTTTTCATGGAGGTTTTCTTTACATTTTTAAACTGATATTTTTTGAATTAATCACTCAAGACAGAAAGTAGTACTGAAACCTAAGTTATGGCACACTAAGGACTTCCTGTCACTGTCCTCACTTAATGACTTTTGCAGAAAGCCAGATGTGCCTTCCTTGATCCCTACTGTGCTCCAAGCCTATGTGAGCTTGTATTCCAGCCAAAGCACTGCTGAACCAAGTCAAAACAGCACAAAGTCCTGAAAACCGTCACTAATCCTAACCAAATATCCTCACTTCTCAAGGCTAGGCACTGTGTTAACCATGGTGTCTGCTTGGCTTGGGTCATGGTTGCCTGTACATACGTAAAAATACACTCTAAAACTATTTTATTACTATAAACAAACACACACACACACACACATATACACCTATCCTCACATATCCTTAAACTTGATACGAAAACACATCTGTATTGTCTAGCACTTCAATCTTGACAAGAGTGCAGGCTGTGTTTTTTTTCTGTAGCCCACAAAACCTACTGGTGGTGTCTACATGGATCAATAGCAACAGATTCCCTGCTCCTTTGTTCTGACTTCAGATTATTTAAACCAGAATACCACTACAAACTTAGGTGTTACTGTCAAAGCCAGAAGTGAATTTCCTCACAAGCAAATGCCCATCACATACAACCAGTGACCTTGCAAAAGATAATTTCATTTTGAAATGACTGCCTGAAATCTCTAACAGCAGCCATGACTGTGAGAGCAAATCGGATACCATTTATTGCAGAATCTTCTAGTACTGCTGTTCACTTGTATGATAACATATTGTTGTTGGGCTGGTAGATGCACTGGTAACTGTTGATATTCTCAGCCAGTGGTTTTATCTGCTTCCATGGTAACGGTAAGCATCCACGTGCATGAGAGTTAGAAATATACCCAAAGTTGACATGTTACATGGCAGAATCATTATCTCAGCTCTTTAGAGTCAGATGGGAGAAGTAAATAAAAGAAAATTAGCATTGCAAGACAGTCTTTCAAATGTTTTTTCTTCTGAAAGATTTTGTGTGTTTGTGTGTGTGTGTTTTCACAAAAATAGCAAAGCAACATCTCTTAGGAAGATGTTCATACATACCCCAGGTATGAAAGAGAACATAATAGTGAAAGTTTCTGTCTTACATAGACTCTTCTATTTTCCCTTTCTTAAATGGTTGGAAGGGATTAGGGCTGTATTCTATATTTGTCTCTCTGGAGCTCTTTGTCAGCTGACTGGAAAGCGTTTTTTCCTCCATGATTTGCCTGTTGAAGAGCTGTTCAAGTCCCTTTCAATTGAGTAAAGAGTTATATTTGTCAGTCCTTCCTTGTACACCTAAGACAGCAGCTAAGAGATCATCTCAGATAACAGATTTAATACGTTCATCATTCATTTGAACATAACCTGCCCAGTTATTTTCCTTTCCAAGTAACCGCAGTACAGTGAATAATTCAAGTTAGAGTTTTCTAAATGCCCTGTCCAAATCTTACATCAGGATCTCCAGAATAAACCCTGATATAAAATAATTAAACTTATTTCTGTGTTGTGCTCCATGTGTTAGAAAATTAACCAAAAAAATCACACACAACTTGGAGACGCTCCCAGTATGCGGAGAAGAAAAGAATGGGTGGATCCTGGGCTACTGCTGGAAGCAAAAAGGCCCTAACTGCAATTACATGGAAAGGACTCACCAACTGATCTCAGAGAAAAAGAGATTTTTGTAGGACCCAAAGAGAGCTATGTATGGGCTGTGCAGCTCACAGAGATGCTGAAAACCTGCTAGACTGACAATGAGACTGAGGCAAGTACCAAACCTCAAGGACTTGGTAGGCAGGTGGAGAGTTATTCTTAACCATTTGTATTAAATGCATTAATCGATAGGTCTTCATTCTGTTTTCTATTGTTTACTTTTAAAACAATGCTTGAGAAACTGGAAGCATTTGAGCATGCTTGCTCATGAAGCGAGTGTTCTGTCTGGCTTTTGCCGCCAGTTGTGATTTTGGGAGAAGCAAAAGAAAGAAATGATATGCTGTTATTTTCTTTTAACAACTTAGCCCTATTCTACAATGTGTGTCTGGTAAATCCAGTAACACATTCATGCTGTACATGAACAGCAGCCATTCTCTTTACCATGATGAAAATTGCCCTCTTCAATGCATTTGGAAATTACAGTGTGTCCTGGTTTCAGGTAGGACAGAGTTAATTTTCCTCCTAGTAGCTGGCAGGGTGTTATGTTTTGGATTAGGATGAGAAGAGCGCTGATAACATGCTGATGTTTTAATTGTTGTAGAGCAGTGCTTACACCAAGCCAAGGACTTTTCAGCTTCTCGCTCTGTCCTGCTAGCGAGCAGGCTAGGGATGCAGCAGGAGCTGGGAGGGGACAGACCCAGGACAGCTGACCCAAACTGGCCAAAGGGGTATTCCATAGCATCTGACGTCATGCTGAACAATATATAGGGGTGGCTAGCCAGAGTGGGGGGCCAGCTGCTCGGGGATAGGCTGGGCATTGGTCAACGGGTGGTGAGCAATTGCATTGTGCATCACTTATTTCGTACACATTATTACTATTAATACTATTATTATTATTATTATTATTATTTTCCCTGTCCTAATAAACTGTCTTTATCTCAACTCACAGGCTTCACTTTCCCGTTTCTCTCCCCCATCCCGGAGAGGGAGGGGGGAGGGTGAGCGAACGGCTGTGTGGTGTTTGGCTGCCAGCCGGGCTAAACCACAACACAGTGAAAATATAACTCCACATGGTGGTGTGTGGAATTTTGTGTTCAGCTTCCCAGTCAGAAAGTTCAGACACAGCCACAACCATTAAAACCCCCCTTTTGCCAGTTGTAATTACTCAGGTCAGTGGAGTTATAGTAATATATGATTGGTCTGGTACTGCAGAGGTACAGACCATAAAAACAAATAGGACTGGACTTTTACACAGTTTAAGAAATTGACATCTCACGTTTCCTATACCTAATGCAATTGTACTCCCCAATTAAATTCATTGTCACCAGCAGAGAACTCTCCTGCCTTTGTGTAATGGAGAGAGGAAGACAGTAAAACTGAGAACACATTTAAGTAAAGTAAAAGTAAAAACTTAATTCAACATCTCAGGTTACTATACTTGCTATCATAAGCAAACCAAATGATAGAATTTAAAGGCATAGCCATCTGATTTACATAGGAATACTGTGTTGTTTTCCAGGCTTTTTTATTGGGACCTTATATACTAGGCTTTTTATGTGTTCACAGAACTGGATACAGTTTACAGGAAAAAAACCTGTGCCTTACATCGTCCAGCCGCATGTATATTTTTAAGAATTACGATCTACAGCTTTCAGGGCAAACCCAATTTACCCCTCACTTAGGGTAAATATACATAATGGAATTCCCAAAGCAAATCAAACAGAAGATCTGGTTCACATTCTAGATAATTTTTCCTTTTTCCTGACAAGTACTTTCTTAAACTTGATCAAGGCACCTCATTTAAAATTTTAAATAATTCATAATCTGAACAAAAAATAAATTTTCCAAGAGAGACCTTTTCACAATGTGATATTTTCATTTTAAAGTCAGAGAAAAATACCCCTTGATTTTGAGCTAGCTTACAAAAAGCTGAATTGATCTCAGCTTGCAAAAAGCATCTCCCATTTGATCTCTCCAGAAGTCATTCTTTTGGAAAATAATTTTGTGCACTGTAGTGCTGTCATTTGAGAACACAAACAAGAAGTAAGTTTGCAAGGGATATATCAGCTGGATCTGAAGTTGATAAAAGGAACTTTTTATCCACTGTGGCAGTGGCTAGGGAATGACTTACCATCCCTGCTTTCAGAAAAGGAGAAACCTGAAAGAAAAATGTTTTATTTTTGACTATAATAACAATAGTTAGACCTTTCCATCTTTACACTACTATTAATCTTTGTATTATATTTCTGTGATCTTCCTTTCTTTTGTCATGGTCCTTCAGCTGAACATCTGTATTATGTTTGTCATCTCCCACACGTTCAAAACCCCTCCACATAGGCACAGATATAAAATATTTCTATTTGTAACCTGACTTTTTTTTTTTTTTGGGGGGGGGGGATAACATACTATGGTTTCATTCTTCTAACAAATGCAAAGATCCTGAAAAAATATTGATAATTTTCAAGAACACAATATAGACCTTTGTTCTGTTAAATACTATCACATTATGTGTATCTAAGGAGTTAACTCACATGATAAGCGGATAATCATAGCTTAGGAAACTTAGAAGTTATCAGCTCAACCTATTCATTACCACTGCTCAAGTGTGCATTTCTCCAGTGGAGCTGAGTCAATGGAACAGATTGTGTGAGCACTCCTCATCTATTTCACTGCTAAATCAATATAAAAGACTTTCATTCAATAAGGAAGGCTAGGCAGACCATAAAGAAATGCTAAACAGAGGTGAGTAAATATATGTATAATTCTTAGTTTAAAGCTTTTTTTTTTTTTCCTTTGTTATGGATTGTATTGAGATTGGCCATTTTAAGTACCGATGATAAACACTGCAATAGCAGCAGAAGCAGACTCAGGTCTCGTGTACATATTTCAAAGCACTTAAGTGCCCTATACTTTGAAAGAACAGCTGTCAGTGCCCGATTAATTTACAAAGAAAAACTTAAGTGTAAAGGACATGCTAACTTTATGTTCTGGGAGGAATCCAGAAGATGTAGCCAACAGAGAGCCATCGCAAACTCCATCAAAGATCCCTGCTCTGGACCTTAGGGACCAATGCAGCAGCCCTCTTCTGTTTGGTTCAGATCAAAGTTCAGAGAGCTGAGGCAAACAGCTCTCCCCTTGCACAAAATGGGCTGGGACACAGACCAGCCTCTGAGATAACAAGCTTATCTTGAGGCTGAAGAGACAGATTCCCCAGAACTCATTCCTTCTGGTTCTGAATTCCTTAATCATAAACTTCCTGGGGTAAGAGGAGAAAGCTTTGTCCCAGTCTTGCTTCTAAGTAGGAGCTAAACTTACTTAGAAAAGCTGAAAGCCCCTCCGTAGGTGGGGATTCCAGCAACTACTTGGCTCTGCTCCCACTTCCAGAGGCACAGCACTGAGGAAAGGTAGACTTGTCTCTACATGCAGTGTCATCCCTGCTATGAATGAAGCAAGTTTAATGGATATGGCACTCAGGTGGAGTTAGGTAGCTCCCTGTCCTTCTTGGTCAAAACAGGTGAAATACAGCGAAAAGCCATCCTACGCACTCCTGAACATAGACACTTAGGAAATGTGTGGGTTCAAAACATGTAAATCCTCAGTGTAATAGTTATACAAGTTTTAAGTTCCAACACCCAGGGAAAAGAAAAGGGAACAGGAGATTTAACAGTTGCATAGCTATCTATTCCATGTCCTTGCTGTAGATATTTGCAAAAAGTTTGCCACTGGGGATAATTCATAAAATTATGCAAAAGGATGTTGATGTTGTAATTCAACCTCGAACTACCACCTAAAAAGATCAGATTTTACAACCAAAGACTCCTAAATATGAAAACTGGTAGGGAGATGGTATGTATTTTCTATGAAAAGAAATAGAAAATACAAAATCGTACCCAAGAAGTTTAGCTAAATTTACTATTTACTTGTTTTCAGCACCTCCTTGAGAATGTCAAAACATTTTTTTCTCCAAAGGTTTTTATCTCTAAATGAAGGCATTTGTAATTATTGTTCTTTTAAATTCAACTAATTCTAGTCTTTAGCCTTTCTATACTTAAACCTGTTAATTTTGGAAATACAAAAATAAATTTGTTGTGACACCTGAACAGGGGCTAACCACATCAGTTCCCATAAAAAGTAACAGAAATTGTACCACTAAATCTCCTTGGCTTGGAATGAATATTTAACAATAAAGTCAATGCTCTCAGTTTGCTTATAAGGTGTGACAGTATGAAAAGAAAAATGAAGTTGCTTTGTAATTAATGTTTTTAAACTAAATTCTCAATTATATATAGAGAGTAAGAATTCCATAACTTACTGAAATTTATGTTGTCAGTTATACCCATATTAACATCCTAACATTTTCCTCACATGGAGACGAAATGCATCATAATATCTCCTCGGGAACTGCAGTGATGGATCAGCATCAGGCTGCATCAGCATGCTCTGTTATTGATGACTTTTGCACCAGCATTTCACTCCATTCAGAAGTGTCAGGGTAGTTTTTAAAGTATGCCTCAGTGAGCAAATCATTTCCTCAGATACCTTAAGTGAGAGATAAGAAATCAGAAAAAATACATATTTTTGGAGTAAAACATTTTCTTTTTTTCTTTCTTTGTGTTCAGTTTCATGCTGGCATTACAGTAAAATATTCAAACATAAAAAGCACCATTTTTACATAACATATATGAAAGGTAACTGAACTCAGGAGAAGAGGGCGCTGAGGGTAGGCCTCATTGCTCTCCACAGCTACCTGAAAGGAGGCTGCAGTGAGGAGGGCACTGGTCTCCTTTCTGAGGTGATAAGGGAAATGCCCTCAAGTTGCTCCCAGGGAGGTTTAGATTGGGCACGAGGAAGGATTTCTTCACGGAGATGGTGGCCAAGTGTTTGAACAGGCTGCCCAGGGAAGTGGTGGAGTCACCATCGTGGCTGTGGCACTAAGAGACATGGTTTAGTGATGGGACCTGTAGGTCAGGGTGGTGGTTGGACTTGGGGATCCTGACAGTCTTTCCCGACCTAGATGATTCTGTGATTTTATTATATTTCCCAGCACATGCTGCTTGGCACACTATACTTTTAGATTTCTCATATAAAATTGCATAGTAATTTTGACTGACATCATTAAAACTCATATTATATGCCTAACTAGACACTCTTGTTGACAGACCAGTTGAAGCCAATCCCAGATGGTATGTAACACCAAGCTAACAACACAGAGAAGCTGTCCGCAGTGACTTGAGTTACATCTGAACAGTTTTATAGGCCATTACTAATCCCTGATTGATTGAGTCCTCACACAGATATTTCAATAAAGAAATATATACAGTTTTAAGTTGTATTGTGCAGTCCTGTGAACCACTAACTTACTACATATTTCCATTCAAAACAGTTCCAATGCTTCTAAGTAACATTTTAGAATAAAGTCTGTTCTTGCAAAAAGCTAGAAATACTAAGCTTCAGACTGATATTGAGATGGCCATTGCAGACAGTCTCCTCCTAGGAGCAGACAGTTACTCAATCAACTTACGAAGTTGTAATGTCCTGAAGCTATATCTCTTTTTCTGTTGAGGGACACCTCCTGTTGGCAACCACCACCTAAGTCATACTATTACCAAAAATAGCACGGTCCAATACGAAATATGAAAATATCTTTAAGGCTGCCTCTGATGGGGATTTTTCCACAGTAAATCCAAAAAAAAAAAAAAAAAAAGTTAAGTGGCTAAGGTGCACGAAGTAAAATAGCTGGTAATTTTTGTGCCAATTTGAGTGATTTAGTTTTAGTTAGGAACTGCATTAACTACACTGGTACTATTAAATTGAAATGTACCTGCATTGAAAGGTTTCCTGCCAAGTGGAAATGCTAGACAGCATAAGAGCCTCATGAAGTTTGGCAGATATCTGACTCCACACAGAAACAAATAGTGACATGGTCTGATTCAACCGCTCTTGACATAAGAGATTTCCATCAGTAATGATGGCAGAATTTGGCCTTGAAACAGACAGAGTGCATGGGGGGTGCACATACTTACCCAAACTTCTGTCACTTGTGGCAACAGCCACTGGCCTGCATAAAATCCGGTCTGAAGATTCATGTGCGACTGAACATGGGTGCGGTCTCTAAGTGCAAAGTTATTTTTCTATTTTTTCCTACTCCAAAGTGGCTAATTTTCATTGGCAAATCACAGACAACTTTTCGTATACACACTCCAAGAATATATTTTTCTTAATGCAGTAAAATATTCAAGCAATCTTTTCTTCTTCTCCACTAGAAAACTAGGTAATGAATTGAAATTCAAGAGAAGCAAAGGGGCTATTACAGCAATATTTTACTTTTTTCTTTCCATAAATGATACAATGCAGAGGCTGAATGATTCCTTAGGTGGTGTTGATGAGAGTTTGTTCTCCAACATATTCTTCCATGCAGTCCTGTGTTTCTCCTTCTTTTAAGAGTCAGGAAACTTAACTCTGTCTTTATGTTGAATATGCATTATGTACTCACTTCACTGCATTCATAACAGATCAAAAAGGAAAATAGCAGCGGAAGAAGTCTTTTTTAAAAAAAAATAATAATTTGCTAGATAATGCCAGAAACTTTCTCATTATTTTTCCTTCTCTAAAAGAAAAAAAAATGCAGAATAATATATTTTCTTTATAGCTTTCATCCCTTTTTGTTATTTCATACAGTAAGTTCTTTTATCTTGACATAACTGGGGAAAATCTGATGTTGCAGAACACTGTTGAAGCACTAAAACCTCCCAATAACACTATTTTTTTCTCCTTACTTCAGACCTTCCTTGTCCTGTGTTTCCAGCAGCACTGCTAGCTGAATTCTGTCTGCTTCCTCCTCTCCCCCTTTTCTTATACCTACAACGCTCTTCACCTTTCAGGACTGTTGTTAATTCTCCGAGGTAGTGGGCATGTTAGGTCAGGGATGATGCCTCTGACCTAACCTCCTTTCTGCCAATGATGCACTGCCAAGTGATAAAGATTTCACAATGCTGCACTTCTCATCGCTTTTTTTTTCCCCCACCACTTTAAGATTATCAGCCAACTCCATATAAAATTTCACAATGATAATTCATAAATCTCAAATTAATTCAGTTGAATCCAAGTACATTTTCTTTCCAGCACACAGAAAAGCAAAATGAGCACCTGAGAGGATAGTACTTTGAACTACAAAATACGTACATTTACTGAGAATTAAAAGTAAAATTAAGAGAGATTGTGTTTCCGTCCTGGCTTTATTAGCAGGACTGAGAAATAACAGAAAAAAATCTGTGGCTTTTATGATTTTAGGATACTACTGCAGATACAAACTCTATTCCTTAGTAGATGATCCCTTTTTAGAAGTCATTTATAAAATACAGTTGCTGATCAAAGCAAGATCAGGATAACATGTTTTGAACCTCAAAAGTATCATCCCATAATGGGTTAATTGTCTATGGTCACCTTTCACCAGCTTAGACCTCATTTGATTTACTAATCTATAAACAGCTCAAATGTCAGAGTTTTATTACATCCTAGTATACAATCTACAAAAACTGATTCCAAAGAATATTTATTGAACTTGGGTGAAATACACACTCGGAACAAGTTTAATATGTAAAACATCACTCTCCTCTTCTCTCTTTCATGTATAACTCCTACAAATTAGTAAATTCCAGATGTAAGACGGACCCTTGTGGACAAACCATATTTTGGAAGCCGAAAGTGTCACAAATCATAATCCCAGCTCTCAGGCTGGTGCTCAAGACTGAAAGCTTCAAGTATAAATGAGAAAATTTCAAGGGTTGAAAGAAATTACTATATGTTGAGATATTATGGAAGTCATTTTCAGATGTAACTTTAGGGTTTTCTGGAGCTCATATTTCTCAGAAGTTGTGACAAAATGCAAGGTGCGCATAACTCATTACAGAGTATTAATGGAGCAGTGTTCCTATGGCTCTTCCACAACTATATGTTCTTTCTCCACTTTGATTCCCAAATGGCATCCAGAAGTTCCTAAAATATATTTTTGTATGTTAAAAGAATAAAAGACACAAGCAGAATGAAGAAGTACTAGTTTTTACAAGCTGATGAAATGATCCGCTTAGTATTATTTTTTCATTTTCAACTTGCACCCATATGGCACAAACCTCTGGTCTCATTATAGTTGTAAATAAATAAACAAACAAACAAGTAAATAAATAAATACCAGTAACCAGCTACCAACATACAGGTAATTTCCATACAATGAAAGCTCGTATGAATCTCTTATGAAGGCTTTTACTATGACTTCCCAGAACAAAAGCTTTGCCTGCATTCCTAGAAAATGTCCTTACAACAGAAATATCACAGTAACTACTAGAAAAAGGAATAATTCAAGAATCTTAATTCAAACCTACTGAAACGCTCAATCATACTTTTTAGGCTTTTTCCTACATTAAAAGTCAGTTCACAATTAACCTCTCTCAGAGGGTACTCTTCTAGCATGCAAGTACATTTTCTGGATTTGACTGATCACTTGAAAAAGAGTGATCAGAGAAAAAGACTGATTTAGCAAGCCTTGGAAAGACACCCAATCCTATACACACTCCAGTAAGGTATGAAGGGCAGTAGGGCTTAAAGGTTCCTTTAAATAGTAGCCCGTCTACAAATCTGGCAAATATTTTGGCTCCTTCCCATCCTCTTTAGCACCCCTTATGTTAAACTGGCTTGTTTTCCTCTTTCCTAACTCAGAAACACTTGACAATTCTGATGCACCAGCACAGCATCCTCCAGGATAATAAAGGCAAGCAGAAAAGTGTTGTATGGAAAAGGTGATACAGAATGGTTTAACGTAAACATACAGCAGTGAAACATTCCTTACAACATCACAAAAGCCAACATACTAGGAAGAAAAGTTTGTTTTCAACAAGACAGGTGGAGAATAAAGAAGAAAAGTTGGTAGGGAGAAGCCAGATCCAAAAAAACACAGCTCTGAAGGGTAGTCAATGAAAGAGGAGTTTTAAAAGCAACAAAGCAAGTTGAAGAGGATGGTAAGGAAGAGAAGAATGGCAAGTAATAGCTTTGAAGTGGTCCAACCCTTTTACTGTAAAATAATATTTAAAGAACCAGCTCATTAAACCAAGTGATGAAATAGCATATTCCTTTCTTTGCTGGGGAGGGGGGGGTGCTAAATGATGAGGATACTGTTTGTGAATATAAAAATCGTACTGTTAATTGGTCTGTTGTAGCAGCACATGTGAAATAAACTACCTGGGAAGAAGGAAACAGGTTATTATGGTTATGATTTTTTTCAATTGTGAAGGCTACTCAGGGAGTTACATTTAAACTGGAAAAGAATTAGCTAAAATTTAGATTATTTTCCTGTACATTTCAACAAAAATGAAGTTTTCTCTGATGATTATCGTTAGCTTGAGCAATCCTGTAAGTACTGAGAAGTATGATCGATATAATTTTACATTAATAGTATTGTATATAAAAATACTGCAGTTACAGTATAAAATCAATACAATAGTCTTATATGTGCATTCAGAGAAGGGAGCATGCTTTAATTAATTTCCTGTTAGGACCACTTCCTTTTTGTTGGTGATTATCAACAACCGATATTCTGAAGAAGGATGCAAGCAGCATGAAAAGCTAGCTCTGAAAAACAGTAAGAAGAATTTAACAGTTAACATCTTTTATCACTAAGCATCTTCCCTCTGCTCTACAGTTGCAGTTCTGATGATGCTGGGAAGCTTTGCAAGTTTGCTGAAAGTTTTATTCTTTCTTATTTTACAGTGTGAGTGTGACGTCCTGACCCCCATTACCTTTCCTCTAAGAAGACTTCCAGAAACCACCTCCCCAGCAGCTTTCATTGTGGGTGCACAAAACTTAACATTTTTCTCGAGAAGTGATAAATGTAGCTCTGGAAAATCATAGACTGGATGTCAGATTATGGTACTGACAATGGCTCCCTCTTGTGACAATGCACTGAATTCAGATCCATCCTCAGGTATTAGACTGGATGGCTAGTTTAAGAGTGCAAATGCTTCACAAGGGGGTTAGGGAAGGTCAAGAGGATTGTGCCCTGGTTGTGTACTATCTAAGAAGCTGAGGATTTGTATGCTTGTCTTAAATACTGGGGAAAAAAAAATTAAACCTGGAAGTTAGGACGGAAAATACAAGCAATGACATATGACTGATCATGTAAACATTTTAAATACTTTTATTATTATTGTTATTTTAAACAAAAGTTACGAGAACAGTCCTAAACCTTCACAAAAGGTTAGAAATCCAGGAGATCAGGAAGTAAAAGAACCTGCTGTCAATACTATGAAAGTTCTAATAAATATATAAAATTGAATTTATGAAGAATTATAAATGACAATATTTTTGTTTGGACATATTCCAAAATGCTTAGGTATGGACAGAGCTCTTCAACAGCTGCTTCTTTTTTTGACTCAAATCTCTTTTCAATGCACTTATGAGAATACCTTCTACCAAATCTTCAATAAACACACATTCTGATTAAAACCAAATCATCTCTTTCCCGTTTGAAAATAATTAAAATACCATTGTCTGATTTCAGCCAAATAGAAAGAAACACCATGTTTGTCTAAGTCAATTTCTTTCCCTAAGTAAAGATCAGGGAAAACAAACACAACAGGGTCTGCAAGCATTCAGAAACTCGAGACTTCTGAATAAACATTTTTTCTAGTTCTCCTTACTTTCTCCTCTCAAAGGTCAAACCCAGGGAACAAAACTAGCTCTCTAATAGGCAGCTGCAAAACCAAACTTCATCCACTGCCTGAAATGTAAACTAATTGAAAATGGAAATTATATACTGCAGACAAAAGGTTACTTGAATGCAGGCTACCCTTTCAGCTGATTGCAGCACATCAGCAGGCTGGGAATACCAAGTTTTATTATCCCTACCCACTCTGCTCTGGCCATTTACAATCACAGGTACTGCACCTGGTATAAAGTGCTTGTGCAAATGTCAAACTGACAGAAGATGCATACAGATATCTTAGAGTAACTTGAATTAAATAGCCATTGTCAATGACCTTTGCTGTTGAATATTCCTAAAATTTCATCTAAAGCCAGACAGTTGGCTGCATGAAATCCAGGCATTATTGCATTGTGGTATCATCCATTTGTCTACCCCAAATAAGTTACTACTAGGATAATACAGTCTTCAAGGAGGAAGAGCAAACAAACATTTTTCATCAGCTCCAGACAGTTATTTCTCACTGTAGAACTCTAAAGATGTTTTTTCTCCAACTTAAAGGCTTTTATGCACTTTCCTTCCATTTCACATTTTGGCTTATTCAGTACCATTTTCCATAGTAATCACTCTAAAAATCTGACTGCACACAAAAAGATCTGTAAACTTGTATGAACTGATACAGATTTTTCTAACTTTGCTGTAGTAATTTTATATCAAATCACCATTATCTGTTTAGTTTTGTATAAGGTACTTAGGACCTTCTCAGAGAGATATGAGTGCAGGCAGCCATCTCTAAGCACGTTTGCCATCGGAGATTTAGCTGGCACCAACCTGCAGCCCCAGCTATTCCAGGCAGGCACATTTCTAATGGCTGCAGCGTTTCAGTGCTCTCAGATAAACATTTGGGCCAAGACAGACCACATGCAACACAAGGAGACAAGAGAGGGAAACAGAAAAAGACCAGAAAATTTGGGCACTGTTTCTATTTTGGCTTCACTGATTTCAACACGCACATTAATCTCAGTTAGGCTTAATGCAGAGCAAGGAAGCCCAAATGGATAGGTTGTCCCTACCTGCATAAAGACAAATACTGTAGGTTTGCATTAAAACACCATCGACTTATTTTTGAGTATGTGGGAAGAAACTTTCTAAACCTTCGGTTGAGGGAAATGGTAGGCTTACCTCCTTTTGAGACAGCAGCCTATCAAAATAGAAGGTGGAGTTACAGCAGTAATTGCATATTTTTCTGGGTTTCAGAGAAAGTTACAAAGCATATGGTTATGCCAACTATTACTTCACCTGCTGCTCCCAGGATAATAGTGGATAAGTGCAAGTGTAGATAATACTGCATGTGAAATCGTTTTCGTACATTTATTTGGTAACATTTTAAGCACCCAAAGAAGCAGAAAAATCATAATGCCCCCCTCACATTCATTTGCCAGCAGTATCTACTATTGAAATGTTCATATTGTATGAGTGATATCTAGAGACTGGATGATAGTAGGTATAAAACGAGTCTCCAAAATATCCCCTTAAGCTTTCACAGAGCTGGAGTTAGCTGTACATAAGGTATCGGTGTGCTGACGGATATAAAAATGTATGTACAAAGAGGGATTCGACAGAAGAAATGTAACTGCAATGTTACATGTAATGTAAAATGCACTGTAAGATCAAACCACTAAACATATCCCATTATTTGTTATCCAAGTCCAAATTATTCCCAGAAACTCCTACTAGACAAAAGAAATTAACATTAGACAAAATAATCTAAATCCACAAAACAGAGCTTTCTCCACTGTTTTATGTTTAACTGGGTAGAAAACTAAAATTCAGTCCTCTTTCCATACCTCAGTGGTATTACCCCCATAAAGGCACCGCCTGCCTGTGGGTCTGTCAGAGGGATGTTGCTGGGGTTGCAAGCGGTGGCTGCAGGAAGCAGATAGGTTATCCATTGGGTTTTGCCAACACAAGAGGATTCACCACTGACCAATTCCACAATTTCAGCTACTTTATGTCTTCTCCATACCACTGAGATAAGCAGATCAGTCAAAACAAACCTTAAAAAAAAAGGGGGGGGGGGGGGGGGGGCGGAAACACTGGCAAAACTCATTTACCACTGGTTCAAAATCAAATTAACCTTGTTGGCTTTTTTCCACCAGATCTTTTTTTGACTGATCATTTTAGTGATACAGTAAGCATGAAAGCCAACATAAATCTACTTACTAATTCCAACACCATTTTTTATATCCTAGCAATACATAATTTGTGCACATAAATACGCATGTGACTATGAAAATGTATCTGTAAATTTGCATTCTATTTGTTTAAATACTTTTAGAGTTTGCTTTCCAGTGAAATGTTCTCAGTTTCAAAGCCTTTGTGAGAAAAATCAAGTTCTTGACATCTGTGCAAAAAGAAAAGTGAAAAACGGAACCCAAGTACAACTTGCTGTTCCCAAGCCCTAATTTCATTCTAGCTGTGGCTTTTAAACAGGAAACCTCTGTTCCAAGAAGATGTGCCAAACAAAGAGATAGTCTGGCCATGTGAAAATAAACAGCCTTCCCACTCGTGCTAATAGGTGAGCAGTCAGCTGATTTGGAAAAGCAAAGATAACTTTTGAAAATACAGACCATAATTACATAGCCAGATGAGTTAGGCTGGGAAAAAAAAAAAATTACTTTTTTTTTCCCCCTACCAATTTATCACATCAGCACTTAAAAAAAAAAAAAGAAAAGTGCTTGTTTAGCTTCCAGTATTATAAAGAGTTATTGCTGAAACCCACTGGAAAGTGTTGTGCTCCTGATAACACAATGAACAGCATCTCTTACTGATATGATTTAAAAGCACCCACAAAGTCTATTGCAGTACACCACACACAAAAAATCAAGTTATAGCTTTATATTTGATCCTTTATAGTCAAAGGACAATTAGCACTGACTTGGAATGGAAAATGATGTAGTTCCTCCTTTATGTCCTTTAATATCACACAGATAGAACCTATGTGTTTTCTGATATGGCCACAGGTATAGCTATAGCTATGTTTAGAAACAAAAATTAAAATAATAATAATAAAAAAAAAAACAACCAACCAACCAACAACAACAACAACAAAAGATGATACTACAATGTATTTTTATTTGTAACAGAGGACAAAGAAGCCCTTGTCTTCTCCCAGCATCAGGTATTTGCTGTCAAGAGCCTGGCAGGCTGATTCCGCCTGCCCTGAGCCCAGACGAACACCCCAGGTTCCCCTGACCTGGTTCAGCACAGGGTGCTCAGGTGCCAAGAGCAGGGCTTCCTTCCCACTAAAGGGAAGAGCCTGGCATCAGAGGACAGCATACTCTTAAGAATAACTTTGTTGGTTGCTTGCTAATTCTGCTCTTGCTGTGCACAGAGTGCAGGATTACATTGATAGGATTTACTTGCAGGTCTTCGGTATATTTTCTCAGCATGTTTCTGTTATCTGGTGCTAGCATGTGCTTTTGCAGATGAGTCTCCAACCATCGCAGTTTGGCAGTAGCCCACCTGCCGCAGGAGCCCGCTGCTGCCCGGCACGACCCTTTCAGCCTTCTTCACGGAGTTGCTGCCAGCTGCCAGAGACCTCCGCTAGGCTCCACGTCAAGTCACAGAATCACAGAATTGTAGGGGTTGGAAGGGACCTCAAGAGATCATCGGGTCCAACCCCCCTGCCAAAGCAGGTTCCCTAGAGCAAGTTGCACAGGTAGGTGTCCAGAGGGGCCTTGAATATCTCCAGAGAAGGAGACTTCATGGTACTCACCAGGGCTCATTTCCAACTGCCCAACACCAAGAAATAAACCATACACTTCATGATACGGTCCTGATGGAATGGCTTACGGCAGGAAGAGCTGTCTTTTTTAATGTGGCACTTACAGCACAGGCAGCCCAGCTTCTGGTTTGCCTGTCATCGCTTTTGGGATGGTGGATCGGTAGCTTCGGCTCCCGAATACCACGGAAAGGCACGGTGGCCCCAGCATTTGGAGCACTGGAGGCTAGTCTTGGTCAATGAATATTCCTCAGCGTCAGCCTTTTATTTCAATGAAATAGCACAGTGGGTCTTTTATGGTTCTTCTGTTCACAAGTTCATCCAAATTTTGATGTGACTGTCACTGGAATATAGGAAGTTCCATTTTGACAAGGCTTTTCTTTCAGATGGCTTAAAACTCGACAATTTTGGAGTTGCACCTGTCTGTACTGGTTAAAGGGAAGCCTTGCTCCCATTCTAAAATATTTTCTACTCATTCACATTCCACACTGGACATGTCATGCCTTTGCAACAGAACATATAGTAATTATTTATCATTATATTCTTGCACAAAAAAATGCCTTTAAGCATTCTGATAGAAATTATGACCACATGCTTAGCATGTGCAGAGCTGAATCTTGTATGAGGCAGAACAAAAATAATCAAGTTTTGACATTTGACTCTTCTGAATTGTAACCTATAAGGATCTCAAATTGATATTAAAAAAATCCATATTTAGAATTGCTTCTGCAGATCATTGTTAGAAACAGAATTTCACTCCACCGTTGAATTATAAAGTCATCAGTACCTCACAGAAATAAGTACTGCTGGATTTTTTGACTTTTAATCCACATTAATAGCTTAGGCAGGTAAAAACATGGAGCAATACATGGACAGCAAAATTAAAGATAGATAGATACAGTTAATGTTACAGATGTTGAATACAACATCCAGAAAATACCCTCAGAATAAATAAATAAATAAAATTGAGTAGAAAAATTATGAGTCACTGACAATTTCTGTGAACAGAAAGTGTCCTTTAAACTAGACAGTTTTAGGTGTAAACATAAGTAAAGTCAGCTTCGGAGTTCCTTCAACACTCTTATTAACAATGCTAGAGCAGTACCTTTTGTTTGGCTTAGCAAAAACTATGTTATGTGCTTTGCTGACTCACTAGCATTGGTGGCTCATGTCTGTACTGAGATAACAAAGACGGATGTATGGTCTAAGCTGAGCACTCCTCAAACATTAACTGCAGGAGCAGCAAAGCCTACAGAGAAAGTCTGAGTTAATCTTTATAATATCCTATTTTTGATATAATTGTTAATTAACCCTGGAAAGGGAGTGTCTTACCTTATATTGAACTCATTATTTTTCAGTGTATCATAATAAAATTATACCTTATTTTATTTTTCATTTCTAATATGCCTGCTTTTAGGTCATATTTTGATAAGCACAGAATACAAATTAAAGAAGTAAAATGAATAGAATCAACAAACAAGAGTCTTGAAAGTACCTACTACGAACTGAGGGTATACCGTGGTAACAGGGAACCTACAGATAGACAAGTCCAAAGGCTGTCCTCATCCTCGCTGATGCATACACACTGTATATGGGGTCACTTACTTATTCCTCTAATAACTTTTTCTAATTGTTTTCCTTGTATTTCTGTCTATTCCTTCCACAGCCCCTCTCTTACCTTTCCTTCTCTATCTATCTCAGTTTTTCTCTTTCAGTTCACTCTTGAGCCAATGAGCTCAAGCTCATGGATATACCTATGCTGCATAAACTGCCAGGCTGATTTAAATAAATGAACTCCTTTATTAGGATGCCCAACCCATCACAGCACATGATTCAGCAGGTTATAATTCACAGAAGGAACTGATAGCTCAGATCCTCAGCATTCTGAAGTTAACAAACAAGGCTAATTTACAGCAGATGATGTAAAGGAGTCAGCTTTTCAATACTCAGACAATCGAAAGACCTGCCAAAAAGCAGAATTTTATAACAGTTAAAAGCAGCAAAGGGTATAAAACCAGAAACAACTATCAAATTATTGAATTAATTTAACGGTGCTTTAGAAACCATTTTAGAACAATCTTCCTCTGATCTATTCCCTCCAGTGTGTGAACTCTTTTTTAATATATAGCCTGACTCTTGTTAATGATTTTTAATCATAAAAACTGTGTATAGCAAGCAAAATACACTATATTAATTAATATTATTGCCATTAATATAGTCTTTAAAACAAAGAAGGCAAAATTCACTTGTAAGACATTCTCAAGAAATGGCGCCGTGGCTTAATTTTTTTATGTGCTAGCTGTAAAAAGCTGAAAACTAGGAATATAATTGAAACCAATGATATAGGTTCCACTGCATTACCACAAAAACCTAAAGTTAATATCTTACAAAGCTTGTATTTATTTAACTTGGCCGATGTAGTTACCTCATGTTATCAGTAATAGGAACAATAACTGGATTGAAACTGTAGATGTTATACTTCCGTAAGTCATTTTTTGACCCTTGCACTTTATTTGGTTTAGTCAAACTTTTTTCTGTGAGATCAAATCTTTTCCGCCACTTACAAAGCTGGAATTTAATTAAAGCAGATTTTTTTATTTTTTTAAGTTTGGATATTGCCGTTTCTAATTTTCCGAGGCTTTATTGAGTTGAGTATATTATCTACAGGGTCAAGTCCACAGTTCAGTTTCAGAAGTGTTCAACAACAGCTATGACAGCAGCGTTAACATGTAAGGAGGTGCCTCAGCAAAAGCAATAAGAACTTACACTAAATGTGGAAATATCCTTCATGACAGTGCTCGCTTCATTGCCAGCATACCTCCCAGCAAGAGGAACAGGCATGCTGGTATGTAGAATATATGTTTGCTTTGTATTTCTACCTGTCCCATACTCTTTTTTTTTTTCCTACAACTTCATTTTCTCATTCCTATAGAAAAGCTAGAAACACATCAACTCTTTTTACTGCCAATAAACAACCTAGACTAGAAAAAATGCATGTAGATTTTTTTTTTTAAAAGAGGAAAAAGTAAAACTTACAATTACGGATTTCATTCTTTCCAACTCCCACTTAGTTCTTGTTCTAATCTCAGTTCTGTCTTTGTCTGAGCTCTGAAGCTAAACATGGCTATGTTTGGAGAAATGATGGATTTTTGTTTTATTTTCAGTCTCACATTTTTCTTTCATCTTGTCTAAGGACAAGAAACCAGGACACTGTGATATATACGTTTACTCCTTATTAGTTAGTTCCTTATTTTCTTAGTCATCCCACACAAGTCAACAACCATTTTTGTGGAGGAACCTGCTACAACTTAGTGAAGTCCAAGCCACACTAGTTTAATGGATCCGCTTTATAAAGATTCCTGTAGGATCAGAATTTCATTTAGAAAATAAAATTCTGTAGAATCCAGTCATTAAACTGCTTTGTGTACAAATTTTATTGAAAAAGCTGGGCTAATAAACATTACACAACCATTGAATACCAGCTCTGGCACTGACTCGTTTTCCCTGCCTGGTGAACTGGTAAGTCATGAGGCACATAATTTAGGCTTCATCTGTTTTTAGAGTGTCTTTATATGTAAAATTTTTATTTTTTTTAATCCTTTCAAAAATCATATCGATCTTCCCTATCTTTTCCAAGTTAATCATATTTCCAAAGCCATCAGAATTCATTACAAAGATCCGGAGTTTCACTGGTCTCCAGTAAAATGTCAACATCTGTATCTCAAGTGTGGTAATTTTATAGTATTTTAGTAGTGTCCCTGTAAATACATAGTAACAGTGAAGGCTGGTCCAAGTTCTCTACAAGGGTATCAACCTTTGTCTTTATTTGGTCACTACCAACATCTTTTCCCACACCTACACAATTTCTTTTCCTCATTTCTATCCAGCTCATTACAGTCTGCTTTCAAAATGATATTATGAACTGAGTGAATAACCCATGTTTTGTTAGGTTAGTCATATCCAAAAGGCATTGTCCTAAAACAAGTCTCCCTCTATTGAAAATATATGCTATGCATGTCAGCCTCTGAGGAAAATTTCTCAAAAATCCTAGCACTGAAGACTGAAGGTTTCGTGTAACCTTAATATGAAATAGTCCCTATAACAGAAGCAAAAGATGCATCTTACGAGGGTGAAGAGTGATCTTACGGTTCTCCAAATAAATAGGGACAGCATATTAGATCACATGGGAAAGACAGGTCACTTAGGAACACCTTCCCAATATTACTGAACAAGAAGACCACACTCTTCTGCACACCAGAACCTTCAGCTCTGCTCTGAAGATTCCTGTCATATGATGATGCCACAGTGATTGCTTTTGAGTTCATTCTTTCCTCTTTTTTTTTTTTTTTAACTTTATTCCTTCCTGAGACATTTAATGGTATTTCTGTTTCCCACGGTCAAACAAAGTAATAAACATGGTTAGGTAAATGTGATGATTATGTTCCTTGTCTCTGTAGTATGACTTTAAAGACCAAAAGAAACTTGAGCTTTAAAGACGGCTTAAGCACGTGGAGATTTACAGAAAATAGCTTTGCATTGTATTTGTCACAAAACTAAAGGGTTATTCAGCCCTTCTTTTTATATAGGAAATCGTAAAGAGTCAAACAAAATGTGTTGCTTTCTGTAAAGTTACTTGGATCAAAATAAACTTAAACATATGGAATTTATTCGCTCACAACTTTTAGCACTTGATTCCAGTTTGTCTGGTAGTTTTGATTTTGTTTTAAGTACTCAAAAGCGAAGGTACCAGTTTTTCAGTCACAACAGAGAAACATGCAAGGGGTTAACCTTCTGTGTTCTTTGGCCTCATTGGAGGTATCTGACCAGAATTTGTGTCTACCTGTAAAGCTTCCATAAAGTATTAATAAGATTTCAGTTAGGCATAGGCCTTCTATTTTTAACAAATATTGCACACTTTCTATGTTCGTGACAAACATAGGAGATACAAGCAGAATATTCTGGTCTTTCATTGACCATGTCTCCATTGAACTAGTCTCCAAGAAAACAGATAAGGTATTTTCTCAGTGGACGACGGACAACATACAAATAGATTAACATTGCAGTTTAATAATTTATCATACTGTTTTGTGATTTTTAATATTAAATCAAATTACACATATTCTGACAGCTGCATATATTTGCTAATAAAATTGTTGCCCTAATCCAGAATTAAGAAATACGAAGCCACACACTTTTTAAACATTTCTTAGTGTTTATGACTTTCTCATTTATCAGCTCACTATTTTTAGTGTTTGTTGTACCTCAGCACCAGTAGATGGCTCTGCTTGTATTCTGTCCTAAAGGTATGAAAACCACGTAAGCACATACTGCCAATGAAGGGAAAAAAATGCATTGTGCTAGACAGTTAAAGAGCTTATATGCCAACAACTTTCAGTGGGACTTCACAACTTTCAAAAGCATTACCAACTATCGGTAAAATCTCTGCATTTTTCTTTTACTTTGTTCAGATCAATTTTTTCTCTTTGTGCCTAATGTCTAAGATTTTATGATTATGTTTAACTAATCAATGATGTATAAGTCAAAATATCATTTAAATAAATGAATATACTACACATATATACACAACTATACAAAATATATCAGTTTTGCTTCTAACTTTCCTGAAAGAACTTGTAGACTGTTATGTATCAAAAAATATCAACTGTAGAGAACTTCCAGAAATTAGGATCCTTCTTTAATTGCATACTAATTTATTTCTTCCAGCTAAGAAGTTCATGAAAGATACATTAACCTTACCAACATATGGGATAATGGAAGAATTTGACTCCCTATATAGGAAAAGCTGTAAGCTTTGAATCCATATCTAAATTCAGGCAGACACATAAATGTTACCTGTTATATAGAAAAAAGCATGCATATAGTCAGTCAATAAAATATTTTTCAAAAGCCACACAGGTGTAAGTTCACATCTGTTTGGAACAGACCATTCTTACATTTATTGAATAAAATGGGGTAAGTACCTAATACGTCATACATACCTATATTTTAAAATAATAGAATAATAAAAATATTAAAAATTGATCGTTTAGAAATCCCATTTACTTAACATGTAGCTAATATAATTAGAGGAGACTGATGCTTTAGTTTGTAGAAATGCTATTTGTGTTTTTCAGACCAAAATTTTGCAGCAAACACACCTGTCCTTTAGAAATCAAGAATATACAGAATAACTCCCAAAGTGATCAGAAAGATTCTTCAAAAGGACCATTTTTTGTATAAGCTGCATCTGTACAGGTATGTTTTTTACTGACACAGCCATCTCATTCTAATAATTATTGTTTGTATCAGTATGGATCTGAATGTTAAAATTCTTACTGATCCATTCACTGAGCTGGGTCTCTTATACTAGCTAATCTTGTTTACAATTATGTTAATATTTTACTAGGGTTTAAAATGCAACATGCTTTACAGTGTACACACTCCAGTCTTGTCTGCCTAAATGGCATTGTTATAACTTCTGTGCTTCAGCTTGCATGCATATTGCCTGCATCCTGTAGGCAGGTACAAGAAAAAAACTTGTTGAGCTCTGTGCCTGCTCCTTGCACTTTCACCACTTGTCCCTGGGAGTCTCTAGCCTGGTGTATACTGTACCTGCCATGAGGAAGGCAGCAACTGCAAAGCCTCAGGGAACCACGATGCATTAGATCCTTCCAGCTGTAAGTGATTGACTTGTGCCTGAATCATTTTATGAAACTGTGATGATTATGAAGAAACCCCAATGGAATGTACACACAAATTCCTGGCAATCAGTAAGTGCCGGCTTCCCTTTATTTACTACAGGCTGTTTCAATGTCTTGATTTGCTTCTGATTCTTCACAACTTCTCTGTACAAATGTGCTCCTTGGTTTTCAGACTTCTGGGAGACTGATTTTTAGACCTAAATCCTGTGAGCAACTGAACACTTTACATTTCCCTTGACTTCAGAACTTCCTCACTAACTGCTGACAGGGGCTTGATTGGTAATTCGCTCATTGCTTTGGTAATGCTGGGGCTTGCTCTCATACACGTTAAACCTTCCTCTACACAGAAAGTAGTGTATGTGTATACTACAAGTTTTACTGCTAAGAAAATCTATGCTATCCTACAGATACTTTTTGTTTTAATAAGGATTTTTTGCTATGCTGAAAGATTCATACATTGCATAGAGATATATAAAATACATATAGGATATAGATAGATATAGGTATCCAGCTGAGTGCAGCATTACTTCAATAGCTGCTCTCGTAATAGTGAAAGCAAGCTGTAAACGCCTCCTAGAGCAAACTCTACGTGCTACGTAGTAAGTAAAAGGGCTTGAATTTGCATTCCTGCATGAGTGACAGCATTGTTCCCTTACCTGCTGAAGTTACTTAACCAGTTAGACCAGGATCTGGCATCCTTCTGACTAAAGACCTGACTCCTCTGGGAGAGCAATCCCTCTCCACAGCCAGCAGAGCCAACGTTTGCACTTTTTCCTAGGTGGAGCAGTAACAGTTCATGGAGCTGCCTTTCACAAACCTTGAAGTAGCTTTCATCCTGCTGGCTTTTGTCATTTTCTCCTTGTTTACCCTGGCATCTATCTACAGTGATCCCCATGACAACAAAGAAGGTAAATGAAATAATCTAAAATAAATACAGTAGTTTACAGCTTTTACTGACTAATATTCTAATTACAGGTTTTGCGATCGATCTTGCTGGTAGACTTGTAGTACACAACACTTCAGCTTCACAAGTACCATACAGAGGGCAGACAGCAATCAGTTACATTATCAGTAGCAAGCACAGAAATTGTGCTAAGGTATGAGACCGAGAGCTGCACCAGACGGCTCAGAGCAGCACTGAAAGTAACCTCCCAATGAATAAGTACTTGTTCTTTGCAAGGGAGCTTTTTTTTTTTTTTTTTTTCCTAGTAACAGTTCTGCTTCGTGTTTGGAGGCACTATAAAACAGTCAGGCTGGGGATGTTCTTGTAATCAACGTAAATGTTTGTTTTTATTAGGCGGAGGCCAAGTCCTTGCTCCCTTTTGTAAGAGCAAAAAAATGCCAAAGCACAGAGGGTGTCTGTCTCCCATTTAAAAGGTTTTGAAATCTGGGGATGTGGCGGGGGGGAGAACAACCTAATCCCCTGCTAGATCTAAAAAGGAGATTTAACATAACCTTACAGCATCAGCAGGGAATTCTCTTGTTACAAGTGCGGTGCTACCACAGTCATCGCCATGCCTCTAATCCCCTGCTGGCAGGAGCCTTGCCGGGCACTGGAGCAGAGCTGGGCACAGGGAGCGCTGGCAAGCCCCACCAACAAAGCACAGCCTCTCCTCTTCCCATGGGATCACCCCAGTCCTGCCCAACTTCACACTGAAGGCAGGGGGGAGGAAAGGAAGGGGTGACTGAAATAAGGCACCCAGCAATATAGCTGCTGGTTTCTGCCGTATCTGATGGTAACTCAACCTGCATTAATTTGGTTTCTGTCTAAAATACCTCCCGTATGGACATTTTGCTGAGCAACACCAGTGGAGTGTTCTTAACGTGTGTTGTCTCACAAAACTTCAGGCTGCTTGATCATTTGTGAAACACCAGCAATCCTCGTGAAGGCAAATAAGTGTCACTGCTTCTGCAGCCTGCATCCCAAGTAGTTTTCTTTCTTACCCTTCTGCTGCCTTGGATTTTACATAATTTCTACACAGAAGGGGAAAGCGTTAGAAAACAATGCACATTTCTGCAGGCAAAGTGTGGTTGCCATGAGAACTGACCTCATTCAGACAGCATGGACACAAACAGGTTTTCCTCAGAGAGGTCCATTGCACAACCATGGCAAGAACAGCGGCTCCTCGCACTCCAACAGGGACCGGGGAGGGATGCAGACAAGGTGGACTCTCCCTGTGGCAACAAGCAAACATCTGCAAGGCAATTTTGCACAGACTTGCAGATGAAAACTAGATGCTGTTTCACCTGTTTATAACTGAGATATGTCGTTCAAGATTGGAAAGTTAGATGAATCATATTGATTTTAAACATTTATGCCTGCAAGTGGACTATGCAAGGACAAGGTTAGGTCTCCTTCCTTGCCCTCAGCTTCCACAGTAATTTGCTACAGGGATCACGTACGAGTAGCTCTGGCAATATTTTCTCAGTGCCAAAACTGCACAAGAACTTTCCACTTATCCAGTTTTTACCCCCATGGCCGTGTTTTCAGTTTGCAAAGAGAAAGCTAAACCTTCTGCTGAGCACTATATTAGAGCAGAATCCTGATGTAAGAGCTCATGGGTGCCAAAAGTCCTGCAGAGCTCGGTATGCTCAGCACTGCCAGGTCTGTCATTCCAACTTAGGGCTGTACTCAGGGCAGCTTGTGTCCAGGGACCTTGGTCAGAGCTGCAGTGAGAGCAAATTGCAATTATTCTGCCAACACAATAACCCTTGAATTCAGGCAGTGTCTTCCTGCACTAAAACCATCTTGCAACCACATTTGTCTTTATCCTACAACGTCTTTTTAAACTCTACATTTAGAGAAATGATTGGCAGAGAGAGAATCTAAAACATAGCCAACTTTCTAAGACACAGTGGCAAGAGAAGAATGAAAACTCTATTGCCCTCCTTGTGCTAATATTGATGAGTGTCATATCAGAAACATTGCCTCAACTCAAAGCTAAGTGAAAACCACATAGATGTTTGGGTCAGGAGCTGGTCAGCAAAGGACTTGAAGCATGCTCACCATTATACAGCAGTAGGACACTGGGCCAGTATCTTCTATAAACAGCCAAAAGGGGGGCAGTTTCCCTTGACTTCCATATAGCATGTTATCTGAACAGAAAAGAGCTACAGCAGGATTTTTATCTAAACTTAGGTTCAGTAACTTAGGAGGGGAAAGTTGTACTTTTGTGAGAAGATGTGTTGGTTGTATTTTCTCTTGTGGCCAGGAAGTTTGCATGATGTTTGTTTTTCCCACAGGATAGACCATAGCATGTACCTTCCAGCTATCCAGGTAGATTAAGGAAAATGAGAAGTATAAATAGTATAATGTATTTCTCAAGGTTCCCAAACTATTTATAAGGAAAATTTTCCTAAAAAATCAATCTGGCCTTGTTTTACAGTATTTGATCATGGTATTGTATAGTAAGTAAATAGATCACGTTACATCCTTGCCAGAGTTGGGAGTTCTGTAAGACTATCCTCATGCAGTAATCCATGCGATTGTAAACATAACATATTCCTACAAAAGTTTCACTCAGAGGGTGGTGAGGCACTGTCACGGGCTGCCCAGAGAAGCTGTGGATGCCCCATCCCTGGAGATTCAAGGCCAGGCTGGATGGGGCTTTGGGCAACCTGGTCTGGTGGGAGGTGTCCCTGCCCATGGCAGGGGGTTGGAACTGGATGATCTTTAAGGTCCTTTGCAACCTAAGCCATTCTGTGATTCTATGATTGCTTTGAATAAACAAGGTTTCCCTGTTCAGAAAGAAAAATGACATCTGACAGCATTAAGTGAGACCCTCGTAAGACAAATTCCCAGTAACATGACAACTGAGATACTTGAAGGACACTGAAGAAGTGCAGGAATTATGTCTTCACAGTGAAGACGGACACTGCTGAAAAATGGCCAAGTGCCTCACTAGAAGTGCCATCAGGAAATTTCTATAGTCAAAATCTGTTCTCTGCCTGTTTTGTTGTCAAAAGATTTCTATCTCCAAATCATAACCCTAAGAAGCATGAAACAATTAAGAAAATTACATTTAAAATAAGGCATGTATCATTATCTTTATACTATGCATAATAGCACTTCTGGAAGAGCTTCAAAACCAAACCTACAGAAATTCTATATGTAAGATCAAAAAAATATTCATTACATGATTACAGAACCTTTTTTTTGCTGACATTACTTATTGTTCTTTGTAAGTAGAGGTCTACAGGCTAACATCTGGTGCAACCAGAGGTACAGGACATAGACTAGAGCAAAGGCTGACAAGAATGTAAGCTGCTTGGAGATCTGTAGCAGATCTGTCATTCCAAAGGAGCTTGCAGCACGTATTTCCAGCTGCCCTTTTAGGAGAAGCTAAACCCACTGTCACAACCTATATGGAACACCAGTTTCATGCCCCAGAGCTCTCCTCTATAAGCAATAACTGTGATGAAGCAGCCTGGCTGCTTCTGGTTCCTTCTTATGTGTAGCAGGTAAGCCTGGACTTTAATTCCTTTAACTGACCTGTATCCCTTTCATGGACCAAACCACAGCTTCTCGAAGCAAAGCACAATGTGCTTTACAGGGTTTTGTTTTAAGAAATATAAAAGATTACAGATTTATTGTAGAAAAGTAAAAGGGAGCAAGACACATTAATAACTTATGATGCATTTGCCACAGTCATTAGAAGAGCACAGTTTCAAACAGAGTTCATGCAATAAATCTCCCACTGGAGGGAGTTCTCTAGTCATCCTAAACCACTAGCTGTGCTATTTAGAGAAGAATTATCTTGCAAAGACCAGAAGCAACGCATGGTTTCCTGGAAGCCTTGCTCTCAGCAGTGTCTGTTAACATTGAAATCTCAAATCTGATGATTAAAATGCCTGTCTCGCCATTCATACCTCCTTATGTGACAAGCTGTTCCAAATACAGGTGTGTGCATGGGAGTTCTACTGCCTTAGTTGATTTTTGCCTCAGGGAAACTTGACTTCATATGCACAAATTGAATTTCAGTGGAATAAAGTTACCATTTTGCTCCATTTACACAACATAATCCAAATGGCAAGACAGTAAGGAAGCTACTGGCAAGAAATACTCCTTGCCCCCTAACATCTGTTTCTCCTCATCCATAAATATGGGTTATTTATTGCCAGAAAGAAAAGCAATTATATATATAAAACCAAAGAAAGAAGGATAGCCTATACTAAACTATTATTTTAAAAACTTGCTTAAATTAAAATGACTGAAATTCTTCAAGATGCCTTGTTTCATACAGGCACCGCAATGCCTTCACCCTCCCCACTGGCACAAAGTCCATAACTCTGCCACTAATACAGAAATCTGGGGAAGGTTTCTGTCTGTATTTAGGAGTGTGTTGTGGGATCCATGTAATTAAAAAGATATTTCATAAAGCTCATGGTAAATGCCATCCTTCTGCAAAAGTACAGGATACACACTGGCTGTGTTAAAAACATATTTCAGTTTTTCAATGACTTGTTCCAGCCTGAGGACTCAGAATACCCTGAATCCGATGCCTAGCTATCCATACAGAAGAGATGCTGGCTGGGAAGTTAGTAAGAAAAGTGAGTTGCAAGCACAGCTCTGAACTTCAGTATCTCTCTGAACGTGGCACGCCACTCATCAATCTGCTTGGGTAATGAAGCACCAAGCCTTTGTAAGCAAGCAGATGGAAAAGTAGCAGCCCTTTTTCTGCCATAGTCACCAACGAATTAGGAAGTCTGGGTCAGTTTAAGGACATTCACAAACCTGAGAGGATTTGAATGGCATGATGTCCATTCCAGAATGCTTGTAAGGCTAGACTGCTGGACAGGCTCTGATGCCTGCTGCCAGGAGGCCACCGCTGTGTAGGCATGCAAGCTCCCCTGTGTGAAGGAGAGAAGAAGCAAGAGGCAACCTGGCTTCCTGATCAACCAAGAAAAATACCTTAGGCTGGGGAACTTTGAATCTGACCTGTGCTTTGGAGACCGCTTAGGTATCTTGAATAAAATTTATCTGTCATCAGATGTCATCATAAGATGTATAAACACATGAATAAAACACATAAACACTAAAATTTAAAGTACATTTGATGTCCTTGCTCAGGGAAGTGAGTTACTATCTAATTTTCTCTTCTGGGATGGGAAATACTAGGGAATAAAGCCCTTGCTGTAGATCCGGGTATCACTGACTGCTCTGTCTCAGAAGTGTCAGCTAACAGCATAATTTCAGAACATTTCTGTGCCAGAGGGATGGCTCTAAGCATTTGAGAAATGCAATTTTAAAGCTGGGAAAGGATGGTCTTGAAAGAATACCTAAGGGTCAGTAAAACACTTCTTACAGATCTTCATTAAGAGTATTTTCTGGGAGATAGCCTGAGCCATTGGCCTATACTTCTCTAGAAAGTCGGAGACGGGAACACTGTATCCCCTCAACATACACTGAACAGTGTGTCAGGCAAAGCTGTCCTACAGGGCAGAGCTTGAAACTGGGGTGGAGATCATCAGATCTGGATCTTGGGAACCTTTTATACAGCCAGAGGATACTAGAGTATTGCAGCAATACGCAGAGTTCCTTCACATATGACTGACTGAATCTCAGTTTGCTCACATGGAGTGCGAGACTCAGGATGGGATCTGTATCCATACGAACTATTAACAAAAAAATAACAAAACAAAGAAGAACATGAAAATGAAACTGCATATTTTTAATACATTTTTTATCCTTGATATTTAAGAATAGTGACCATAAGGTTCAGTATTTCTGATCTGATCACTTTGACAGTTCCTCTGTAAATCTCTACAATGATTTGAGTACTGATGTCGTGGACAGTGAAAAGGGCAAATAGTAATTACACTTTAGAACTTGTTGTTCTCTGAAATGTGTAGGATACTTTTAATATCTCCAACATGCTAAATATTAGGAAATTTTGATATTTCCATGATTTCTCTAACAAGAATTTCTCTTGATTAAGAACTGCTGTTAAGCCTTGTAAAGTCATTAACCACAAGGAATACTACAAGCACACAAGCCTGCAGACAAACCCCCTTCTATTTCTCTTTCTTATAAAAATAAAGGCTCAAGCAAGCTCGATGATCACACATTTACAAAGAACAGATTATTTCTAGAAAAATGACATCAGCTAAAACTGCCAAAGTCCACCAAAGGGAATAATAAATGTTGTGCATCAGCTACTACTTTAGAGAACCAAGAGGATAAGGGCCAGATCCTGAGCACTGCAAAGAAAAAAAAAAAAAAAAAAGAGTAACATTGAGAGCATTGTTTTGTACTAGTAAGTAAAATCTGATTAAACTGGAGAACAAAATAACAAGGAAAAAGAAATACTTCATCTTGTAATATGAATTGTCTTAAACAATTACTAGGAATTCGTAACTAATTCTTAAACAAGAAAACTCTGCTTAATGTGATAAAGTTTTTCATGCATTTCCATGGAAACACCACAGTTTCATCAATCCTTACCTGTATGTTACCTACAAAACACAATTTCAGGAATAAAAAGACTTGGCTATATACTTGTTCTTACTAGGGAAAATCAAAGTGCTTAACAACACTGTTAGATCTGCAGAAGGAAACCTGGGGAATTAATGTTTAACCTTTCCTCAGCCACAAAGAAACCCTCTTCTCCATCTTGGGAACAACACTTGGTGACCTACATTCATTTGAAAGTTTAGTATCTATTTCTTTCCAGCAGCAGCAGCCACAATTCATACGCTTAATGTATTCTGATCTAGAGGTCAGTATTTTCAAAGTCTAAACCAGCAGAATAGTTAGTTTTAGGGAGCTTTTTTTTTTTTTTTTTTCTTTGTCCATGGGATGGAATAAGTAATTGTCAAAGAGTGCTCCTTTCACAATAATCAGTAATAAGAGTATATGTGATTTGTTCTCAGAACGACAACTTTTAATTCTAAAGCAAAATTAGAAAATTTTTATTTAAAACTGATTATTACATCTAATTGAAGATTAACTTTAAGAGGGCATTCTCAAAATTTAAGTACCCCAGGCATTCATCTGTTTGAAGATAATGAAAGGTGGGAGACTATATTATAATTACGCTCCTAATTTAATGATTTAAAACAAAGCATGTCAAAATGGTAGGGAATTAATCTTGCTAATGTGGATGATTTCTGATTATAATATTCTTCTCTATACTAGAAATATGTACTCACACATATATTTATCTCAAGACTTATGGTGGCTTGGGGGAGTAGTATAGCTTGGAGCAGAACTTGCAGATGAACTGCTAAAAACAGACTGTCACTGCATAAGGGAAACAGGGCATTTTACACTGTTCAAAGGAAAACTGTATAGGACCACCCATGCTGCAGCTATTTAGTAACAGAAAAGCCTATGCGGGATTGAACTACAGTAAATGGTGAAATACGGCAACACTGCAATAGAGCAATACAGATGTGGCCTTAGAGCTGAAAATGTGAAGGTTATTGCTGAATAATTAAGTAAAAGAATGCATTTCATCTGAAATAATTGTACAGGTTCCTCTGGTTGAATTTAACTTATCTGCAATTGGAGTCACTAGGAGCATCCGAGTCTTTAAAGGTATAGAGGCCAGAAGGGGAAGAGATGGATGAAGATGACAAAAAAGAAAAAGAAAAAAAAAGGCTAGAAAAGTTCAGGGATCAAAGCTGAGGAAGGGTTTGGTTATCCTAACTTTTAGGCTCCTGACCCCAGAGATGAACATGTCGGTTGCTGTGAGCAGGCCTGGGCATGCCAAACAAAGAAGTTCCTAAACATCTGAGGACTTCCTAAACCTCATGAGAGAGGATGCCTTGGGGAAGGCTCACTCTGTGCCTGTTTCTTTAACTCCTCTAAATATTTGCTAATGGTCACTGTCAGAGAGGATGCTAAAAGAGACGTACATTTTGGGCAGATGCAGCATGTACCATGCCATGTATGCTTAGCAGTCTGTCTACATCTGGCCAAATGCGGTGCTGTGCACAGCGTTGGGTCCCAAGTCCCACCATGTGCTGGACCCACCAGGGCTGCCCTAGAGGCATGACCTGCCTTCTTAACGCAGGGCTCCGTGACTGCACAGCCGAACTGAGTTGCCAGAGGGAGGTAAACAACCTGACCTTTCTTTTCAGAAGATTCACCCCTCTTTTTAAAACACAACAGCAAGTAGTGGTGTTTGTTTTTGCTACTTCTCCTTTTAAATAAAAGCTGGGGGGTGCTTGTTTGGAAAGCGGAAGATTTCAGTTCCTCGGCTCCTCCAGTCACCATGCTGCAAAAACGTGCCCTGCTGCTCCAGCTGAAGTGATCCACTGCGCTACTCCAGGGCAGGCTTTCTGGAGCTAGAGATGGCTCTGTAGCCTGTTTCCCATCCCCAACAGCAAGCCAGATCTACACTGCACTGTCAGCTTTCTTCATTCAAATATTATTGAGTGGAGAACAATTCCAATAGGCTTTAAAATAAGAACAACATAGATCTTCGTCCTTGTGCACTGTCCTCTGGGCAAGTGCACAACCCACAGCAGAAGCCTATTCAATTTTAATGATTTTCTGCACATTTTTAAGAGGATAGATTTTTCTTTCCGCTTAGATCATGATGTGGCAGTTAGCACTTTCCTTGGTGTCTTTAGGCTCCTGTGGGGAAGGCACTGAAAATAAGTTTTCCACTTCCTACAGGAATGGTCTTACCCACTAAGTGATTATAACATAAGTAGTGGCTGTGCTCCTGTTCCACTAAAGGAGTTATGCCAAAGAGCTCAGAGGTAAGGCAGAAAGCATTGAAGGAGGCACGCTCCCAGGGAGAAAGTTCCTAGGGAAGCAGTGTAGAGAACCAGATCAGGTGCTTGGGTGATTGCTCCATGCAGTTGGCAGGAGGAAAGCCTCATAGCAGCAAGTGCTGTTCCTTCCTACCTCCAGTTCACTCAGCATAAACACCATTCAAAACCATCACCTGTCACTGCTCTGTCAAGTGCAGGCTGAATTCAGAATTTCAACTCCAAACTGGCACAGTAATGGGAACACGGAATGCCTTCTGCTGATCAGAGTGAAATGTCTGTGTTCAAAGAAAGTTGCATCAAAATTAAGCACAAAATCCAAGGGGTAAGGTCATTAGTGGCAAGACAGTTTTCTTGTCTTTTTTTTTTTTTTTCTGAGAAAAATTCTGGAGAAACCTAATAGGCCTACAGCAAGTCTTTCCCCCCTACACACAAAAACATTACCAGGGTGCTTTCATGTTGCTCCTTGCCTCCCCACACATAGACTTTAAAGTTTACCAACTCCCTTTTGTGGCAAAACTCATGGAAAATAAGCCACCTTTGAAAAGCACTACATGGGAGGATAGAAAGGAAAGAAAAAACAGCCTTATGTTTTCAAACTAATGGTGTGGGAGTTAGAATGGAACATTAAGACTTTCCCAGGAATCCCTAAAGAACTGTTATATATTATTTTAGGACTAAAATCAATCCGTATTGGAGTCACAGAATTGCTTTTGAATTGTTGGGTAATACTCGTGGATTGGATGACTTTCTTCTTAAACTCAGATGTAAACAAGAGTTTTCATCTCTTTGGGAGGTATATTTTGATGTTAAATATATAGCAGAGTAAGTGCAACAGAGGTTAAGGAGTCCTTCCCAGATTAAAAACCCAACATTTTGGGTTGCAAGTAGGCAATAAATAAGATTACTCTGTCACACTCTGTCTACCACTTCTACTTTTTCCTCTGAATTTTAGTAATGTGATATCTTGCACCCCGTCTGTGTGAGTGGTGGTTAGAAAGGGTTTTTTTGAAGGCTATATTTGGCAAGTAGGATAGAGGCTTCCTGGTTCTCTGTGAGTAGGAGAATTCATACCTGAAAGAATATGGGAAGAAAATAACTCTCGAAACTCAGGGATCTCTTCTGGGTTTGTGCTCTACTGCAAAATCACCTGCATGAGCACACACTGAGACTCATTTCAACATGTTTTTGTAGCTAGAAACACTTGAAATGTGAGTGTCCAAATTAGTTGATGCTTCTGCTAGTCTCTGATGACCTTTTCTGTTCCCATGGGTTCTTGTTCAACCTTTGCCTCCACAGAATGCAGGCAACTCTCACCATGCTGGTACTTAACAGTATCTGTGGGGCGTAGACAGCTGTAGAAGCATTGATAAGTGACCTTAAGCAGGCTTTTGTATGACCTGCATGGAATCTTGGAGACAAACCTCAAAATTAAATCAGATTTATTTTAGTTTCCTATATTCTTCACTACCTAGCCTTGAATCCCATATATATTTTGTGGCTGGTGGAGTGGGAAGGAAAGGTGGGGTAGATTTTTGTGAAAAATGCCATACATCTGTGCTCAAACCGCTGTGTAATGAGATAGGTTTTTCGTAGCATTGATCCTCTATGTATGAACTTACACTTGAGTATCTTAAACACAGGGGTTTTGAAAACTTCTTTCACTGAGATACAAACTAACAGCACTTCCCTTGCACTGGGGGCAGGTTAAGAACACTCATACAAAAAAGTACGATGCCTTATCTGTAACTTGTCTTGCTAACAGGAATTGGCAATGTTTGATACAAGCCATAGCCTAAAATAGCCAAATATGAGTCATGCACCCAAAGAAAGAGCAATTTGAAAAATGTATGTTGCTAAGAGCACAGACCTGAGACCAGTAACTGTTCAAATATAGGAGAAGAGAAGACAGGTTAGACAAATATTTTAAATATTGGATAACTGTATTTCAGAAGGTTGCAAAAACAAAAGTACATATTTCAAAGGTAAGAGCACATACTCCTAAGGACTTCAGGACCAGTCAATTATGGAGAAAGTATGGAGGAGTAGATGGAGAGGGAATAAAAATGAAAAATAAAAATCAAAATAGACTTCACAACATCTAAAGGCACCAGCATTCTTCTCAGGAAATGTAATATTTTTCCTAGCTGAAAATTTATGCAACAGGTCAAATATATGTTGGCCTCGTTTTCTTTGATGGCAGATTGTATAGATCAGATATCAGAGCCTTAGCGTGGACAGCTCATGCAAAGACTCTAAACCAGTTTAAAAATGGTGGCCCAAGAGAAAAGAACTGGAAATGGAGTAACTCCCTAATGATGAATTTCAGGGTTTTTCTGTTTTATATAGCTAATAAAGGTCAAACATCTGAAAACATGGACTAGGCTACATATGAAACTGTAACAAGAAGGAAATTAGCTGAGTTTCTCAGAGGAAAATAAAAGTGGAAGCAGAAGTAAATTAACGCTGGAGATTGAAGAAGTGAGAGCTTTGCATAAAAATGTTTTATAAGTTTATTTAAACACCTCTCACTTCCTTCTGTTATTAAAGAAAATTATGAAGGCACACAGCAGGTTGAAATGAAGATAGAGCAGTGTGAAAATAAGGCCAGTGAGCTCCTCACCTACAGATAAAAAGCAGGAAAATGACTATTTGCAGATGATAAAAATAAAAAAAAAAGTGTGATGAGGCTAAGGACCAGAGATATTGTTGAAAGATCCACCAGTTTTTATCTCAGTTTCATGCTCTCAGCCAGAGGGATACTATGGACAAAATTGCAGAATTATAGATTAATGATTTTAGCATGCCTTGGCTAAATATGGACCAGTTAGGTCCTGACTTAAAATAAACAAAAGGAAAAGAAGAGGCTGTAGAAGTAATGAAATTAATGCTGACATAACACAGCCCAAAATGAAATAGGAAGCTTATATGATAGAGTGCACCAGATTTTTTGAGAGAATAGAAAGATTTTCCAAAAAATAACAAGATCAGATAAAATATTAATACCAAAAACATTTTGAAACATTGGCTGTTTTAATTTTCGTTTTGCATACTATATTTTCTAGGACTGTAACAAAAATAATTAAAACACTGCTCACATAATAAACCTGAACAATCAGAATAATACTGTGCTTACATTCACAGGTCATATAGATAGCCTATGTTAACAGATGCCTTAGTTTTAATCTGAATGCCAAGTGTATTTAACAATTAGTGAAGTGATCTTTTTAACAAGCACACAGAAGTGAGAAGTAGGTCACTCGGATTATCTGTGCCATTTCTTCTCATATACAATAAGGGAAATATTTTAAAAGAAACATAAATGCTTATATAATTTTGAGAACTCAGTATCAGACAACTCTGGCAGGAATATCCCACACTGGTGGTATTTTAAAGGAAAACAAATCAAATTCATTAACAAAAATGGATTACAGACCTTTTTATCAATAGGAAAAAGCATGACAACTTTAACCTGGAAATAACTGAGCCATTTTATGCTATAGATACCATTTTAAGCACCTGAAAAAAATAAATACACTTACACATATTTAATGTTGGCACTACTTCTAGGACGGTATGTCTGCTATTAGTGGCAAAATAGAGTTATAAGAATTTTCTTCAAAATTTTAGGGTCTACAGGTATAAATAGATTCAATAGATTTAAAACCAGTAATAGGAGAAGTGTTATAACAGTTCTAATACTTTAAGTTGTAGCTGAAAATCTAACAAAATGACATCTTTCATAGTAATGAAAGTTTATTCCTTCTTTTATTATGACACGAGGTTTTATTTATGCTTTGGAACTAAGACAAATAAATTCCAGGTTCTGACATTTTTTGGAATATTTTAATTCTGTTAGGGAAAACAGGTAATTCTATGCCCATATAAATATATTTACTGCTAAAAATAAAGGTGTTATTTGACATTGGTCAGAAAGCATTAATTAATTTTTTAAGACACCAAGCAATCATGACATAACTTACAGTCACAAACCTCATGAAATAAAGGGAGGAATATTCTTTACTTGTCCCATGTCTTTTTCACTGCCTGTAGAGTTAATGTTCTGCTTCTGGCACATAGCTAATTCTAATAAAGAAACAGGAACTTGGGAAGCACACAGATGGCCACATACTATAAATTATGTGGTTGTCTTATGTGGGTGGTATTTAAAACATTGCTTCTTCACTCCCTCATATCAAGCCTGAAATCTGAAGGAACTTGGTGCTTGATAAGGCTTCTACATTTTCTATTTTTAATGTATGTGTGCAAGTCTTGTCAAGTAGGAAAACTTTTAGATAACAATATAACTATCTCTCTAAATCTAAAATGCTTTTCATTAATGATGATCCTGTTCTCTCCAGAGGAATGCTCCACACAGGAAGGATACAAGAAAAGGATCAAATCCAACAAGAAAAAGATGTGTGCAAATATGACTGAAGTGATTTAAAAAAAGAACTATTACCCAGGTCCACTGTTGGACATACCTCTGAAAGAGGTAGCTTTGGAAGCTGGTCACCTGAAGACAGTGAGAAAAAGGATGTGAAAAAGGAAGGACCTGATCACCCATCAGATGGAATCCAGACGTGACAATTAGAGTTAATGAACCATGACCCATGAAGCTGTTTCAGCACCTTTTTACAACCCCACTTCATGGCCTTAATAAAACTTCCAGGGCTTTTTTTTTTTTTTTTTTTACAAAGCACATCTGGTCTAAATACTAAAGGGAGAAACTAGATTCAGAAGTTATGTTTGGTTTCTTCCCTGCTTTTCAGTCATGTATAATGTATATTTAAGGTCAGCGTGTTTGCTTTTCTATCTGTTAAGTCAACTGAACATCAGAAGATACTATTTCTACAAGACTGTATAGTATTTTTATAGTAGTTATTTAATTTACATTAACATTAATAAGCTGCTAAAGGTGACTGAAAAGTACCAGGCAAATATTTTTAAGTTAACTGCTATAATGGCATCTTTGTTCATATACTGTTTTTGACCCCAGATATTTAAAAGCTATCAGGATGTCTTAGGAAAATTAGGTTGATTGATTTGTTGCTTTTGAAAGGTGCCTAACTCAACCCTGATACTAAGCCCTCCACTTCTTCACAGAGACAAAACATTTCTACAGTTTTGGGATCCCACCCATTTCCTGTAGGTCTCAAGCACAAGTATTACACCAGCACTGCTGCTTCTGTGCATAAGTAAAAAGAAGCAAGGAAGCAAGGGGAAGGACAAAGTAGTTCATATGTTAATTGTTAGAAGACTCCCTTTTGCATATGAGGAGCTCTGGTTGGGCTATAAGTTTTAACATACACAGGGAAGGAGCACTTGCTTAGTTCCTCTAAGTGACAAAACACTGTGACAAAAGTAAAAATATGAAGAAATTGACCTTGCTGTACTGCAAATCTTAAGATGGTAGTTGTAGAGCAGCCTAATTATGATGCATCATTTTCAGACTGTCAGTGTTTTTCAGGGTAGTAGAGAGAATGCCTTATTCTGTCAGATAGCTAATGTTAACCCCAAATTCCTGTTTGATCCCATATCACACCTTTTTTTTTTTTTTTTCTAGAAAAAGGGATAAATTCTTTTCAGAGTCTCTCAACAGTTTCCCCAAATCAGCAGAATCCATGCATTTGGTCTTTTGCTAGTATATGGGATGGAGGATTGAAATAGGGCCAAACAATTCTTGTTTTTTTCCATACCAGGGATTCCTTTCCCTGGCCTCCTCCTAAGACATTCTGGCAATTAAGCAAGTCCACCAGTATGCAACATTCTCCCTACCTATGGCAGAGAGCTCCAAATCTCACTGCATGCTGAGCTCCCTACCTTCTCCAGTGACACTGCCACACTTCATCCCTAGCTACTTTCCTGCTGTCTCCTGCCTCCCCTACTTGTCCTCCCCACCAACAGGGATCATGAAACAGTGGGAGTGACAAAAAGGTAAAATCCCAAGAATCGCAAGTTATTTAATCTTTCAAAATTAAATGCACTCTCTCCTTCTAGACCAAATGTATAGGTGAAACTGTTACACTTCCCCTCCCTCCCCCAATTTGATATTAACCAGTAATTAAAAAAATTAATCAGGCTGCGTATTAATCCATGACCAAATCAATGCTGGATCCATTTGCTGGAAGGATAACATAATGTTTTGTCACAACTTCATTTGTCATCCTGAGGTCTGATAAGTATTCAGCTTGTACTAACACAAAAATGGTTTTCCCCAGACAAATCATTTCACTATGAAAACCGATACCTAAATTACAACTGGTTTTTTTGGTAATGGTAGTCAATTCCAGGAAGACTTTTCCAGTGGACTTGGTCAGAAATACACAAAGGCAAGATACTGGTGAGCAGGAAGCTCACAAGAGCTTGAAGGCAGTGTCTCATGGCAAGGTGCATCCCAGTTCCCTCTTCTCACTGTGTTAGAAAGTGATCAGTTACATCTGGGGAAGACAAAGGCATCTCAGCCACTGGCACCCCTTTCACTCTGAATGTGAAGAAAACCATCATTCAGAAGTTAGAGTCCAGTTTGGCCTTGCGCGGGGAAATGTCTGTGGTATGTGCAGGACCTCATTGGGAGTCTCTGCCTCTCATGGGAAGTGGCTCATAGATCTTTCTTCTTATTCAGGTTGTACTCACACATTCCATTTTTTTTATTAGTAGTACTGCACACCCTTTACTGATACTCAGGCTTGCTCAAGCTGAATTACAATAAATTACTATTACTGTCACCAGTTACCTTCTTATAGTGAAATCACTTTCAGGAAAAAAAAAGGAAAAAAAAAAAGGAAAAAAAAAAGGAATGTTGCTGTCTTCTGCTCTCCTAGTATGGGCATGTGGATAAATTAAATGATACTTATGTCTTTCTGTAAGGAGATTCAAAATTTGTCTCTAAAAAAAAGATGATCAGAAGGAAAGAGAAGGAAAAAGCATGGTAAGAGTAAAATGCCTAATACAAAGTTATTTGACTGAAGATGAATGGTAGAGGAATATTATAAAATCTCTGCATATCTTAATCAACAGTTTAAATAATAAAACACTCCATTTTATTCTAGCAAGTTTTTTCAATGCAAAAAAAATATTTCATGGTATTTTAAATGGCCTAGGGACTATAAACTGTCTCCTCCAGTATACACATTATTGCTACGACAAGTCCAGCTTTATCTTTTTTTTTTTTTTTTCCACTTTATTAACGTCCCAAGGGCTCAGTAAATGTTACTGGTATTGAAAACACAGTCAAACAGGTGAAATAAAATAAAAGGGGAAATTAATTTTTAAAATATCAAAATATAGAGTGTTTGCTGAAAATATATTCTGCCTTGCTTACACATTGAGCTACTTTTAAGCATGTGTTCAGAGAAGTTGTATAACATATAATATAGTAAATAAAGCACCCACAAACCAGGTGAGTGATATTATAAAGGTCTATTATTTTAATAACTTACTACAATAAAGAAAGAACATATAAGAAATAATCGCTTTAGTCTTTGTTTGTCTTTTTAAGAGAAAACATTCTATTAGACATTTGTGATTTCATGAGTTGTGTACAAGTCATTCTGGAATGAATGAACTTGATGTGGATCCAGATTTCAGCGCTTTTTATTTGAAAGTAACAGCAAATGGAGTTTCCTTGGTCTTTAATTAATTTAATTGTTTATTCAAAACATTGGTTTGAAGCTATTTAACCTGCAAAGCACTTATTTTGATTAAAAAGAAACTGCTGTTCCCCATCCAGTTTTCTCATCCAAAACAACTCATGTGTTTAGTGATATATATCTGGGGAAAAAATATTCAGCATTGACACAAACATAAAAGAGCACTTAAGAACTCAGAATTGTGTCTTAGAAGATCCAAGTCAAACACACACTTTCAGTTCTTGTTGTGAATTACAGTCCAGGTTTCTACATACATTCTAAACTACAGTGAATTTTCCAGTCCTTTGACTAATACAAGATATATGGGACCAATGTCCCAGCACAGAAAGTGTATTAAAAATCTCATATTTAGTAATTAAATTATGGAATTAAAAAAAAAAATCCTTATGCATATTCTCAGCAAGTGAGAAATTCCTGTTTTCATTTTCAATTCCTGTGTTGTACCTTACATGCTAAGTGAGGAACAGCTTTATAAAGATTTATAATCTCACTTTCAAAGGGGACAGTGCACCAGGATTGGATAACTGTGGTATAGAGAATAAAATGTTGCCCTGAAATCTCTCCTCCCCCCTAAAAAGAGGTAGAAGTGTGATAAAGTACTCTGTTCTTCATACTCCTGAAGTGGCTATAGCAAGAAGAAGCTGCTATTACATGAAGATTAATTTCAATTTTGCCTCGTAGGCTCTTTTAACACAAAAACCAACTATAAATAACAGCAAAGAAATTTCCACACACAGAGATCCTCTGAACTGATCAACATATACTTCAGATCTTTCTTAATTAAGAATTTGCCTGCAAACATGTTTAAACTGAACTCTGGAGAAACTACTATGAAGCAAGAATATCTGCATGGGAATTGTATTAATTTGAAAATGTTTCATAGCAAATCAGTTTAACCTTCCTATATGGGCAAAGACTGAGTCCTATATGGGCAAAGACTGAGTCCTATATGGGCAAAGACTGAGTCTGTCAAAGAAATGTTGGCAGATACTAAGGTACAGAGGTAAAATCACTTCTTACATTATTGCCCAATTACAACAAAACGAATTTTAATGATCTGCAGTTGTAAAAACCACTGGAGCATTAAAGGTATCATACAATCATCACCTAATTATTCACCTAACCAGTAAGAGACTGGAAGCAACCATGCACACACAGTAACAAGGAAGGCCTTTTACTAAAGACATGTAGTTATTCCAAATTAAAATTCTGTGCACTGTTCTAGTATTATCCACAATTCAGAGTTATTGTTCTACTCACATTTTAGGATGTTCCATAAGAGGACAACATGGCATCTTTCACCCTGAATAGCTGTAAATCTCCCGCATGTAATTTCTGTTCTTCTTGAGTATTCTCCTTCCCTGCCAGTCCTGGTACCATTGCTTCTATGGTAAGGTTTTTCAGCTGTAGAGAACACAAGTAAAGATCCTGGCATTAGATGAATCTTTCCTAGAATGTAAATGTGGTTCTGTCAAACTAAGGAAAAAATTTACTGTTGGTCAGAGGACAACTTAAACTTAATAGCCCATTCCTGCTCGCAGCACAAGTTAGGGAAGAGGAACTGTAATTTTGGGGGTGACTTGCTGAGTCTGTCTAATGGCTATATCCTCAGGGCTGAAGTTAAATCATTTTTTATTAAAAATTCCCAGAAGAGTAACACCAAAGGGGAAGTAATCCTTTCCAGTAAAGACACTACTCTACAGGTGAAGTAATTATTTTCTTATTTTGAGACTTAGTAGCTATTGCTTCTTAGTTCTACCAAAGAGCATCCTATTTTTGCACTGATTGGTATTCATAGTTCCTGCTGACTGTTATTCTCCTTACAAAGCTTTAGTAGGTTATTAAGAGTAAGCAGAGCACCACTAGTTGAGAAAGTTAATTTTAAAAAGTGATGGAAAGTACCTTACCAAAATTTTGAATCTGTGCTATGAACTTGAATGAAATAATAAAAAATAGCAAGAAGAAAAAAAAATGTAAACAATTATTTTACATAAAACTGCATAAAGAACTAAGCATACTGGATTACCATTGCAGCCGTAGAGGATATGTATATAGTAAACTAGAGGTTGAAATCCATGTGAGATTATTGTTTATTCTTACACATGAATAGACTTCTATAGACTTCTGCTTCCTCTGGAATGGAAATATTTATATTTATCTTGCAACATATTCAAATTTTGATTCTTAGTAGTGAGTTATTCAGTAATATCTCTCATTCTCAATAGCAATATGCAAATTTATACTAGCTGGTGATACAGCCATCAGCTTCTAGACAAATTGAATACCTTTAATTTATTGTTCTTCTAAATATTATATCACACACACACACACATACATACATATATTTCAAATTATTTTACTGGAGGAGAGCAGCTCTTATCCATCATAATAAGAGAAGCTGTAGCATGACTGCCTCACAGTACAGATATTATTTGTTTTCTAATACTCCTGTAGACCTTTACAACAATGAAATATCCAACCTCATTCAAAGCTTACAAAATGTAAAATATTAACATTGACAGTAAAAAAAGATCTGTATTAAAAAAAAAAAAAGAGTGCAATGAATAAAGGACGAATGGACACAGCAGCTGACAGACACATCCATTTCCTAGAAAAACATATTTAAAGGCATTTCAGAGTATTTCCATGCGAGCAAGCTCTTACAATCTAAGCTACAGCATCAATAACTGTACTGTAACTCTCCTACACTAATGTGGGCACTCATATTAGAGGAGGAGTGATTTTTACTTCTTAAGCTTAACTCACTTTCAAAGAAGGCTAAAACCAGTGGTCCTGGTTCAGGTTAAGATTTAAAGGTAATACCTTTTGCAGACTATTTTCTTGCACCCGCCAGTTCTTAGTCAGCCATCTCTATCCATTTCCAAAACAGACTACTAGTAACTGTCTTCTCTTTCGTTTGAAAGTGGTTCAGAAGCCTAGCCTGCAAGCAGACATGTTATATGAATCGATATGTGACCAAGTCTTAAGATTCATCTTTGTATTTTATGATCAATTAGCAAACAAGAAAAACAAACAGGAAGATCCTGTTTAGAAAAGCTTCACTTTGAAGGATTGACAAAAGCTACCTTGCTACAACCACTGCAACCAAATGACACTTTCTATGACTGGCAGAACAGAGCAGCACACAGTATTCATAGGGGATTCCTTTGATCCCAAGAGTATCATTTACCTGTGTTACGGGTCATTTAATTATTTGTCTTCTCAGTAAATATCCTTTGATGTAACAAATTCAGGATGTCAGTGCTCTGGTATATGGAGAAGTGATTAATTCCACCAACAGCATCTTCAAGGATGACACTGCAATACAACACAGAGGAAAGAAAAAGCCACAAAAGAGGTTAGAGATAAATAGTGTATTTTTCTAATTCAGCTAAGAGCCAAACTCTGCATGTTAGTCCGAGTGTGTCACTGGGCGTGGGAGGGTTAGCTATACAATGTTCTTTGGTTTATGGCTTACATGTAAACCTTGTACTTACTAAAATGTAATTGACAGATGTAAGTTCATGGAAATATGTATTTATATATTCTGAAGAAAAGTAATATTAAAGACACAAAAATTCACGTATATTTAAAATGAAAGAATTAAGGATGCTTCTCATTCATTTGCTAGTAATCCTCATACAGTACAGCGGTATGGAAGCCATTCAACACCAAGTCCACGTACACACACACACCTATATTGACACTGTCATTTTCTCTAACCTTACACACCACAGTTTTTGAGGTTGTAAAAGCAGACCAATTATAAAGTAAATATTCTGTATAAATACATCATCTAAGATGCAAAATCTGCAATGGAAAATCAGTAAGTTTTAAATTGGTGATAAAATATATCTTTTTTAAAATGAAATACTTAACTAAGAGAAGAAGTTTCCAAAGAACATCATAGTTCAACAACCAAGTTCAGTAGCTGGACAGTGTAATTTCATGAATGTATATAGTTAGTGTAGGTATGTAAAAGGTTGAAGTTTAATATGCTTGTATGCTTTATTAAAATTAAGCCAAAGTACTCAGCCCAAAAATGTGATGCTCTACTGTCTTGCATACTTTGACACTAAAGAATTGAACTCAGATCAGGCCTGGAAGAAGTCACACTGAAAGACTGAGACTTTGCTTGCATATTCTGTTTGGGCAACTATTGTGGATTTAGATTTTAAGTTTACTCTCTGATGCAAATTTTCTAATTTTTTCATCTATACATTATCTTCTTCATAAGAGTTCTCTAGTACAAAGTCATTTATTAGATTAAAAGGTGTGATCACTTACTTCCACTCGGTGAAACAGATGATTTTTTTTAAAAAAGCATGCAAAACCTGACATTTTTTTCTGGGTAGCAAGGTTTGTTGGTAAGAAATTGTCTTTATTTCTATCTGTGTTTGCTCATTTTTATAGTGGGATGATGACTTTAGTAAAGGTCATATTGTTATAATATTGCACACAAAAAAAAAATAGAGAAAGTTTTGAACATTGTGTCAAAGAAAGGTCCTTACCATTTTAATAATTTATCTTTCTTGTATGAGATGTACCTTTTAACTATCCATTACAATGGAAAATATGGAAATAGCATAGACTGTTAACAATTTACACTTGCATAAAATAATAGCTGAAATTATAATTGATAAAAATTTAGTGCTTCAACCATTGGGACTATGCCTCTGTGCTTTTTCTCAAGCAAAGGATTATTTGGAATGAAATATTATGACTTGAGAACACCACGGATGAATAACTCAACTGCATACTGGTTAGTGATAGGGATCTAAAGAACTGCTCATGCAGATAGGACTACGCTGTGGAAGATTTTAATCTTACCTGTCTCTAGATATCCTGGGAAACTGGGAAAATTAAGGAGTTGCAGCACACAGTTCACCTGTGATCTCTGTCAGCTGTTCATATCAACACCAGTCAAGGCTTGATCTACAAGCTGATTTACCATGTAGTCATCTAGAATGGTTGCTTTCATATGCACCTCCCTTATCTACCTGCTCTGGTCTGATAGATGGAGGAGGTCACAGCCCAGGGAGGAGGTATTTGCAGACTTTCCCTCACTCTTTCTCATTTTGTTCTCTCTCTCTCTTTTTTTTTTTTTTTTTAATTTTAAAGAGAAATAGAATTATGCTATTTATAGGCCTATGAAGGAAGATTAGCAGAACTGAATGGCAATAATACAGATACAAATTTTATGACATTATTGCCTCAGGTCCGAAAATAAAAAAGTTCAGAGCTAAGAGCACAGCATTTTGGTGCCTGATTTCAAGGACTGTGAAGGTAAGGAAAACATATTTACAAAAGTATTTTTATATTTACAAAAGGGCTGTGATATCAATAGATGCTTTTGGGCATCAAATAATTCTCTTTTTTTTTAATATTAATTTACTTTATCAATTTAATAAGCCACATAAGAAACTATAATAAACCACAAAACAGCCAGGCTACCACCCGGCAAAGTTTAACCACCACAGCTATAGTACATAGAAAGTATGGATGCAAACTTTTTAAAGTTTTGATAATGACTGTCAATGGTTTGACATACAGTAAACCTATTTTGTGATGGAGTCTATTGAAAACAGTATGTCTAATCTAGTATTATCTTTTTATGACATATTATACAAACATAAGTTTGATTTTTCTCCTCTGCATTTATTCAGCTGGGCCTTTTATTGGGTTCCTGGGACTTGTAGAGAAGGCTACAGTGTGAAGAGTAAATACCTAAGGTTTGCGTGCACGTGTTACAAGCAGCATAAAAGCTTTTATCATAAGTTTTGAACTCCCTTTTTTTCAGACACTATTTAACACCCTATTAATCAACAAGAATGGAACTAGCAGTTCAAATACCACATATAAAAAGCAGAATAGCAAAAAAACAGAAAGCTTTGTAATGCTCAGATGGCAACAGAATCTCAGGCTTCAGTTTGAAACATCACTGGTATATTCAGCATCAACTGACAGTTTAATTGAGCTTTTAGAAAACAGCCTAAAATGTAGCACAAAAATATAGTTCCACAGGGGATAGAATGGTGACTTTAGCAATTAACTAGTTCTGCAGTAGCTGGAAAGAGAAGAAAACAGGAGAGTAGATATTATGAAGTAGGACAAAGCAACCTTTTTTGTGGTATTTTCTGCCTTATTATTGAAGGCTAGGAGCAAAGTAAAAAGGCAATTTTCAAACCCATCATTCTGTGCTTGGTATTAAGACTACTACTGAAGAAAGATCTCATATTGAATGATCATGTTATGTCAATGATACACAAAAATCTGCAGAAACACCTTCTCAACTACGCCTGATTTATGTCTAAAACTGAGCTAATAAATGTTCTGAATGGAAAGTCCATCTTATGCAAAGCACAATCACTGCCCTTCCCTGGTGAACGATCCTATGAATTTATTGCACTTCTGAGGTTTCAGCAAGCATTTTATACTATTAGTCATAGCTCCTACATCATTAGTTTTCCATTGTCTAAATGTAGATAATAAAAATACTATTATTTTGGAGGAAAACATATTGACTCCCTACTCTGCATAGAGGAAGCAATCAATGAGGATGCATTTCATTTAACGTTTAGTAATATTTTTAATATTTCTGGAGCTGATAGAGTGGGTTTTGCTGTTTTATGTATTTAGTAAAAATATTTATCTTACATTAGAATAACCCTTATGAATTTTTGGATAATTTTCTCATCCTTTAATTACTACTCCATTTTTGTGATTGTATTTTATTAGAACCCTTTAGTAAAAAGTATGGATTTTTTTGCTATTCTTTTAATTATTGTAAGCAAGCTTTATCAGTTTAGCATTATTAAGTATAGCTTGAATGATAGCATAGGGTAGTACTACGTCTTCTTTCTAAAAATCCAAATTGATAGTGCAAGATAATGTAAAATAATCTATTTTTGTACATGAAAAAGTCATGAGCCATACAGTTGTTATATCCTTCAATATTATGTTTATTAAGATGTCTCAAACTTATAAATTACATCTGTTTTATTTATGGTTTTCAACAAAATTTGCTGATATTTATGTAACTAACATTCAGCCAGCAGTTTGATTTAAGCTCATTTTTGAGCTTGAGCACTTTTTGGTGTAGATTTAAAGGCAAAAAGTCAAGGACTGACCTAACTTCAAAACAAAACCATCAAAAGTTAGCTCCTCCTCAACATTCTTCGAACTTCCCTCCTTCACAATACTTATAACACTGCTCATCATTGGATGATAGCACATGACCTTGAAGAATGAACACTGAATTAAGTAGAAATATCTGCACAGCTAAATGCCAAAACTAGAGCAAACTTTAAGATTTGTTTCTACTTCTCTTTTCAAGACGTTGAGCTACTGGAGATAGCGTAAGCTACCATCAGTGTAGCCAGTGGGGCCTTTGCAAACTGAGTTATGGCAAACAGTAAGAAAACAAGTGTGTGACTAGAGAAATAGACTCTGGAAGGAGGATGAGAGCTGGAGACACAACATGAGGGAAAAAAAAGTATAAAATAGAAATATAAAAAGAATTATGGATAGAGGGATTAGGAAAGGAAGAAGAAGAATACAAAGTTTGGAAGATAATAAAGAGAAAGGAAATACAGCAAGGACCCAGAATGATTTTTACTTGTCTATCCTTTTTATCAGTCGTTAATCACGAACTTGTACTAAGGGAGCTCTTACACTGGAGTTATTTAATTGGTTAGGACAAGAAGTACCCCTCTTCATTGCATCACTTAAATGACACTTACATGCTTAAGACTTCTTTTTCTTTGCAATTTGGCTCTTATGCTGTCTCCGCAGGTTCTTAGATTTTTTTCTAAAGTAAGTCTTCAATGAGAGCTTTTGTACTGTCACTTTTAGCTAAACAGTTGTTCATAAACACATGCAACAGGAAAATGTTATGCCTCTTTGGTTTGCTTTTCACTAGTCTCAGCCAGGCATAACAGTTTCTTGACAGTGGTGCTGTTATTACCGGCACCATCAGCATTGAAGAAAGCACAACTAGCAAACAAAATAGCTTCCCTCCTTGTCATATGAACAAAATCCAAGCTCAGCAAGTCCACGAACACAAGTTCAGCAACACTAAAAACATGGACATTCTAGTGAGAAAAAAAAATACTACAAGAAAAAAAGAGAAACTGAGAAAGATATGACAGTTTTTTTGATTAAAAAGCTATCGATGAATATATTCTGCACACTTAGGAAAGTCCCACTGCACTCATTCATAGCACAGCAAGCTTGGTGCTTGAAGGTATGACATCCCTTTGTTCTTTAGCGCCCATCAAATTCTCTGCTCTTTTTTTTTTTTTTTTTTTTTTCAGAAGACCAGGCTTCCTCCTGCTTTTGGCACAAATGTATCTATAAGTGGTTTTATTTACCTCCTTTCATCAAAGCGTTAATTTTTTATGTCTTGAATTCATAACCTCTCTCATCTTACTACACTTTTCTTCTTCCTCCCAAATATCTCCCCCACATTTAATAAGTGGGGGATGACAGAAGAAGGGCAGTACGAATATGAATGGCATTTCTCAACTAGCTCTCTGCAGACTCAAACCAAAAGTTCTCATATAGCAAAGCAGTTAAGCATGTGCTTGAACTGATCTCTCTTCAGCAACAAGCCCTCCCATGATAGCAACTGCATTGAGGCCTGAGAGCAATGATAGCTCCACTCGAGCTGGGCAGCTCCCAAGCTGCGATAACAGTGCTGCATCCTCATGATTGAAATCATGGTGATTTCTACCAGTCTTCGATTTTGAGTGGTTAACTTTTGGGGAAACTGTTTTCCCACTTCTTTTCGAAGAGTCCTTGTCTTTCATCTGTGACTGTCCTATTGTCTGAACTGGTGGCCATTAAAAAAATCCCAAACGTCAGTGGGTTGTGAAACAGAAAAAAAAAAATGCAATTACATTAAAAAGCCATAATATAAAAGCAGTTTCCAGAAACCGGTATCATGTGCATTGCCTACAGTGAAAAAAAGGTCAGAGCCTGAGCAATTCAGCGCTCCTGGCATGCTGAGGTATTTCTGAAAATGTATTCATTTTACTTGCAGGCAAGTTCTGACCTTCTCCTGGCTAAGGACAAAAGGCTGTTTTGAACTACCTCCAGTTCAAGCCATTCAGCTCAAACAGGCATTGATTTGTGACCTAATGAGATTTTAAGGGTTGCTTTTAAGACATCAAACTAAATTCTGAGTATGTTGAACTGTAACTCTTAATTTTGACAGACTGAGAATTTCAGGGCAAAGATATTGTCTCCATACATATTCACAAAGCACTAAATATACTCCTAGCTTCTGTGAATTATTAATATAATATGGAGGAATCTAAGAGGTCTCAAAATTGCAATACTCCATAAAAAAATAAAAGAAAAAAAAAATAGTATGTAATGTTTTGCCTCAACTGTCATTGTCGGCCTCAGTGATGAGAATGTAATAGCTCCCGACCTAGCAGTAACTGAAAAACGGGACAAAGAACAATGCCGCCCTTGATCCTGTAAGCTTATCCTGATGTGCATGGCCTTGAACTTGAACAGTTTCACAGATCAATGTGACTATGTTTATTTATAAATAACACTCCTCCACTGCTCACGTTTGTTTTTAGGTGGCTGGGGACCTTGAAGCAACTGCCTGTGGTAAGCCAACCTTTACAACACCCTTACTAAGCCAATCTTTATAACACCTTCTGTGGCCTGCTGTGCTCCTACTCCCCTCACCTGCCCTTCCCCAGAGGTGGTCGGTGGTTACCAGTTGCCTCCAGCATAACCAGCTGCTGTGACAACCTGGCACTACAGCTAAGCCCTACCAAATTCCTTCCCCTTCACAAAGGATCCTAAACAGGACTTAACAAACCAAAACTGAGCAAAAACCACCAGGCCCAGCTCATAACGAGACTAAAAATATTTGTTAATTAATTCTTGTCAGAGCTTTTCACCTTAGATTTTCCTCATTTCAGAGGCTCTGGCTAGGCAGCAGTGAATTCCACCTCCCAAAGACAAGGCACCCAATGAATTCCAGTAGCAAGCCAACTTCAACCCTTTAGATTTATTTGACGGAGTTTTCTTGAAGTCACCCTTTCTTAATAAAGCAGCTCTATCTTTTAGCTCCTGGAGCTGAGGCGCTTCAGTGAATTCCAGCGTTCATCCAGCTCAGGTTTTACTTCCCTCCCCTGCAGCTCCTGAGGGAGCACGCTGGTGGCCTGCCAGCACCAGAGAACGAAGCAAAGGGTTCAGCCCCACTGCCACTGCATCAGCGACATATGCTGCCTGACACTCTGGTTAGTACTATAACAAGTAGTAGTGAGGGAGCAAAAAAACCACAGAAGATCCAGAGCATCTGCAAAGATCTTCCTTAATATGCATTATTACGACAGGGTTCTGTGGTCCTCTATGGCAAAAGAACTCAACAGTGTAATGTGGGTGGTAAGACATACCTGGAAACTGAGCTTCATTTAAATTTGCAGAAAGCTGCATTTTTCCGCAACCTAAAAAAAAGAAAAAAGAAAAAAAAAAGGAACAAATCACATTTAACTTCAGTGAGAACAGTCTTTACAGCATTAAATAAGCCCATAATAAAGATGATTAATACATAATACAAGGAGATAAGAGTGTTGAAGGCGGAGAAAAAATGTTATTTTCAGCAGAAATTGGACAGCTGGGGAAGGGCAAGAATGACAATACACTGAAGAGGAATGCTTGGCTTATTTATTATTTCACAACATTACTCAGGTCAGGACACACTGAGTAGGTTTTACTGAAGCTTAGAGAGAAACTACACAGAGCTGGGAAAAGTTTAACAGGAACAAGAGAAGAGAGAGGGCACGTAAGAGAGCAAAGGTCTGAAGCAGTCCTGAATATCATACTATCATACAGGCATACTTACACCTCACACTGCTTATATATCAGAAACAGATAACTTGTACCAATACTGATATTCACACATCAGTTTATTAGCAAATTTTCTCACTTACTTGTTTAAAGCAAGTTCACGTCTGACTGCCCTTCTCCTTGCTAAGGACACACTCAAAAATTAACTCAGTAATTCTGACAGCTCCAAAACCAGGAAAATATTCTGGTCTTCACTGCTTACTGAAACATCTTCTGATTTAGATTCAAAATTACACTATTGATATCTACAGTGTTTAACGTGGATTTCCATCTTTGACGGTGCATTTGACTGAACAATACTTGGACCAGTTCTGTTTTGGGAGCTGTGTCAGGCGTTGGTTGCCACTAGCTGTTTCAGACAATGTATACAGGTAGAGAATATATCTGTATATGACTAACAGTATAGCTGGAAGAATTAGTCGAGCTTTTGGTAACACAAGCTTTTCTACAGAAACAGATTTCAAAGCTAAAGGCAAGTTGAGAAGAATCACTCAAGAGTCTAGATGTGTATCAGTGCATATCTGAACGGAAAAAGAGCTTTTTTAACAGAAAGAAGCAGTTGTAGTAGAGGGGAGGGAAAAGAAGGGAAGAAAAGGAGAGGGAGGGAAAGTTGATAAGAAAGGTATTTCCTAAAGAAGGGACATTATAAGAATATGAGGCGTAAAGATAGATTAGAATATTCCACTAAGCCAGGATCCTCACTGGGGCTTTTTGATGGTGAGGGTACAGGCTGTACAAACAGACTCATGGGTTGTGGAGTGTTTCACCTTAGGGATATTCAAAAGCCATTGTGTGTCCATATAGTGAGCTGACTCAACAAAAAAATATAGAACATAGACACACACCAGCTCTGACCTTCTTTTCTTCACATTTTTTCACGAAACATCCCTGTGCAAACAGGTAGGATGAGACCTGCAGGTTACCGTAGACAAGTTCTCCATCTGGCCCAGGAAGCAAGGTTAGACGTAACTTTTAGAATGTAAAGTGGTGTTGTATGGGTATGAGACTACAAAGCTTATTCCTCTACATCTGCCTGTTAGCACGGAACAGTGCCACACTGCCAGTTCCCTGCATACTTCATCTAGCCTGGGATGTGCGTAGGATAAGATGCTAAAAAGGAAGACCCTCATTGAGGAATAAAGCAAATGCACAGAAGCAAATTCAAATGTTCATACACAAACACACTCACTCTAGGTATATGCCAACCTTCCGGAAGATTATTTGATCACAAAAGATGAAATAGAATTGCATTGTATTTGCACATCTATCCGTTGTTGTTGTTCTATTATCACCCCCTCCAGATTCACCTATTTCTACTGGTAGTAAATTTAGGGTCTTGATATAATAAAACTTTCATACAATACTAACATAATTTAGTGGAAAGCCACCATTTAAAAGCTGTTTTTTGATTAAGGTTTTGGCAAAAAGCTTTGATGGTTATATAAATAGTTAAAACTTTTTTTGCCTTTTCTGAACCTCACTAACAAATAAAAAGAGTTGTACAATACCTAGCACTCCTCAGCAACACGACTTTCTGTTTATGCGTTGTATTTGTTTTTATTACTGAATTGAAGAAACACCTAACAAGCTCCTGCTTAGTAACACCAGCCTACGTAATGGGATTGTTCAAGTCCACCAACAATTTCTTAGGTTTGTGTCCTTTGCATTAGCAGACTAATGGACTTCATTGTCAATCTGTGTGTCCTGTGAATACTTGTTTTCTGTACACTAGAAATCCAATTAAGCTTGCTTAATAAAATGCACTAATAAATTTCCTACTTTACAGGACAGCTGTGTGGGGCATATGAAAAGCTGAAATTAAAAACAAACAAACAAACAAAAACTTATATTTCATTGCAAAATAGATTATTAATAAATATTAAAATATGGTAATAATAATAATAATGATGAATTTTGAGATTACATTGATTTATTTATTTCTCTTCCAGCCCCTGAATGGTGACCACAAGTGTGTGGAATTCATTCTGGGGATAGGGCCAAATTGTCCTGTTAATATGACGTACGTAGGTATAAACTCTGCACTACATATTGTGTATGTTCATCTAATGTTTCTGTCCTTTGTTTTTCAGCATTCCCAACATCTTTTCATTTGTTTGCATGCTGCAAGGTGAATAAATGAGCTTCCTGTGTTATATAAGACCACTACTAGACTCCAACTTCTTATTATGTCCATTTATTCCAGAATACATGAACATGGCTTATACTGAAATGCCAGTTCTACTTACATTCTCCCCTTCGGGTAAAACCATACACTTCATGAAGATGTTAAGACGCATCTGAGCCACCATTTCAAGATGCCAATACACTCAAGAAGACATTGCAGCATCACTCAATTCACAGCTCACTGAAGCTTTAAGGTAGCCCAAATTCCATCTTTCTTTTCTGAGCTTGTCAAAAGCTGCATTACAGTTCACAGAGACTATTACTCCTCACTCATCAGAGCTACCAGAAATTGTCTTAAAACAAAAACAAAACAAACAAAAAACCCGAACATCTTGGAGAATATTATATTACTTGCAGGCCAGACACATAGACTGAGTGGTCTACAACACAAGCCAGCATATGTTGGTGACAACAGACCTAAAAATTTTAACTTTTAACATTAAATGTGCCTGATTGATAGGAATTTTCTGGTGTGTTGTTGTCTATGGGTTTGGTTTTTTTTGTTTGTTGTTGTTGTTGCTGCACTTCATTTGTTCCATTCAAAACATTAAAACCTAGGAACACGAGGTTTTTTGAAAATATTGGCCCTGCAGTCTCTATGGTCACAAAGTTCCCTAACAGGGGAACATAAAAGCTATTTAACAACAACAACAAGTGGTCTACATCATAGAATCACAGAATATCCTCAGCTGGAAGGACCCACAAGGATTATAAAGTCCGACTCCTGGCTTTCCACAGGACCACCCAAAAATCAGGCCATATGTCATGTCTGAAAGCATTGTCCAAACATGTATAGTAGTAAATTGAACAGGAACTGCCCTATATCATTACCGTGTTAGCGTGGACTCTGTCACACTTCTGGCCTGTGCTGTTATTCCCCCAAACAATATCCAGGCATTTTATGGAAAGTGGCATGAGTCTGAGACTGCTCCCAGCATGCAGCCTGCGTGCAGCCATTCTGGTTTGGATGGTGAACTTGGCAGTGTGAGTGCCAAGTTGTTTCCGTGCCAGATAAACTATCCATGGGACATAGAGTTTAATACACACCTAGCCATTGCAGACAATTTCTACTAACCTTATCATTCAGTTTTCACAGTAGGAGATGGAGTTAGGCACTATTCACTAAAAAGCATTCTCAAAGGAAAAGTTTTATCTAATCACATGCCGTGATGCGGTTATCCTCATCCAGTATGAAACCTGTGAGGTCTGGAAAACAACCTCTTTTATCATGCAGACAGCAGCAGCTATTGCGTTGCATGGCTGAAAGGTTCTGCATATCAAGGTCTTTGCTTAGGGAGGGTCAGGGGAGATTGGAATTTATCAATATGAATTAAACAGACAAGCTGACCACTCATGACCTTCTCATGAAATAAACTTTTAGGAGCTGGCAGGTGTGACGGTGACTTGACAAAGGCTTTATTTTTACAAGAGAAAAGTTCAAGAGATATCTATCAGAAGACTCTTCAGCTTCCAAGGTGAAACTTAAGCCTTTCTAAGACAAAAATACTTTCTTTCCCTTTTATATCTTTTATACAAATACTGCCGTAGGATAATATGGATCAGCTTTAGATTTTTCTGTTGTCATCTTACTCATTTCATATGAGTAAAACAACTGCTTCCCAGTCATGATGAAAATTCTTCATGAACTGTCAAAAAGATAATTGTTTTTTCACAAGTGTAATAAGGCTTGTCCAATAACTTGCCAGCACAATTTGTTGCTCCAACCTGTAACCATAATATAATTGGTTGAATTTAATCTTGTTTCCATCCATAAATAAAATACTTGAGAATTTTCAAGCAAATAAAGCATGCTCTTTAAAGTCCCTCGGTCAAATAATAAAAGTATTAGCAACCACAGAAAAAATGCCAGTATTAGTGATATGTTATTTGCAATAAATTGTTCACTCACCTTTTTTGACACATGGATGCTTGGGATCTAAAGCCTCAGTCACAAGAACCTGTTATACTAATATGACCACTTAAGAGTCTCACTCTGAATCTACACAGCCTTTCAGGCAATGCTGAAAGCTTTTACGATGCTTTTGATATCAAACACCTTGTCCGTTGTATCTCCTCTCTGCACCGAGTACCAACTTCATCATATGTGTAAATTTTCAATTTCACACAACAGCGACTTCTTTTCATGTTCTAAGTTATGGTTAGAAATCGGAGTGTTTAATAAGAATAGAATACAGAAATCAAAATGAATTATAGTATTGGACAGTTTGATACTAAGGATTTTGAAACACATAAAAATGTAGCCAACTCCCTTTGGTCCCCAGCATTACAAATACAAGAATTTGACAAGTAATTTGAGCTGTGCAGCTGCTTTATTAAAACAAATTATTTACCAGTAATGACTATTGTGATAACTTTTTTACTCACAGGACCATACAGGGCACTCTCACTACATGTTTAAAATCTGCTAGCTACAGATACTCTAACGTGGCAGCTAAAAGCTACACCTAACTATATTCTGAATAGCATAATAGAGATGAAATATGTATGAAATAATTGTTTGTATTTGTTTTCAGGTATTTTCTATATGAACATTTCTATCTCTGGCAGCCTGTATCTGACAGCTTCCTTTTTAAATATATAATGTATGGTATATTTAAAATACAACTAGCAGGAAGAAAAAAAAAAAAAAAAAAGAACTGTTTCATTTAACTCAGTTTTACTGCTGGTGCAGACCATAATTTTCAATAGTTGTTCCTAAAATCTACTTTTCAGACCACCTTTAAGGCAATGAGATGGAAGTCCTCACTAAATACAATTAGAGAAAATTATAATGTGAGGCTACCAACGTATCTTTTAACTTAATGCAATTACTCCTATGTCAACACTTCTGGTGAATTTCAGCTTTCATATTCACATGTAATAAGAAACAACAAATTATTATGAAATTTATATTCACTTGATACTTTGCTTTGTTTTGCATGCTCATTAATACACCAAGAAAAAACTGTCACCAGCATTCTAGGCCTTCTAATACACCATTACTAGATGATATTTTACTTTCCCTTACTTATCTTGCAACAAAGTGAATGACAATTTTTTAACATTTTTCATCTCCTTAAAGTATTTCAGTCATTTTAGTCTTGTATAATGGATTTCAGACTGACATTAGGGCTGTTCTTCTTTCGTGGGTCACTGATAAGGATTCCTTGGACTCCTCAACCATACATGAAAAGATATGAAACTACTTGACAGGAGAAATATGGATTTTATATCTATCCCTATGATGTCAAGCTTCCACCCCTCTTTTGTACTGACCGACAGACTGATGTGAGTTGTGTGGAGTAGGAACAAAAGCATCCAGAACGTTTTAGGCATCTCTCCAATCACATAAAGTACAGAAGAGATGGAATTGTAGGCATTCTGGTCTAAGTAACCTGAAGTCCAGACAATGGTAAAGATATTCTCACAATTTTTGTCCTATCAGACAGCCATGATCAAGTAAGATTCTTAGGCTTAAAGGGTATCAAAAAAATCTAAAACTTAAAATATACAACCAAACACAAAGAACTGCTCAGGGAACAGCCACAAATTTACATCCTATTTGAAAAATAGTTTTGGAGAAAGCATTTTTTTTATTGGCATGGACAATGACTACAAGGCTGCTTTATACAGTTGTTTTTGCCATAATTCTGATTATCTCAGATACTTAGAAACCACCTTGCAAGAGCTGCTTAGAAAGTTGTTCAGCAGATACTGCTAAAATTTACCAATATCTAGCCCAAACTTTACTGCTACATTTCATTTTGATTGATAATGTCTCTTTTTATCAAAATAGCTACCTTAGAGTATAGAGAAACAGCAAAGTTAGTAGAAAATATTTCTCTGCTGATAAAGCTGCAGCCACATTAGAAGGGTAACAGTGTTCTTTAAGATGACATTTGGGGGGAATGAATCTAAGTGACAGCAGCTGAGAAAAGGTTAAAGGATAGAACATGACCTCTGCAGCTAAAAGTAAGTTTGCCCTGCACTGTGGAGCACCATGCAGAAGTATCCAGCCCAAGTATGATCAAGCAAGCTCTTGAACTAAAAGCAGTGAGGTCACATCCACATGGCTGAGTGGTAAGGTTTATTCACTTGAAAGCAGAGCCACTATAACCCAAGCTATACAGCTTTCAGGATACGAACCACAGAATGACGCAGGGGAAAAAGCTAAGTTGGCATTAGCTGTTAGGGAGTTGTTCAGAAAGAGCTAGCAAAACAGACAACTCCTGAGGAAAATGAATGAGGCAGGGTAGAAAGCATTGTGGAAAAATATAAAATAAAAAATAAAGTAAAATGGAAGACATCAAATTGAAATAGTGAAGGTAGATTAGGAACAACGCTTATCTATTAAACTGAGGATTCAGTGGTCTGGAAGCCAGGGAAGCTTGAATTCCCCTACCTCTTTTCCTGAGGGCGTTTCTAGCTCAAGGTGCTTTAAGTAGCTCGTGATGAAGGACCAGCGTGAAGGACCAGACGTCTGGGCAGTCAGTCCTGTGCGCCATGGCTGCAGCCACCCATCCTAGTCCTTACAGCTGCCTCTGTGTGATCTCATTTACTTGCAGATGAGCAGTGCATCTTACGAGTAAACCTAGGAGCCGTACTGCAAGATTCAGCAGGAAAAGCAAAGATAAAGGGGCTGCTTAACAGAAACAGGAATTGTGACCTTGTCAGGAGTTCTTGATCCAAATTATTTTTTATCATAGAATAAAAATCTCCTCATCTGTCTTTGCTAGGGCTTACATAATTGCTACACCACAGCACATGTGCCCTGACAGTCATGAATGCAGGTTCTCTATTTTGTAATTCACCATTTTAAGGCATTGTAGCTATGTAACAAGACTAATGATACAGAAATCACTGTCTACATTTTTGTTTCCATTTGTTTTAGAAAAATGCCAAACAAATTGTTGGTGCTTTGGGAGCTATAACTCATGCTATTTAAAACAAACTTTCACTGGCAAAACACAGAATCTAGTTTTGTTGCATTTTTCACCCAAAACAGGTTGAGGTTAAAAACAGTCATAAAAAAACAGACAGGTGATCACTGTCTTTTAAACCTCCTTATACTGTTTTATCATCTGTCTCTTCCCTTTACAGTTTCTTACGCTTCCATTATAAAAAGATTAGGATTTAGGCAAGGATGATACCTTTCATTAGGCTGATACATATATATAGGAAAAACAGACAAGCTTTTAACAGGTTTAAATCAGAAGCCAGACTGAGAATAATTTCCTTTAAACTTATATTAATCATGTCAATAAATTACACAATCAGAGAATAAAAAAGTTGGAATAGGTATAAAAAAAGGTTATTGGTAACAGGAGAGAGTTGAAGATCATTAGATGATCATAAAATGTATGGGGAAATAATAATGTGCTATAAAACCAATATTTCTACTGCATTCCTAATACTGAACATCTTGGTTTCTGTCGCAGACCTGGAGTAGGGCCAATGTGCCTGAAAACTCACCTGTTTTTCTCAAAGACTGGGTTAATATAAAAAATAAAAAAATATAATATATACATATATGTATAATATATATAAAAATAAAGGGAGAAACTCTCCCTCTAAATGTTGCCTTAAGACCATCCCCAGCCACAATAAGGCTGTAATTACACTGTGGGTTTTAGGGTGGCTCCAGCTTTGGTTTTGTGCAGTGCCTACAGCAAGAGGCACTGACCCATGGGCATTGTGGTGCCCGTATAGCTAATATTGATCGATTGCTTCTTTCCTGCTTCTTCCTGAGCTAGGATTAACTTCTGATGACTGCGTGACTAGATGAACCACTGCTTACTTACTAACATATAGTAAGCCTGGTTCCTATGACAATTGGTACCTCTCCTAAAGAGACAATTTCTGAGTTTGCATAGCCAAGGGCTAGCAACTGTGACAAAACCAAAGCCTAATCAAAAGCAAAACACATGAAATTACATCAAGTAGTAGCCAATCAGCCTTAGGCTGCTATGAGAAAACATTAAATCATCTGTTACTGCTACAAAAAGGAGTACTGCCAATTTACAGCAGGATGTAAATGAATTGTCAGCATAACTCCTGTGTATAAACGAGGACCACACCAAATTAACACATCCTCCAGTTGTGAGAGCAATCAAAACAGAAACAGTACTGTAGCAAACTTATTTTTAAAAAGTGACTGACAAAATGAAATATCTTTTTCAATAATTAATCATGAAAGATTTATTGAAAGATTGAATTTAAACACTTCCAACACTTCCTTGTTTTTTTTTGTTGTCGTTGTTTATTCTTGTCTGAGTCTAATAAAAGACTTGCTGCTTTTACGTGTTTTGTTAGAATATCTCTGATGAATGTTTTTATTTCTTCCTAACCTTCCATTTACACAGTAATAGCAGATACTCACTTCTTTTAGAAAAGAGTTGTCTTTCATTAACTGGGCTGCTCTCTTCAATATGCAATGCTGGGATCCCCCAGTTTGCCAGACAAAGTTAATTCTAGATGAATAAAGTTTTTATCTACTGCTGAAACAAGTGGATACCCCAGTTCTAGTTCTTTCCCAAAAGAGAGAAAAAGTGTATTTTGATCTGGATAGACTTTTTCTCCAAAGTGTATCAGACAGACTTTTTCTTAAATAAAATAAAAATAAAAATATTAAAAATAAAAATTTGAAAACTATATCTAGTTTGGGAAGAAAAAATTCAGAGTATTAGGAATTGAAGCTCCCCTTTATACAAAATCAAAAATAAACAAACAGAAATGTTTCTAAAAATGTTTCTAGAAAGCTCTTAAATGTTTTTAGGAAATGTAGTTGTCTAATATTTACCTTAAGGATAACTGTCCATAACTCCTCTAACAGATATAAACATAAACGCTGCCAAGGCCGTTCAAAGTTTACTGTTAAACACAATACAACTTTTTTTACAAATTATGCTACCAAGCTTTTCCTCCCTATTTCTTTTCTCTGAAACACTGCCTTATTTTTAATTCAGGACAATACAGGTGTCAGCTCGCACTGACTTTGAAAGTGAAGATATTTGGTATGCATGTGATTAATCTATTAAATCTAAACTATTTTACTAAAGGGTAGACAAGAGGTTAGAGGAAGACAATATCATTGTTCTTCAGCATTAACAAACCCAATGCAAAAGGAACACTCTTCATCTAGTTTGTAAGACACATAGTCCCATAAAGCCAAGATTTATAAGGCTGTATAAATTCTGCGTCCATTCCTGTGACACAAAAGCAGTCTGTCAGCATTGGGGTGTGCATTTGATTGCTTAACGAAAAAGAAAGGAGCAAGAAATTTTCAAAAGATCTCTTTTCATCACCTAGAAACATCCACAGGATAAACTGAAAGCAGAAGCAAATTTATTCTGTTACCCACATATATCCATGGGGTTAAGGCTAGATAGGGCAAAAATCAAGAAAAAAATAAAAGTCAAATGAGCAACTTTGCTGTGCGAATTTGAAATCTGTCATGAACTGGATCTCAGATGCCCAGTTAATGGTAAACAGCTATGCCATCTTAAAGAAGTAAGATTCTTTTTAATATGTGTCAAATAAAATAGGCATTCATTGTTAAAAATCACAATTCCCCAAATGTTTCCAAATGTTCCTTCAAAGATGGGGACAGTCATACAGCAATTGGTGAATAAAAGTTTATATGATCTACCTAACGTGATTAATTTCTGTTTCTGCTGGCCTTTATATATGAATCATAGCTACGATCAACTAATACACCTAATAACCCACCAACCAAATTATTACAAGAATTTAGCTACATCTTGGTTCTTCAAAGCTGCAATACATCATAGTTTTCAGTATGGCATTACTGGGAGACATTAGTTATAAGAAATGGTAGCTGGGTGTTTTCTTTTAAATTATTTTGTTGATAAACAGTATTTTTAAGTCAACAGAGATTTAATTTTTTTTTGTCTTCATTAAAACATGATTTCTAACAAAGTCTACAAAAAGGAACCCTTCACAGAAGACAATTATTTTTTTCTTCACAAAAGCAAACAAACAAAACTCTCAAAAAAATTTAAAACAAACGTTACATTTCCAAAGTCATTCCAGTTCAAGATGTTTAATTCTTGAACTGAGTTTTGTATGCCTAGTAGTATCACTAGTGTTCTGATGAAGCTGATAGCATTGCTAAACATTGTTCTGACATAACCGAAGGCAAGGTTTATTTTATTATATTTCCTGTAAGTGGAATCCTGAGCAAACTGAAAACCAGGCCACTTTTTTATCAGCCTCGGTGAGTTAAGATTAATCTTTTCTGTCTTCACACAAATAAAATATCCAACAGTGTTTAAGAGTGCTAAACACAGGCTGGCTCCACCTGCTTCTTTCAGAGCTAATCGCTTTGTGAGATACTACAAATGGAAGAAACTTAGGTGAGCCAAATGTAAAGAATGGCTGGTTGATAAGACTGCCTTTCAGGGGCGGTAAAGCAAAGTCAGGATTTCCTGTTTGATAACCGATGAGATAGTGAAACTGAATAAACCAACAGTATTTCAACTAAGACTCAAGAAAATACTTTTCCTTTTCCAGGTTTTATACCAGTATTACTTAGGGGCCTCTGTCACTCACAAGGAGAGGGACCTCACAGGAATGTCCAAATAACTCACTTTTTTTTTTTTTACAGTTTGTTCAACATTAAGTATTGGTCATCAATTTTTCAGAGTAAAATCCAAAGACTTTGAGATCTTCTCCCCTACTTACAATGAAATACATCAGAAGATATTTTCCCTATCTCACTGAAGAATGTAATTCTTTTCTTCTACACATTTCTACTTACCGTGTCACTTCAGTTAGTGGCCACTGCAATGCAGTCAATCCATCAATCCAAATTATACCCAAACTACTAGAGACAATGTGAGGTGAATATAAACTATCCCCCCTGAAGTATCAAGCTGGGGCGGGGGAATAAGTGGCTTTTAATTAAGCTTGCCATGGTAAAAAATATGCCTATTGGCCTAACATCATTACTTTCCTGGTTCTGCATGCATTACATCAACCATAAGGATGTGGTTGATGTGATGCATGCGTTTATCTAGACAAGGATAAAACAAGAGTACATCAAATGTATTTATGAACTTCTCACGAGTGACAATCAAATAGAAAATAACACTTTTCATAGAGGAAATCAGTTGCTGATCCCTTAAACTAAAGAGCAGCAGCTTAGCATGCTGGATAAAGATGTTTTCAACAGTCTTCCACCTGATCACACTAAAACTTTCTGAACACCTACTTAGTTATTCCATGACACTTTGGCCCAGCAAAGTGTTCATTCCTTTACATAATTTTAAGCAAATGATTTTAAGCCTTAGTGGAGCTGATAGATCTGATTATTGGCTAAAGATAGGCTTACATTCAAGTGCACTGCTGCATCAGAGCCTACAAGCTGCAAAGAATGCTTAGTAGCTACAGTATTCACCGAGACACACAGGAATTGTAAGCCCCCAAAAAATCTCCGTATGTTACGACCTCATTTTGAGTTCCTAATCAGTTGCCAAACATTTACTTAGCTGTTAGCACACTGTTAGTTAATGTGTAACAACTGTAACAAACACTGAAAATAATGTATTTTAAACAGCTAGCAGTAAGCTGCTAAATTCTACTCAAAATCTGTACGACCTATATGAAAATTTTATATAAAAGTGTAGTCACATTTCCGCAAGTTTGACACTCTAAGTCACTGAAGCTTATTTTAGAATCTAATAAGCCTCAACCTTCTATTTGGGTTCCTCTTAGATCTTTTATGACAAGCCAAAGTGAAAGAAGTATTTCTGCAGTATAAACATGACTTTAACAAGTCAGTTATACCTGATGCATACTGAGGAAATTATACAGTATTACCTTTGTTAATAAAGCCATAAAATGAGTTTCTGTCTGTTCAGATTAAAATGGGAAGTCCTAGTAAATGCACACTATCCTTTAAAAAATGTGACAAAGAATGGCATGTTTGGTTGGTGCCTTTGAAAGATGACTACAGTTGACTTCTGTTTGCATTGTAAAACAGATTTGATACATCTGGTGTTGTGTTTAAAGTCATGAAACTCTGATGTTAGTCAGATAATTCATATAGAAACTCTATTAATTATCATATAGGAATGGATCATGGTCTAATTATTCTGCTACATGCCCGTGATGGTCAATAGATAATTTAGAAGAATAAAGGCTGTGGCTGGTGATCTCCAAGTAGAATGCACTTATATTAATACGTGTGTATATACCCCTCATATAATTTATTTAACTCTCTAAGTACACAGCATTTAGTGTTGTTTAATCAGGTTGAAGTTAGTACCAATTCAATGATGGTCTTAAAGCTCAGGAAGGGCTTCTCTGTCACCATGGTAGCACGGCCCTAAGCACAGGTCATAAACGCATCAGAGGACTTGAGCAAATACACAGGAGTATGGCTATTTCATCGTGGCAGCTACAAAGCTGCGGTTACTTGAGCTCGCACACCTGCTTTACCTATAGGTAAAGCACTGCAGTGATCACACAGTCTTGTGAAGAGCACCACAGAAGCTCATTCTGTAAATCCATTCTTAACTGTGGTCTCCAGTTGAAATAGAGCCTGCAGGTTGTCCAGGTTAAGTCTGCAGGCCGTTTTCTGTGTGCCAGAACAACCTGTGGAGCTTATAACTCGTTCTTGGCTGCTCCCAATCTTCAGTTCACAGTATCCTTCCCACGTGGTGTGTAAAGCACACCTCCATGGTACAGCCGATGGGAAGTCAGTGGGCTCCTTCAGAAAGACTGCAGAACCAAGATGCTGCTGACACAAAAACATTTCATCCAGCTGGCATTTCCCATCTTGACTGCTCCTGAGAGTGAAAACAACTAGAAAAAGGCTGCCAGAAAGGCCTGGCCAGTGGTGGCCCACAACTCTGGCCACCTCCTCTCAAACAGCTGGGACGCCAAGAGGCACTTGCCAGTGTCACAGGCAGTGCAACACAAGCAAATAAGGCCCAGCACCTCCAAGGCTCCATCTATGAAGTACAGACTGGCAGCTCTCAACCTCTGCAGAGCTCCCCAGGCTGTCAGTGCTGGAAATCACCGAAATCTTCTGAAGATAAGGAACAAGTGTGTGAGTGCGATCTCTATCTAGAACATGAAACAGACGTGCAAACACTTTGGGTTTCTTTCTTTCATTACAAAAGCAATAAAAGGGAAACAAAAACACCGCGATTGCAGCCATATTGAATCCAGGGTCAAAATTCTTCAAAAGATGGCTTTGCAAGGATGATGTTGTGTAATAGCGTATTCAGTGGGTCTTTGCCATGGCAGCCTTGTAGCAGTGCAACAACACAAGGGGGAACAGGGGAGAGGGAAAGTTACTAAGCCTCTGAAAGGCAGCTGGAGAGGCACACAGCACAGAAATGGCCAAACTACTGATAGCTGCCACTGCCACTCAACTTCCTTGACAGAAACAAGCCTGGATTCCTGCATCCCATTAATCCCTGTCTGTTGCAACGGCAGCTCCCTGGAGACTTCTGAAGACAGTTTAACCTAAAACTCAGTAAGACAGGGGCTAAAGCAGCCCCAGAGAGCTGTGGCAGCCAGGACATTGTGCAGCAACCTTCACGCCCGCTGCACACGGAAGGGCTCTGAACTAGCCAGAGGAGTCTTACTGCTTTCCCTATTTAATTTGCTCACTGTAGAAAGTAAAAACTGTGCTTTACTACCTATCAGCAGTAATATATACTTGAGATATGACAGTCACGTTGGTATTTTTCCTCTCTACATGTATCATGATAAAATGTTAAGCCAATTTATTATCTTAACTACAAAGGTGCAAATCACATTATATCCTGTAAGCCCACTGCCAGCTATCCATTCCTTACCTCAGTGGCTCCTTGGAAAAAAAAAAAAAAAGGCAAAAAGTACCTTGAATATGCATATAGATGCAAAATAGCACCCAAATGTGAAGGCCTGTTCTCGAAAGTGCACTAAAAGTTAAACCTCAGCAGGACATACTTCTACAATTACTTTCAATTTCAACTTTTTCAGTGTACAGCTCTTCTTCAAAGCACTTATACGATACACAACTGTTTTCATGAGCATTTCCATCAAGTTTATTTTTTGTGAGAAACTAAGTGTATAAAAACAAAAAACAAATACAACCGTCTTACACAACCTCTCACAATTGAGCAACACAACATTATCAATCAGTCCACTAATCAAAACTAAGAGAAATTAAAGATTCTTTAGACAAGCTTACATAGTAATGAAATTTGAGGAAATTGTTAGTTATTCCTTGACCCTGTATATATTTGTATATATATATATTTGTATCCGCTTGAAGGAAAAAAGCCTAAATTGATTGACTAACATGTTTGGTAGGATATATTCATCCTGCTACATACTTTTACATCTCATTGTATCCAATCTGAAATGTAAAACTAATGCTACTAGCTAAACTATAAATCAAGTACTGAATATGCATATTACCATCACTGGTCCCAAAATTAGGAAGAACAAGACACACAAGCACACAGAAGCAATTACCTCCTAAATGAAGAATTATTAAAAAAGAAGCAAATTCTGCAGATCTGATACGTTAGTATCTTTACCTCTGTATCCACAATAACATCACCTTTGTGTTTTTAAAGGATTCAAAGGGAGCAGCAAGGAGTAAATTTGAAAGGGAAAGGACCCCATCTCCTATTGTAAAATAGGCTTTAGAGAATAACAGACATCATAAGAAAGAGTTTCTCATGGTCTCTTTTAACAGAGATTTTGATGGCTATTTTGTAGAAAATTGCAGGCTGAAAGTATTTACTAGACTCAAAAGCAAATAAAAACACTGCCAAATTCAACTGAGAGTTTCTAGAGCTATGATGCAATGCACCTCATGAACTGCACTTCCTGACAGTAGCCTAAGTTATGCATATAACCTGACGTAACCTCTCTTCCACGAAGTACATGTTTTGTCTGAGGTTTGGGTTTGTTTGTGTTGTGTTTGTGTTTTTTTTCCCTGCTGTTTTGTTTCCTGGATTCATCTATTTCTGAGTGAATACTGTGTTGATTACAGAATTTTGATGAGCCTGGGATCTCAAGATCTCCTTTGAGTCCTTAATGCAAGAATCCTTGTAGTGAACACTGAGATCAACTCAATTTACTTTAAGCTTTGTTTTGCACCTTTTATTCACATAAAATATTATTATTATTTAATACATACAAATATTGCATAAGTAAAAACTGTGCAAATCATCATCACTTTTCAAAACTAGCAAAATAACCTCCAAAAACATTGCCGGACATTGTTGAAACATAGCTGCTTCAACTTTTACGGGATATTCTTACATTGTACCCTGAACCTAATGGCAGGCATTACAAAACTTTCTACTACATCATCCCTGCAAATTCAGTCTTTGGTCTTTCCAGTGGTAGAGATAACACTCATCCATTAAAAAACTGACTGGACCTTATTTGGTACAGCTATAGGTGCTGTACAGCCAGTAATCACTTTGTGGGATTACAAGGGGGTGACAGGTTACAATGCTCTGTCTCGTAGTAGGCTTTTTTCCTTAAAATTTCCCACTTTCCTATCAGTGCAGGGGGAGAAATATTAGGGTTATTAGTGTGCAAGATCCTTGGCAAGCACTGATCAGAGAGGTCATCTGGCTAGTGCAACAGTAAGTAGTGACAGCTTCGTCAGAGTAATCTTTTCAGTTGGGCATACTGTGTTACCACTGTACACTAAGTGAATTATACAGTGTATGTAAGTAAAAAAAAAAATATGCTGGCATAGACAAGTCTCACAAGTCTATAGCATAAAACTTGTCCCTTGGAAAATCTGTTATTAGAAGTATACAATACCTATAACAGCTAATAAAATACCCGAGGCTAGTTACCACATAAGTGCTAGTATCCTAATTAAAACCAAGTATGGCAAAACATTGAAATAAACAAAGCTATATAATATGCAACTGGAAAATATTATCATTTCCTACAGAGCAGTAAAGGGACAAACAACGTAGGAATTAAATATTTTCCTAAACAAAAGCTTTTGATTTTTTTGCCTTTGTTCTTTTCCATTTGTTGATGTTTTTTATTTGGATATAAGCTTGGAATTCCTGCTTCTCAGCTTGCACGAAGGTTGGAAAAGTAAAAAATCATGCATACCTTCTCTGCCTTTGCACTTCTTACCAGTGGTGTGAGCAAGAGAAAGGCTAACCTTCCTGACCACAGCAGATAAAGAAACAAATCAGACAGGAAAATTATAAAAAGACCACAGTCTAGCTGGTGATGAAGGGCAAGACAGAGCAGCAATCTTTTTTCCATGAGGCAAAGTTCAAAGGATTACACTAGAAAGGTCCAAACCCTCATGGGAAAACTCATGCATAAAGTGCACATTTCCCCACGGCAGTGACCGGGGTTGCAGAGGGTTAATAGGAGATTAACGAAGACAACTATACAGAATAGTAAAACACCACAGCAGACCCCCTTATGGGAAGATGAGCTTTTTCTTTCTGCAGTGCTGCTTTATGTGACACCATATCCCTAATGATAAATTGCAGGCAACACAGAAAACTTCTACTGAAACTGCAAAGGAAATTTAGTATCCAAAGTCAGAAGTATAAACGTGCAAAGAGCTGGAGAGTCATTTGAAATTCTCCCTCAAGTAATTACTCATCTAATCACCATAAAAATTCATATTAAAACATCTGGCTACTGGCTGCCCAGATTCAAAACAGAAGATCAATTATGTAGAAAACTATCTCCAGGAAATTAAATCTTTCTCTCTGAAAAACTTACTGAAATTTGTACAAGTAAATGGATACATTTTGATAAAAATCATGATTTTCCAATCGCATGTGAACCTCTAAAACTTAAAGAGTTTTTAAGAGTTCAGAAAAAGAATATATCTACATTTCTTTTCTGAAATTTTCATAGCAAATATAAACACTAACACGTATTGAATACTGTAGTAAGCATCTCTCCTTCCTAAATGCATATGTTAGAAGCTGTAGCAGAAAGGTAACCTTGTTCTTGTTATTTACATGATCACTTATGAGAGTTTTCATTATAACATCAAAAATAGCTTTTTAAAGACTTCCCCTGCTGAATCCTAGGGCACGAAGGGTCCAAATAAGTAAGGCAGTTACATATTTGAATGTAAAATGGCAAATAAATATTAATTACAGAACTTTGTGCTGTACAAGCATTGCATTTTTTCTTGAATACCATTAATTCAAGGCAACATAAATGTCTCCTTAAGTTAAAAAAAAAGTTCTGAAATTATGACTAGTGCCAGAAAAGAATCTGACCGATCAGTTGCTGCTCAGGGCTTAAACAGAACATGTGGTCACTCTAGGTTGGATCAAAAGCACTGTTTCTTGAGAGTTCGCCTGTTCGTTTTCCTGTTAAATATATATATATATATTTCTGAGATGAATCTTAGAATCAAATTTGTTTGTTAAGCCTGGAATGCAGCTGAAAAATAAACGTAACTTCAAGCTCATGTACATACATGTTTTCTTAAAGAAAAAAAAAAAAAAAAAGAAATCCACCAATGCAGCTCCATACGTAATTGATAAAAACATCATTTGTCTGGGAGGGCCTTCATGAGTATTCAGGTGCATGGCTAGTATTACTTTCACTGGATTAAATTAAATTGATTGCCTAGATATACACAATAGAAGTAAGAAAGACTGGAGTCTACCAGAGAATGTTCTTTTTTATTACTATTTTATTAATTCCAAGTATGTCTTGTACTGCAGGAAAACCCAGAAGATCACAGACACAGCAAACTTTCTTCACAGTTTAAAACTAAAAAGGTACTTTCTAAATTATGCATCTCTGCAATTTATGTGGAAAACCTCTCTCTCTCAAAAAAGAGAAGTTGGTTTAACCTAATCTGAGCCATCCCCCCTTTCCTTTGCTTGAGCACATCTGTCTCCAGTGTCGGGTTACGGCCCCAACTGGTAAGCATTCCTTCTGCTTGATGACCAGCTCACACACCATCTCCTTCCGGAGCACTGGCATCCCCCAAGCAGGAAATGCAGCTGAGCACAAAAAGTCAGGGAAACTGTTTTTTGTTGTTGTTGGTTTTTCCCCCCAAGAAAAAGCATAAAATGCAAAAGAGAATGAATGGGTTTTAATTTCTGAGTAGGATTTAGTTTCCAAGCACAGGTTAAAATCACGACAGAAAGTGCATCATATTCTCGTGAAATCATAATTCTCAAGCTGATGAATTTTTTCTAGAAAAAGTAGTCCTCACAATTACAGCCAAGGAAGGAGGCAAACACTATATGTGGCTTCTGATTCTACACCCTGGTCTGAAAAAAAAAAAAACCATACCAACTATCCTGTATATCAGTGACTGGCACATAGACCCAATAAAACCATCAGATAATAAACCCAATGACATTTGTGGTGAAAACAAACAAACAAAAAACAAACAAACAAACAAAAAAAACAGCATTACAACTACTTAAACAACATTTCAAAATTTATCCCTTTGAGCATTTCTTTGCCAACTTTTATCCCCTCAAGCAGCAACTCCTTTTTTTTTTTTTTCTTTTTGATGCATAGCTCATAAACCATCCAGAATTTACCCTAATGACATCTGTCACTGGACTTGATAATTTGGATTACCATGTAGTTTTAAAGTCAGTGTTCTATCCTGATCTTGTCTGGTTAGTGGAACAATTCCTCAGGATCAGCAGGATAGATGAATCTGGGGAATACAAAGGTAGAAAATTTGATTAGAAACTCTGACATTAAATCTTATCTGAAAGCTCTAAGTCAAAATAAATAAGAATTTTCATTTTTATCATCAATCTGCTGAGCACTCTGCATGTCTTTGAGCAGCACAGCAAGCACAATAGAGATTTACAATGATCGTTGTATTTTTATAGCATCTTTAGGATAGAAAGATATATTATTCCAAGCAGAGAAACTGAGAGAGAGAGACTGAAAGCAGCGTTACCATATATAACGATTAATTCCTGTACTTGATAAGCTTTATTTAATGTTTTATCCTGATAATACTCAAAAGCTGTTCTCAAAGATTAGCAAGACGCATTGTCCTTTGCTAGAGTATGTGGTTATGTGCCAGCCTTAAAAAGAAAGGTAGGATTCAGAAAAGGAGTCTAACTACCAGTCCAATTGGGAATGCTTATTAATCCCTTATTAGTCCTTACGAGGGAGTGCCCAATTATCATTTTCTTCTGTTATCATCCAGCTTTGCCTAGCGATTTTCCAGCTCCTGCCCACTATTTCATCTCTCAATATAACTCGTCGTATATATCATCTGTCCTCAGAAGGCATCTTTCTGTAAAAAAGTATCTACACTCCATTGCTTTCCATTTCCACCACAAAATTTGACTTCAAAACATAACATCATTTGCTCTCTCACTTAAATTAATGCAAAAAAAATTATATTTGAGAAAATAATTTGATACTCACTTTTCCCTTATTTCTTCCAATCTTATTCTTAGAAATGGCACAATGATATCAATTTTTTTTCCCCAAAAAATTAATAAATACGCTGTAACTGTATGGAAAATATCATGTAGAACAATGTACATACCCTGTGAATTGATAAAGTACTGAATATGAATTACTGAAATGTGTCACGCAGTCTTAACTAAAAGACAAAGCCCTACGTCTTGCTTCTGGTTAACATTTGATGTCCAGGAAAGGCAGTCCTAAATTTTCCTTGTTGTAACTTTTGAAATAATTTCTGGTAAGTACTGACTGTGTTTTTCACTTTCTGAAAGTAATCTGATAATTTGACTATTTTGATCCTACCAAAGCGCAGGGAGAGAATGCAGTGCCTGCTGGGAAAATAGCAGCAATATAGGTAATAAATGATTAAATCATCATCCCTTTGATATGTTTCTTCCAGATTACAGAAGAGAAGGGCAGCTTTTGGCTCAAAGAACTACCTCTTCCAGTTCATAAAGCACCTCCAGCTTTCCTGTGCACTTTACATTGCCTTTCCTCTTAAGACAATTAAACAAAACAAAACAAACAAAACCCATCAACAACAACACAGATACAGAAAACAACAACAACAACAAAAACACATGGCAGAAAAGGCTGAAATAATACATTGCTACATTTTGTCTGGTTGTCCTTTGCCTAATTTCAAGTAGTGATATGCAATATGAATGTAAGTACCTGAAGGAAATCAAAAGAACAATTAATTCTAGAGTGAGACTATAATACATTTTAGAAATTGCTTCAGCGGGTAAGCATCCAAAAATCACTTCTAGCTTACATCAAAATTACAAGGAACCTGTGATGCACATGCTATAGTGACTTGGACTTTATTATTCAAATAAATCTCTGTAAGCTTTTGCAGAGTAGCTGCAGAATGAATACCTCATACTATGCTAAGGTTAAAAAAAAAAAAAAAAAAAAAAGTAAATATTGCACTTAAGTATTGTATCTTATTCAAATCCTTGTAAATGCTGTCTCCTCAGAATGTCTGTAAACTTCAACAAATACAGGTGTAGAAGAGGCCTAGACAGCCTGAGGGACTGGCAATGGTCTATGCATTCTTTTTACCCTTTTAACTATTTAGAGAGTCCCTATCACTTTGAAGTCTTTACTACCTTTCACTTTAAGGTTATGAGTCTGAATCTAATATAGCTCAATGGTGATTGAAAGTCATCATCATTTACAGGGCCATATGAAAGAGGTGGTCAGCATGTCCTACTTTGTGGTGATGTGTCCCTAAAGGCAGCCCAGTGGAGTGAGGTTTAGGATATTGAGGATGCAACTCTGACTGTCACAAACTGTGTGACCCAAACACACCGCTTCTCCACTGTCTCAGTTCCCTCTCCACCACCTGTATATTTGAGACACAAACATTCTTTAGGACAATTCTGTCACTGGCACCATGGGACCCCGACTTCAGTAGAGAAATCAAGGCATAAATATTAATTAGAAATTTGGTATAAAAGCCAGAGATTGGACAGAGACAACATACCAACTTGTATGGATGAACACTGGGAAGCATGTGCTGTTTATGACAGACCAATGGGATCAATAAGCAGAGGGTTTCCCTTGTTACTCTTCTGTCAGATACACCTTCCTCAGCAATCTTTTTAAAGACAATTTTAAATGATTACAAAATTTCAAAATAAAATCTAATAACTATGTGCTCTATGTATTAAAGCTGCAAGTTGTCTTTTAGTCCATACACACATGCTTTACCTAGACAAATCGAGTAACCCAGCAACGATGTAAAACTCTGTAAGAGGAGGGACTAGAATTTGCTAATGAGTTAAACAGGCTTTTAAGAAAATGGGAAACCCTACAATGAGGAAAAAAATACTGGGGTACTTGAATTAAAAAGGAGATACTTCATTCTTTAGAACTTTAGACCACTTTAGATGATACTTTTCTACTAATAGTAGTTCATATGTGCAGAAATGTACTCAATCCTGTCTATTTCAAACCACAATCCTGTTTCCCAAAGGCACAAATTCTCATTTGCCACATCCCTGGGAGGTGTACCCTCCCAAGAAACCTGAAGGTTGAAAAAAAGAAACAAAATAAAAAAAAAAAAAAAAAAAGGAACGGGTCAATTTGTCACTGATGCCAGTAAGTCACCAGATTTCAAACCCATCGCTTTTGTAAAACATTTTGTGAGGTTTGTCCATCTCCTCACGTCCATCTTCTCCTCAGGCTGCGTACCTGCACCGCCATCTTCTCACAGCACCTCTTGTCAGCGTAGGTTGTGAAAGTTGAAGCTAGCTATTCCTGTCATCTCATAAAAACATACCGCAAGGTGCAGGTGGGTTTATGTACACCTTAGGTTCTACCTAAGCTTCCCCCAACGTCGCTTTGTTGTGCCTGTCACACGGCAGCCCCCCGCCCCCCCCCCTCCCCCCTTTTACCCCACTCTGTGGAGAACAAAAAAACCACCGACCCCCCCCAGCTCACAAATTAATTCCAGAGTATTCTGAGCCTTTAGAAACGCTTGCTAGCACAAAAGGCTCCCATTAGCCTTAACTGCCAGCAGTTCCACCTCGAATGGGCGCCGCTTCGCAGCTACTTGAGGGCGGCGGGGCTCAGCCCGGCCCTGCCCAGGCCAGGGACACCCGTAAGGGTCGGGGGGCCCCGGGGGCCACTTCCTGCCCCCGCCGGGGCTTTCTGCATGTGGGGCCGGCATGGGCAAAGCGAAGTTTAAACAGTTGCAAATGGGGGAGGGCAGAGCGGGTCTCGTTTTGCATATTTTTTTTTTTTCCATGCCCGGGTTGAATTTAAAGGGGAGCGGAGGCATTGTTCGGGAGGCTCCTTGCCCCGAACGCATTGACGGGAGCTGGTGTTTACACGGGCTTTTCATCCCCGCATTGTTTGCTTATGGAAAATAAGGGGGAGTGACAGGAAAAAAAAAAAAAAAAAAAAAAAAGGAAAAAAAGAAGAGGAGGGAGGCAAGGCAGAGGGAGGCACCGGCCGTCCCGTGTGGCCATTAAGCCGGCTGGGGAGCGGGCTGCCCTGCGCTATGTAAGACGGCCGGACGCAGGGCGCTGCTCTCCCTGCCCTCCGCTGCCCGGCGCCCCACCGGCACCCCCCCGGCACACGGGGCTGCGGGGATGAGGCTCCAGAGGCTGCTGTGCCTCGTCGTCCTCCTGCTGGCCAGCCTCCTGCCCGCCACCGGCCAGAGGCCAGGTAAGCAGCCCCTCGGCGCGTCCTCTCGCTCCTCTTCCCCTCGGTCCCCCCACGTCTTTTTGCCGGCCGGGGAGGCAGGTGCTGCTAACCCGCTCCAGGAGCCCGGCACCCCGAAAACAGCCGAGGCGATAAGGAGGCTGTGAGGGAGCGGGTCCCAGCCGGTGGGACGGGACGGGACAGGACGGGACGGGGCGCCCCTTTTGCAGCCGGGGACCTGACTCTCTGCCTCCTTCTCCCGCAGCCAACCTGGCCCTGCGCAGGAAGCTCCACCGGCACGGCTGCTCCCACCGGCGGTGCATGCCGCTCCACTCCCGGGTGCCCTTCCCCTGAGCCCCCCGGCCGAGCTCGGGCAAGGTAAGGCGTGTGTGGTCGCTAGCACAGCCAGGCGCCGGCGGGGTGCAGGCACCGGCCCCCCCGCAGCACTTCTATGGAGAAACCGTGTGGGTTGTGGCCGGCGTTCAGCAGAGTAAGCGCGTTTGCTAATTGCACCTACGTTTCCAGACGCTTCAGGGCGCGTTTTTACTAACCAAACCACAGGCTTGGTTTCGTCTGGTCTCCGGGCTCGAGGGATTTGTGCCGAAAATAGGACTTTGGCGAGGCGCGGGGTACGTGCGCTTAGCCCAAACCTGCTGGCGGGAGCCCAGCCCCGCCAGGGACGTGGCCTCGCAAGCCCTGAGCCCAGCACCAAGCACGGGTCTGTGAGGTAAACTGAGGCAAAACAGCCCTCAGGGAGGCACAGAGCGAGCCTGAGGGAGGCACAGAGCGAGCACTGGAGCCTGTGAGGTAAACTGAGGCATAACGGCACCCAGGGAGGCGCAGAGCCCTGACTGGAGCAGGAGGCGGCTGGGCTTTCTAGCCACTGACTGCTGCCAGTAACATGAAGGTAGTGGCACTTACCCACTTCAAAGGGGACTGTAATTCTCGTCAGTGAAAGACTTTGAGATCCTCGGATGAAAGGCTATACAAGTGCAAAACATTAATGCTTTATAGCTGATGAGGGCATATACATTCAAATAGTAAGTGCCTGTAGAAGCACACAGGTAACATATGCAAATAGGCTAGGCATCAAAAGGAAACCGAGGCGCTCTTGCAATTTAAGGATGAATAAAACATGCAGTCAATAGTTTTGCATCTTGTAAACTCCTTATATATCAAAATAATGTAGCCCCAGGCTCGAGAGCATCATAAATAAATGATGGCACAACCTGTGCTCTGTGGAGCCAAGATGTTTCGATTTACTAAGCAGTTAACAGTGAAAAGGAGACCGAAGTCAAACTTTTAACAAAATGCTACACCAAGAATCTTTGTCAATGCAGAAACTGCCTTGGTTAAAGAGCCTGTAGCCCTCCCGAAACAACCATTCAAAAAGGTACCATTCTACCGTATAGTGCTGTCCTATAAACACATGGAAAGTGCATATGGGATGTTAAACTGACAAATTTCAGAGACTCAAGAAAGTTTATCATATCTTAGGTTTAATCTCAGTCTTGCTGCAGACTGAGTGGCAGAACTACAAGTAGAGAGGGATGTGTGAAGAGGATGCTTTACTACTGAATGCCCTGTCTCATTGTGCTCATTTCAACAAGAGGCAGATTAAATGAGATTCCCTCATCAGTTTAAATATAAATCGAAAAAGATGGATAATCAGATAAATTCACTTGGCATGCAGAAACTAAATGAGCTGAATGACAGGGACAGTGGAATTTAGGTTCAGGGATTTCTTGAATGACTTCTGAATGGCTTGTTTCAGTTTCTAAAAAGTAATTTAACCTCCCTTCTTGCAGTTCAACTGTCAGTAGTCTGGGGATTGTCTGCCTGGAGAACACTTACATTTTTTCTAATGTCCTCTGAAATGTTATATAATGCACTTTGAGACTGCGTTAGTTGTATGATACATATGCACTTACACTGGAATTGTTTTCCCAAGAGAATATCAATCTAAAAGCTATTTTCATAGTTGTCTCCTTTTATGTAGGGAGCTGATTTCTTGTAACGAAAGTCAATGATGAAGCAAAACAGTGTAGTTATTAATACGTAATATATTTTGTAGGCATTTAGTTAAAACAGAATTCTGTTTTATAAAGTTGTTTAGAAATCCCTAAAGCTTGACTGGGGAGTAGGGGCTGACAGGCACCTGAACTAACTCGGTTAACTCCAGTCAGCATTGTGGGTGCTCAGCTCCTTTATCTTAAGCAGGATTTACCATCTACGTTTACATTCCCTTCCAGTTTTAGTGCTAATTCAGCAAATATTTACATGCCTGGGTAACTTGACTCACTCAGGTAATCTTACTGATTTCGATGGAGTTGTACATATGGATAAAGCTATTTGCAGATGCAAACAGGGTGGACCCTTAATCCTGAATTTCAACAGGTAGTTGGAAACGTAGCAGCCTCTCTTTTTCACAACATTTGAAGTGATGAAGCGATTGAACTTGATTTTTCATCATTTACATACAGAAAAATTGGGACAAAAAGATGGAAAAAAATGAAAGCTTTTGGCTTAAGTTTCCCAGTTAAGAGGAATTTCCTCAGATTTCAGCCATGCATTTCATAAATAATATATTGTATTTTGAATAAGATATTGGATTACTAAATCTCTCATTAATAGCTATTTCTTTCACTTTCTTTTTTTCCCAGCAATTTCATAATGGGCTTTTCAGTGTTTTGAAGGTGGAAGCTGCAACAACTAAACTGATAGAGAAGTAAGTAGAACTCAACAACAGCTGACCTGATACAGTCACAACAGCCCTGTTTTGAGGCAGTCCATCTGAAATGAACATTTTCAACAGTCCTGTATGTCACATTCTGCAAGACCTGGAACAAATGCCCATGACTCACATCCTAGAAGTGGGGGGAGGGAGAAATGGTGGTGATGGGAAGATGTACATGAAACTTACCTGGTTGAAACATTTCATACAAATTCTTTGAATCTCATAATGATCGGTGGAAGTTAAAGACCAAATCAAACATCTGATACCTGAAATGGATTTCCCATGATGTTAAGAAGGCTCTGTCCAAGGGGGGTTCTTCATGGTCTGTACTGTTAAGACTGAGAGAATTTGGACGTGCTGTTGACCATGTCCAACTCAGGCTGTGTATGCAAGGCAATATTTAATGCGATGTCAGACTTAAAGAACTGCGAAAGTCCATTTTTAGTTAATAATTTCATATATTAATGATAAATATATATGTTTTAACACCTAACATTTCATCTTTATGGATTTATCGTAATAGTAATGTAGTATGTGCTACTGTAATAGTATCAAAGTCAGCACCATGCTTCTGGTCCTACCAGCTTCATGTATAGCAAGCAATACCCCAGTGAAGAGTTGAAGATATAAGAAGGTAAAGGGAGTATTATCCGTCATTCTGTAGATAGAGAATTGAAGCACACTGAGATAAGAGATTAGCCAAGGGTCATGCAAAACCTACTGCAAAACTGATAACTCAAATCTCCCACGTCAGGCCTTAAGGTCAAGCCCATCCTTCTGTCTAATGAGCTGTTACTGCAAAGCCTATCATTTGTTTTCTTAAACTGGTCCATCAGACCAGAGAGCTAAAACAGATTTGAAAATTCAGTTAATGCAGATCTATTTGCTTCATAGTAGTTTTCCTAAAATACCCATGACAGTATTATAAATAGAGCATAAAAATAGACCATTGAAAAGAAACCTTTGTCTGGTCAACCCCAGTGTTCTGTAGTACGTTATTCCTGTAATTAAAATGAATGGAACACTTGGAACATAACACTACAATGAATGAGAACTTAAAGCAGAAAAACAGGCTGTTCTTTTCAGCAAGAGAGGTCAAGAATACACTTAGCTTTTATTTTTCTTTTTGTTTTTAAAAATAAACTGTTGACAACTTTTTATATCAACAGAAATTGCAAACTACATATAAAGCAAAACGAAGTCATACCCAGATTTTTTTTTAAGTCTAAATGTCAAAAGTTTTGTAAATAGAGGGAATTGTTATAAAGATGAGCGAAAACTAGCAGTGTAATGATTTAAATTCAGTATTAGAGTTCTGTCTCATAAAACAATTTCTAATAAGTGAAAGTTTCAGCAACCTTGAAAATCAGGTAGCTGAGACTTTCCAATCAGTGTCCACATGTAACCCTTCATCTCTAAGAATTTGAAACCATAATCAGATTCAAACTTGCAAAACATGACAGTTTCAAATCTATTTTTATATTAAAAAAAAAAAAAGAGTTTATAATCACCCTCTTCTGGATTTTTGGAAAATCAAAATTAGCTATTTAACTTACCATTCATTTGTATCCACGGCTATCTCTGTTTAGAAATAAAGGCAAAGACTATGGAAAAGCAAGAAATCTCGAGAGTAACTATTTAACAGTTATGTCTTAAAAATGAGTATATGGATATAGTGTGGCTCTGGATTTTTTATATAAGCATAATTATTCAATTAACTTTGAAGTCATAAAAAAGTATCTATCAGAGGGCTATATATGCATGTTCCTTTACAAATGTAAAAATAAATAAAAGTACCAAAGTGTCCTAAGAAGCCCGACGTCAGTCTCTACAAAATTATCTTAAACACCTGTTCTTTTTAGACATGCTGATAACATTTTCTTTGAAACAGACATTGATGGTGATATTTGATAGATATGTTTATAAACCAGATAATTGATTGTATATTTTGTAAAAAAATTATGCACTTCAAATAACGATGTCTCATTTTAAATAAACTACAACATTCTTCAGACGTCAAAGGTGATGCTTCTAAAGAAAATTGAAAGTTTGTCTAGTTTCACCGTAAATTCATATGGGATCAGTGTGTAAAACCTTTTCTTACCCAATTTCTGATAAATAGTACTTATTTATTGTAAGCATTTTTCTCACATTTTCTATCTTTCTAGAAGTACTAAATTCTGATACAAGCTGTATAAAAAGAACTTATTTTAAAATAACTACTGTTTAATGTAATGACATGACAGAGTACCGTAAGATTACAGTAGAATCTAGACTGCATTGTCTCTATGTCTAAAGCAAGCAAGATTTTTAATTAGTTCAGAGTGCTGGGTCTTGAAATCTAAATGTTCTTATAAATTAAAGTAAAGGACCGTATTTCAGGACAAAAAGAGTCCAGAATTAGTCTGAAGCGTAGCAGCGATTTCTTCCTTTACAGGTCATATACTATAAATAAATTTCCAAGTGCTATGTGTCTTGCACAGTAGAATTAAGTGGCTAGTGGTGCTGCCACAGCACATTATTGTGTTGTCATTAACCTCAGTGGGAGCAGAGCTTCAAAGGACCTTGTTTTCAGCTGAGTAGGACTTGCCCTCGACTTTGTTGAAATTTTTGTATTTGATTTGTGCAACATAAGCTTAATCTGGTAAAATCAGTTTTGCATGACGCAGGGTGATTAGACATATAAACATGCAGTATGTGGACACAGTGCTACAACACCTGAACTGATTGGATTCTCCATATGCATGTGTGGGTGTACGTTTAAAGGAAATTTGAGTACAAATTGCTGTCTGTTGAAAGTCAGAACTGAGGTTCACATGGATGTAATTTAATGATCAAAAGACCTGATCTGAAGGTATGTTCTGCCCTCAAACTCTCAAAGCCAAAATGTGAGTTTCTAAAACTTGGAACTAATTCCTTGTCTTACAGTTACATGGGAAAAAATAGATTTTTATTTGAAACTCAACTTCATTAAGTCTTTACATTATATTGGCTATTTTACCATGAAAAGTAAAATGATGTAACAGCAGGTCAACAGGAAATGGAGGTAAATGTAAGCCTGTTGTGAGAAACAGCAGATTAGTATGTTCCCAAAGGATAATAAACAATTCACCTCTTCCCTTTCCAGAATGGAAAAAAGGAAATTATAGAAGAATAAAGACTGGAAATATTTCCCTTACACCACATACATATGCTATAAATACCTCTGTATCTGGACACACAAAGCCATATTTTGTTAAGGGTCACGTAAGATTTTATCAATGTCAATCGGGACAAGCATTAGTATGGTAAATAAGTTCCAAGTGTCTGACTACCATCAGACAAGTGCAATTAGCATACTGATCTCTTACTGCTGTAGATGGCCTTTATCTTTCTTGCTAGCCATCAGCTTGCAAAATATTTGTGCAAAGTGGGAAACAACTCCAGCAGCACAAAGATTGCAGCCTGTCTTTAGTTAGCAATGATGCCTAAAAGCCTAACAAATTCCAGTGCTGATGATGCTTTTTTATGTCTCCCAAGCCACCTCAAGGTCAGATCGTTGTCTACCCACATGCCTTTGTGCCTTGACACCACTTTCCTTTTTTCGATTAAGAATGACCTTCCATGGGGTAAGCCTGCTTGCTGTATACTTGAACAGAGCCTTAAAAGATGAGAATTCTGTTCAAGTCTTTTAGAGTCACTGATTTCCTTTGTGAGATGAGGTACAGGGAGGTGTTTGCCAGAGTAATTTCCATGATGAGCTACTGAGAAACAAAACAAACGCTGAGAGCCTTTCCCTTCCATATGATGTGCATTCACAAGAGATCCTCACCACGTCTCTTTGATGTGTACAAGGTATTTAGCCCATACCAGCAGCCAATTCAAAGATTTTAAAAACTCCCATGATGCGACTATTTTGGGGCAGCCCTGAACCTTTTGCCTGGCACTAGGAAATACTTCTCAAGCCTCCCAAACCTACGGGTGACTTTCCTGCAGATCTGCAAAGCAAAGTGGGATAACCACCTGTGCCCCAGCGCAGCAGTGAGATGGCATTGGCCACCTCAGTATCCAGCAGACCCCTGGCCACCCACAGGTGCTGCAGCCTAGCAGTGTCTACAACACCCAGTGTGCCCTGTGCCAGCCCTGTCACCAGGGCAGGAGGTGCCCCTCGGTCTCTGGCTGTAGACAGTGGCTTGGCTGCCATGGGGTGGAGAAGGGTCCTCAGGCTCACCCAGCGCCACCCTGACCTACCAGGTCCCATCGCTAAACTGTGTCCACCAGTGCCCTAAACTGTGTCCACCAGTGCCACCTCCACACCCCGCCTGAGGTGGTGACTCCACCACATCCCTGCTGTCCTGCTGACAAGTGACTGACATCCTCCTCACTGCAGCAGCCTCTTCTCTGGACTAAACAGCCCCCATCCCCTCAGCTGCCGTACTGGAGCCAAGTACAGAGGAACAATCACTTCCCTCGTCCTACTGGCCATAATGCTCCTGATGCAGGCCAGGTTGCCACTGGGCCTTGGCCACACTGTGGGTTCACATTCATCTGGCTTTTGACCAGCTCCTATCTGCTGTTAGCTTTCCAGCCACTCGTCCCCAAGCTCACAGCGGGTTGTTGTGCCCCAAAGGCAGGACCTGGCACTTATCTTACTGAATGCCAGGCAAGTAGATGTGGCCCATGGGTCCAGCCTACCCCAGTCCCTCCGCAAGAGCCTTCCTACCCTCAGGCTGACCAACACTCCCACCAACTTGGTGTCCTCTGTAAACATACTGAGGGTGTACTCCATCCCCTCATCCAGATCCCTAAGGAAAAACGCTAAACAAAACTGGGTCCTGTACTGAGCAGCGCTACAGGTGACCAGCCACTAACTGGACTCACTAGTCCAGTCACTAGGACTCTCGGAGCCCAGCCAACCATACACTGGTCCAAGCTCTGAGCAGCCAGCTTCTCCAGGAGAATGCTGTGGGAGATAGTGTCAAACACTTAACCAAAATCCAAGTACACAACATCTACAGCTTTTCCCTCATCCACTAAGTGGGTCATCTTGTCATAGCAGATAAAACTAGTCAGGCAGGACCTGCCCTTCATGAACCCATGGAGGTTTCTGATCACTTCATTGTCCTGTGTGTGCTGTGTGATGGCACTCAAGATGATCTGCTCCATGACATCTTAAAGAATAAAACCAAACTATCAGGATCTCAAAACAATTGCACAATTGTCACCCTAAATTTGTAGAAAATTTACACAGCTGTCTATATTTTCATCCATCATTTTATTAGTCACTAGTTTATTTTACTGTTTTCCTTCATTGTTCTTGTCCTTACCAAGCTCCGTAATTCTCATAACCCTACTTTCCTTTCTCTAAGGCATTATTTAGATATGAAAGGGTCTTTGCTTTTACTCTAAAGCTGCTTCCTTTACGGATTTTTTCCTCCCCAATGTTTGTTTTTAGAAATCCAAGCAAATTATCACTGCCTCCCCCTGAACTTAATTTACTTTATAGAAGGTAATGGCTTTTTGTAAAGCAGGATTTCCCTTTACTGTAAGGTATGCTGACCTGTGTCCCCTAATTCTACTTTCTCAGGTTCTCATTCACTCGACTAGCATGCAGACATCAGGCTTACTGGTTTCTCAGCTTTTCTTAGAACTCTTTATATCCCATTGATAGCCTCCCTGCCCTCAAGAAAGAGGGGAAGTAATATCCAAATCAGGTTCAGACATCTCAGCCTTGATTCACTTAGAGCTCCACATTAAAACGCTTTTGTCTCAGCAACTTAGTTGTTCAGAGTAATATTCCAGGGTCTTGAAGACAAGATTTTAATAATGACAGATTTCACACTTTCCTTAGTTGCATTTATTGTGCATGAACTTCACAGTCACATTTCACTGTTTTTTAATAGAAGTTATATAAATCAATATACAGTCACATCAAAACCTGAGTTCTAAAACCAAAAACATTTATATCCCTCACATGTTTATTATAAAATCTTGGTTTTACTTTCAGAAACAAAACCCAACAACAACTAAGGGGAACAGTTTAGTGTTGGATAGCAGCAAAATCCCCAATATTTGTTTATCAACCTCCATATCTGTTACACACTGAACAATTATTTCTAAAGTTGTGCCCCAGTACCAAAATAGAAAGATTGTCTTCCCTCCCACCCCCATTCAACCACAAGACCACTTCCCATGAAAACATTCTTCCGAGTTTTGACCAGTGATTACCCTGTCTTCCCATAGATATTGGCTTCTAAAATAATGCTTAGTCTACATTGGTAGACAAAGTAGTACCTGGAAGAGAATGGTTCTTTTACCACCCTTCCCAATAAATCCATGCTATTAGATCTGCAGACTCTTGTTTCTCCGACTTCCAGAAGACTTATTTTTTTAAACCACCCACATACACATTGCAGCATTTTCATTAAGATGCTGTCATTTTTGAAGAATCAAAATGTAGAGCAAGTGTAAGTGCAGTTGTGATAGCATCTTGTACAGGATCTAACTTAAAATGCCACTCAACACAAATTGCTTACCAGGTCATTGAGAGCTTGCTTCAAGTATTTGTGTTAGTTCAGTAGGCAGAGAAGGCAGAACAAGGATCTGTTTAGTCTTCGCTGACACAGAATCTCAGTGAAAACAACATCAGCAGCCCTGAAGACACCTCTTGGGGGATTTCGAGCCAGCATTCTGAACAGCTGCTCAGATTGCTTATCATGACCTTGTTTTGTACCAGATGTGAAATATACCATTTTAGGGCACTCAGTGCCTTTGTTTTTCTTAACAGGATGCCAAGTTTCACTGCTGGCATGGGCAACAATTCATTCCTTTTCTTGGCAGAGGAGAAAAGGGGGCAGATCTAGAAAGCAAATATATATTTTGTATAGAATTCATGAAGTATACCATCTCTAACACTGGAAGTAATGGAATTCTGCAATAGAACATGTCTTGTCCCCAGCTTCAGCACTGCAAACCGTGAAGACATCCTCTGCAAAACTACCTTTTCCTTGAGAACAAATTTGTATTCTCAAAATATAAAGTACTTCAAGACTACAGCAGGACAAAATAATAGCAACAACTGAAAGAAGTTAAACCAGTACATCAAGTCCAACTGTAGTCTATTAGGATTTAAAAATCCTTGAAGCTCCAGATCTTTTTCAGAACTGATGTGAAAGAAGCCAGAATGTCCAATTGTAACAGGCTTACAGCATATGCAGAGCTCATGCTTCCAGTTTAACTTCTATTTTGAAGTGTGAAAGATGATTGAAGAGTCATCTGTACAAAACAGTGCGGATATTGCATTGCCTCATATTCCCTCTTGTGCTCCAACAATAGTTTTCCAAAGTTTAACTTTTTATTTGCTGAGATGTTAGTGCCAATAGTCTCTTGCTGAGCAGTGCATTGTGTCGCTGAAGATACTCTATTACATCTCCTTGCTTCTCAACTATCTCTTCTAAACTTGAATTTTCCCTTGAAAGAAAAAGAATAAATACATGTTTTAGTAAGAGATAATAGCTTTCTGATATAAGAAAGGTCACTGCTGATTAACCAATACCACAACAAGCTGCTCTTTTCAGTTTTACTTGTGTTGATTCTGACTGCTTCTCAGGGATGAAGCAATCTGTCTAGCCTCATTTTTGGATAATGAAAGAGCAAGAGATCTGGCTAAACTTCATGACATATTTGCATAAGCAATATTTACGTATTTCCTGTAAGGCAGTTACAGAAAAATAATAGGGCTGCTTACTCATTTTAACCAACTTAAGTTAGTGAGCTAGACTACATGCCAGAATTGTACCAACTAAGAAAGCCATGCCACCTTTTCTGCTTATGAAATATGGAATTGTCAAACCTGACATTAGAAACTTAAAACAGCAAGAACAAGTGCTGAAGTTTTGGCAAATACTCCTGCCTTCCCTCACTTGCCGTTCACTGCTGATTGACTTGGAAGTCTGCTCTCAGCACACAGGTGAGCATCTCAAAACTCAGGAAGTTACACCCCAGCCTTGCAGCACTTTATGGAGTAACATTGCCCTTAATCATAGTTCTTATAAAGTACTCAGAATAACAAAGTAAGTGGAAAAAGACTTGAGTCCAATTAAAAACCTCCTGTGGTCAAGCTGGGAAAAAAGTCTTTTTGATGAAATTTGCAACCCTAACTGGTAATCTGCACTACCAACTTAAAGCACCAGAACAGCTCCTTGTCAGTAGCTTAGGTTGTAGAGGTCACAGTATTAAAAAAGCATTCAAGGTCAGCTGAAGGGCTGACAGGATTCACTTTTCAATAGACCTTAGCTCTCCAGGGAAAGAGAGTCAGAGTTGTATAGACCCAAATTAAAATAACTATTTTGCAATCAGTTCTCACAGGAAGTTTGCACTCTTTAATCAAGAGATCAGAGTCTTTTCCTCAGCTGGTCATTGTTGCAAACTTGTTTTCTGGGCACTTGAGGATTTCTCAGGGGAAAAGCTGAATGAGAAAGGAATGAGGTCCCCCATGCATTCACCATGATGTTGATATCAATATGGAAGTCAGACATTGTATCAAAATATCAAGACAACTCTAAATCCTTCCTGTATCCTGGATATCTAATTCCAAGTTCCGTAAGAGCATGTACAGCCTGCATTTGTGACACGTGGGGAAGTGTTGAAATATCAGCATCCCTAGACTTCTGCACTTCAATTTTTTTTACTAAGTAATACAAAAGTAAGTCATGCTTTATTAGAAAGTTTCAAAATAAATTAATGTGTGGAAATCCAAGCTAACTTTGACTTCGTGTTGTCATTACCAATCTCATTTCAGCAACTGGAAGACATTCAAGCAGTGAGAAAGTACACAAAGGACAGTCTCAGTACTTGTGAGTGAGGCTAATGCCGGACAGCTTCTCTGTATCATTGACAATCTTTCTCTCAAGTGGCTTACCCACATTAATAATTACTCTGCAAACTAGAAATATATTCCAAACCCCTTCCTAGAATCTCATGTCTAACTGCTAATACAGGACAAAACTACAAAGTTTCCTGCTTCATCTATCAACTGCCCACATTTTCTTGCCTCAAAGAACTTTCTGAAGAAGCTTCACTTACCTGTTTTGGTTGACAAATTGAAAACTACGCAAGTATTTCTACATGAAGTAGTAAAATTACACTAGTCAGTGTTGACTATATACCATAGTTGAACATATGCCAAGATTAATACAGAAAAGTCTTACCTGAATCCAACTTCGGAAGTAATGTGACTAGGGTAAGCATACATCTTTTCTTCTTCAATTATGTCAGGTCTTGGCTTTGCACGATTGAAGTTGCTTATTTTCACTGAAAAAAAGTTTCATAAAGTATTATGAAACTACCACTACCAAGATATTTTATCACCAGGCTCCAAGTTAAAAACAAATCCATAACAGATGAATATATGCTCACCTTAGAATACGAGATGGAAAGGCAATAAAAAAGTCATGGGATTAGGGAGAAGTAAAAAAAGTAAAAAAGTAAAAGCAGAACCTAATCTCTACTCATTCTCTCGTATAGCTGCGATTACAAATTAGTGAGTTTTTTTTGCTTCCACCCCTCCACACACCTTTTTTTCAGTCCTGCCACTCAAAAGACTGAGTGAAGACCTGAATATGCTGCTTAGCTTGTAAAGCTAAAGCACAGTCTGTCACCTAAGGGAAGGAAAAGAGATCTAGTTTCCTCTGAGAGGAAACTTGAGATTTGATCTCCAAATTCAGGCCACAAATCAAGCAATGTGCAATAAAAATAGGAGAAAGTTTTTATACTGGTATCTAGGTCAGAACTTCTATTTTGAGCTCTCATAAATACTATTTTAACTAGACTACCTGCAATGAAGCAGCAGCTTGTCCGCATGCTTCAAAACTAGGGCAGACTTGGTACAGAAATCTATTAAGTATTTGAAACAGTGGCTCTTTGATCAGCTTCATATTGTGAGCCTCACAATGTTGGGTTATCAAAACCAAGTCACTCCTCAGCATCTGTGAATAAAATTTAAGACTAAATTTAACACACGTACCATGGGGATGGGAGAAGCTGCAGAAACCCTTTGCATTATTTGTGGAAGGAAGCTGGAAATATTTGAAGTTATTCCTTAATCAGGAGCTGATATCGAAAGGAATGTACTGCAGAGATCCAGATGACATATTTTCAACTATGTAGTTAAGGGTACTTGTGAAGCAATACATCTAATACCACTAAAAAAAAAGTCTGGCTCCATGAGAAATCTACACTATAGCAGAGAAAGGCTGTCCTTACAAGTCAATAATATCACAGGGTTTACTATAGGCCACTCTCCTAAAACAATGCTAAGACCCTCCAGAGGTTAGCTACAAGTTGGGCTCAAAGGTTAGTTATTTCTTTGACCGTATTCCTCTACAAATAAAACCACAACGGAATAGATGAGAAGTTTCCAACATACTTTACTTGTGGGAATGTTAGTCTTTTATTAAAGTGATATTAGAAATATGCGAGGAAGTCATCAGATACATATATTTAGTAAACCTTTGAACATTCAACTCTGCCCTACCAGTTAGGAACTTAAGATATTACGCTGACATTTAGAGCTATATCATACTTCATTCCAGGCACATTTACCTCACTTGAAGGATTTATGTATGTCAAGTCTGTTATAGGATAATCCTAGAAATTCCATGTAGATTTGATCCCTCACCTCTGGATCCTACATCTACGTAGGCATACACTGCTAACCGAGGATGTTTTAAGAACAGCAGTTATATTTCACAGGCCATTGTAATTCTGGAGACTTCTTGCTTGTTGGAGCTATTTTGTGATTTAGAAAATTCACAATCAGATATTCCATGCAACTTCCATTTGTGAGGCATTAAATATAGTAATAGTTAAACAAAGTAGTTAGGTACATTATAACATTTTACATGTAACTGTTTACACCTCAGTAGTGGTTAAGAAGTGATTCCACAGAAGAGGAAAAACATTCTGGGTAATATACTAACAAAAAAAGGGTTGATCATCATGAGTTCATAGTGGAGTCAAGTTAATCTCCCCAGGGTTGCTCCTTGAGTTAGAGCTACATTAGTGATACAATCTGAACAGTTAGTGGTATCTGCTACATGTTTGCCTTAGAGAGGCACTCCAACACAGCAGGGGACTGTCCTTAAAGTATCCTACAAAGGAGGCTTCATGTTTCCTGTCAGAGGGCTCTGCGACAAAAAAGTGTATCAGTCACAACAGTCTTCCAAAAACTGACCAAATACTTTTGTGTACATCAGGAGAGCTTTAGTTTGATGCCTAAAAGGTTAAAGGCAAAACCCTCAGAAACAACCATTACACCCAAGAGATATACAGGCAGTCTGTTAGCTTACCTCAACATGTTTTGGGATGGAAAAAAAGTTATACCACCCACTAGAAAAGGCAATCTAGTTTGATTAGAGAAGTTTTCCCCATCTTGAGGCAAGTTACATAAATTTGTTTATATAACTTAAACTCTAGTTATATAAAATAACGCTTGTTTTGTACAGCAATCAAGCTTTAGAGAATGGAGCATAGACTATTCTTCTGGGGCTGCTAAGGAAGGAAGGCAGCTGTTGCCAGAAGGGACAGTTCACTGCCTACTTGTGCTGCAGCTGTCCCTCCTTTGCCTTGGTTCCACCACTCACTGGACCCTTCCTCAAGCCTCCTTCAGCTCATCAATCTGGAAAAACATCACATCCTGTATCTTCCTAGTATAAATTGGTAATGGATTTTACAAGCACTGGTAGTATAAGCTAGGGGAGATAACCTGCCTGGTGACAGGTCATTTGAGAGCTCTTAGAAACTCAAGTCTCAGACTTATTTACAAGGAATTTGACCTTGACTTACTCTATTTTAATAAGGTAAGAGACACATAATATACCTCTGAACTATAAGAGACCTCAGTAAGAAATACTGTTTCACTGGAGTTCCACTGAAGTTCTGTAGCTTATCTCTACCTGGAGTTTCCCAGCAAAGTAAGTATGCTTATGCTAAGGCAGGATGATTTCCAGCATTCTTGGAATAGCTCTCTGGGATGGCTGTGCTCATGTTTCCTCATTGCTCTCTTCTTCTGCCCATCTACATGTGCAAAGCCTGACAAGACTACATGCCTTCAGGCCTCCGCACTCTTATGGAAGAGATGTAGTTTAGAGCTGCAACCTTACTTCTTGCTGAGTTTTGACCTCAATATTGTGCCAGGAAGAGTCAAGACTAGTTTTATGTCCCAGATGATCGAGCCTTTTGGCAGTATTTGCATCAACCACATCAGTAAGAACACACCAGAACTTTTCTACAAGAAAAACTATTCTAAATCAATATATAACAGAGCCACAAAGAAGTCAGATTACGACAACAACACTGACTGTAGAAATAGCTTTTCCTTTAAGCCGCACGCAGTCCTGAAGGATACAGTCCTGAAGGAGGTGTTTTCAGGTATTTCCACCTTCCTACTATTCGATTAATAGTCAGGAGCAAACTTAAGTTTTGTTCATCTTTTTTTCCTTCCACTAGAGAAACCAGTGTTACTGAGGCTATTTAAACTAAGCTGTCATCTCCTTGTTTGTAGCTGTAAATAAAAAGCAGTGCCTCAGAAGCAGGAATACAAACCATCTAACTCAAGACCCAGAATGTCATGTCAGACACATTGCAGTAAACATTTGTTTTCCAAAGAAAACTACGGATAATTGCTTGTTTTGTGTGTTATGTACCTTTTCCAGTGTTTTCAATGCAGCTGCATGACCCATAAACCCATGTAGCTTTTAAGATGAGATTAGAAAATCACTTGTTTCAAACACTTATCAACCAGCATTTTAGATACTATTACTGTAGTTTGACAGAAGGAAGTTTATGAAGTCTTGCGAAGTTACACCAAACCTAAAAGAAGTCAGCCTTACAAGACAGGGACAGCACAAAGCAGTGCATTAATTTTATGCAGTGTTTTAGAATATTTGCTAACACTAAAATTAGAGCCATTATATTTAGAAAACAGAGAGAATTCTTCACTTTCACTTACAGAGACTGCAGCTTTTATGGTAAGACCACGTAAAGAGGTAAAGGGAATATAGAATTAGAAGTCTGTAGACGAAGGCACACCGCACTATCAGCTACGCAAGTTCCAACTGTAAATCCTAGAACATCTGATAAAGCCATCTCACTGCTTCACAGCTCACAACAAAAGCATTTGAGGACACACTCCCAAACAATCCTGTTCAGAGATTACTTCTGCAACAATTGTTTTTATTGCCACTTCACTGGATCAACAGCTTTAAGCTTACAGCTTTTGTTCACAACACCATTAAACCAAACCAAGCCTGACAACCTAGCCATTTGTTTTGAATTTGCCTTGGTTCCTCTACAGGCACAAAATCATGTTGTATTTATAGTTGCAGTTAAACATCCTGGGGTACCCCAGCTGCACTACTCTGAGGGCAAACAAAAGAGCTCAGTAGCCGTTATAGCACTCCCCACTCAATAAGGCAAAACTCATCTCACCTGTGTAAATCACCAAGCAGGTCAGTGAACTAATCAGCTCCACACCAAGGACTCCCAAGATAAGATACAGGTACACTTTACTGTGATCAGGGAAGGAATGCTGGGTTGACAGAATCAAAAGCAGGGCTGCATTACCTAGAAAAAAAAAGTGTTATATTTGATGCGAGATCACAACTGCTGGCAGCGAAATGACGTTTTCTTTCAGCATTTCACTGTAATGGTACAGAACGAGTTCTTACTGATTTTTCCAACTTAAAAGAAGGGTGAAGTGGACTAGGCACACCTAATAGACAACGTGTTCACTTAAACAGTTTCTAACCTCGTAGCTACTATCCATCCTCAAAACTGCTTCAAGATTATAGTTTTTTTCCCCCAATTCCTAGAAGGTAACACCAGTCATAATTCAAAATGAGAATTACTTTCCTTCACTGTATTTAAATATGAGGTTGAAAAAAAACTGCTAACCCCTTCCTTACACAGAGGATATATCTGCACAGGCTTCCAGCTGCCTGACTATTATTTTAACACTTGCAGATTACAGAAATTTGAACTGAGTACAATTAGTCAATGATAATAAGCATTTAGTTATAGACCTAAGAATTGTTCTGAGTTCTTTAAAGCACCTCTTCTCATACAGTGCAGCATACTTCTGACGCAGAAAACAAAAAGGTTCCCCCCGCCCCGCAAAATGCTATAACCAGTCTGGATAAAGCATTCAATTTATTAAGACCATTGAAGTGTTTAGGGAACTCAAGTTCTTTTGTACTACATTAGGCAACTGAACTGTCAGGATGGAAGTGATAGCAGAAGCAGTTAGCACAGCAGGAAGTTCACAGTAATAATGCTCACCACCTTCTGATCTAGAAGCAATTTACATAAAAAGTTCATAGCATAGATCTGATTGCACCTGAATTTTTACACTTGCCCACAGCTGGTACAGAAGAGGAGACAGACTCAACCTAGGACAGGAAGCAGCGCTTTTGAGTTTAATAATCCACATTTCAACAGGTAGAATAGTCCTTTTACTACTTTGAAACATCCATAAGCCTGCTGTGGCCTAATCTTTTCACTCCAAAAACGTGCTCCAAAAACATCTTTTATATTCAGAGCTCTACCTAGTGGCCATAGCCTGAAGTTTTACACTGAAGGTGACTAGATCTTTTAGTGACTGGGTGGAAAGCTAGAGGAGCAGCAGTACCACAAGTTATCAAGGCTTGTAAAAAAAATTGTACTCCAGTTATTCAGATTTACAGATAAGAGACGAAAAATACTGTGAAAGACCATTCTTTCCTGTTCCCCTACCACTGAAGTGTGAAAAAAAACTCAAATTAGGCAGATACTGCAATTTATTGCAGTGTTTGTTTTTTTTTAAAAGAAAAGCAAAAACAGCTAATTGCTGAAACATCTTTCAGCTTCACTGGCCAGTGGTATAGCATAGAATATACAAAGATAAAACACTGTCATACATCACACTGTTCAAAGAAAAAGCCATAGGAAGTAGAGCCAAATGTTATAGAGTCCTGTTGAAGATTAGAAAATTGACTAGTTTGAGACAGTTGTTGAGCAACAGGTGATCCACCCATTTCTACTTAAAACACAGCTCGAAAAGCAAAAGAGACTACACTCCTCAGAAGGATTAACAGATTAGCAGTCATGCCACTTACCCAACTAGATAAATCAGTACACAAATTGCCATCACTAGCAGCCAAAGACCTTGCTGGCTAAGTGTTTCATGGCTGAAGACTACAAATCACTAGATGTCTTACTCAGCCTCACTTCTGGGCACTTTTTCACTATGTTCTTTACAACATGCATCTGGCAGGACAGAACACTCAAACAGAAAGCCCATCTGACTAAAATAGCATTTAAAGATTTGGCTATGAGTATTTGTAATAAGTTCATAATAGATGTTAAATAACTCTTCAGTCTTTCCTCCTATCAAAATTTAAGGCTTTACAAAAGAACAGAAAAACAAGTTGACTTTACCTGTAGAGTGAATCACAAGTGGAAGACTTTTTAGATGTCTTGTTGATCGATATATTGAGAAGTAACCTCTGCTTCTGACTTTACTGTGGTGGTGGTGGATGTATCGTTCAAAAAACACATGCAGAATCCACAGAATTACTTTTGCAATGATTATGACAGTCTGCACTTTAAGTGGGTGAGTATAGTTTCCAGGGCACTTATCCTGGTTTGGATTAGGGTAAGAACAAAACATAGCTGCTAAAAATGCTAGAACAACAAAAGCAACCTAGAAGAGAAAGGAGGAGAAAACACTCTTAAAAAAGTCAACATCTAACAATAAAAAGACTTATGTAATTGTGCATTACCTTCTGAACTGATTTTACTGAAGTTTTAAACATTAGATGCTCTTGCCACAATGACTACATATCATTCCAGTAACACGCATGACTGAGCAGAGTTGAACAAACTTGAGAACCATTCTTCTCAGCATTTCCTCCAGATTGATTATCCTGTTAAATGAGTACCCCTTTCAAAGTAAATGAATTTGAGTCCTGGACACTTCTTAATGTGTCTTTTTTACTTTAATGGAAAAAAGATGTACATGAAAGTTTTTCAACTCACTCAGTTGTACTTGTTACTGCTCTCCAGGACTGTCTCATCTTGTTGGAACAGTCTACATTTCTTTCTCCAAACATAGGAAGTTTAACATTTCATAAATAAAGATTAACTTTCTTAAATCCATTCAAGAATCTCTAGGTTAACATTAAAGTAAGTGAAACAAACATTCTACCTTACAGAGCAAGTAATCAACACCAGGTAGATACCTCTGTGAGCTAGTAAATACACTGAAGAATGATTACTACCAGATTTTTCCATTTTGCTCAGAATTTATATCAGAATGACCAGGCTAGTGGCATTATAACTTCTCTTGTCTTCTAGACTTTTTACTGAACTTTCAGCTTCAGTAGTTAAGAGCAGAATATGCAATCCTTTGGCCAACTAGAAGGCAGTCTTCTAGTGTAGATTATCTGGAGGTATATGTAAGCACACAGGAACAGTTTTTATTTATTTTTCAGACCCTTGCAGAATATTTAGTCATAAAAAATGGTATCCATCATTTTCTTTCACTGAACAACAAAATATGGTACTTTCCAATACTGTTTCATTCTCCAGACTGAATAAAATCACCAACACAGAAGAAAATTGAAAGCTTCTATATACAGCAAAAACCACTTTACTTAAGCCTACAAAGCTTTAATACCCCTAATACTTAGCTTAAAATGAGCTTTGAAGATTCTGTATATTATACCTCATAGAAAACAGGACTGAAGATGGAGGAACATCTTATTTTCAAAACTGCTTTGCCTCATGAGTTTACCTGTATTTAACTCCATGGATATCCAAGAACCTACCCTCCTTTCCTACTCCCCTGAACTCATTTTGCTATTTTGTCACTTCCCAAGCAACTTTAAAAGTTCAGAATGTAATCTGATATGAACTGCCCTTAGCTTGCTTGAGTGGTGAATGCAGTAAGTGATGGAGGGTCTAAGGAGGCAAGAAAGGGGAGGGAACTATCTGCACACAATCATCAGTTCAGAAAAGCAACACCGTGTCATAGAGGATAGGTAGGGTAAACATGAAAGAAAAGGGAAGCAAAGAATCTATTATCCATACGGATATTACTTCAAACACATTAAATTCAAAACGTTTTCTTGGAGATAAGTAACCCAACTGGGAAATGAAATAGGAGAATGGTTATCAACATAACATTTAAGCTATTATTTAACCATCCCCTTTTCTTACAAAGCTAAGAATAACTCAGCTAACTCACTTAAATCATTCCATTACTGTTAGGTTTGCCATTTTACAACAGCAACACATCTAGTACAACTCCCTCCTGGCATCAGGAATGTATGTCAGTACAGCAAATGGCTATATTAAGTTCTGTGATACAATTAGCAGCTTTATTAATCTACTATGGCAAGACACACATGAGGAAGTTGACAACTTGCATTACAAGTGGCATTTATTGATGACAACTTGCTTACATTCTAGGGTAGTCCAACAACAGGTTTTTCACCTCAGGTCAGAGGAATTTTATATACAGAAAAATATTCTTACAAAGTAGTATTCAAGAAGCTCAGCTTTATGTATGTACATATGCAGAAGAAAAACAGGGTTAATAGGAAGGAATTATTTATAGCCTGTATGTGTTACACTGTTCTGCCGAGTCTTTTGACAGGAACCAAAAGCCTTGAAGAAAAGCAAGGCTTGGCAAAAGCCACTCAAACACTCAGCCCAACCACACACCAGTGTAAGGATACTCTAGAATTTAATGTAACTGAGCAACTGCACTGAAGAAGCAGTTTGCTGCATAAGCCAATTTCTTGGCACAGGAAGGAGAAGAAAAAAATACTCCAAGTTGCACATGAATTATTTTAGAGATGCATCACAACTTTTCCTCATACATACTCATGTCCTACAGTTGCCTTCTCCAGGATACCTGCTACTTTAGTTAGACATCTGTTGGAAGCTAACCTAACATCCTTCATATTCCACACAGTTTATACACACTCACAGAAGCACAGTGGAAGGAAAACAAATCCCATAAGCTTGTTTTCTCCATCCATCAACATGCTTCTTTTCAGCAGGAGACAGCACCATTTCATGGGTGCAATTTCATATTGCTGTACTGCACCAACAGAAAAGGCTTTTTTTCATTTTGCTCCAAGGACTGACTTGCTACTTGGTCAGGTTCAGGAATAGCAGCAAGACTTGATCTGGAAGATTGCACGTTGACAGGACTCTTCACCCTGCCTTTACTTCTCTCTGCTTGCAGGAAGATAAAGTAGTGATAGGTACAGAAGCAGCAGCATTTTTCTAGGGTCAGAGTGACTGACATTTGGCTACATCAGTTATGTCAATATACATTAGCAGTCCCAAGGTTCTGCTCTACCACCAGTAGCAGTGTCTACCTTCATAATGCAGAAGTGCTGAGGGATGGACACCAGAGTGATGTTCTTGTATGCAAAGTGAATATGGCTGGATACGCAGGTTCCATTGGAAATTTTTACAGTTCATTCAGCAGAACTGCAGTAGTGGTCCTTCTTAAGTCTGCTTAGACAGAGGGAGATTTTTACTTCTCAAGTTAGGAGGCCAGGGCATATTGTTTGAATAGCTTTACACAGCTGCCTAAGGAGACCTCAGAAGCTGAGATGAAGTTTTAGCAGAGAACATTTTGTAGAGCAGTGAGCATAGCATTTTTTCATTTATGAAAAAACTAGCTATCTCGAGTACCCTGGCTTTATGTACACACCACCTTCATATCTACATTAGTGGCATTATGCTATGCAAGTACCATTTCAGTTAGGTACTATGGCCTGAGCTTTCTACCTGCTCTTCTTCACATTTCATTTCCATGTGCTCACAAGCAGCAATACACATCTTCAGCTTTTGAAGGATAAACTCACCACTACGCAGGAGTCTATTTGTCTACCAGCCTCGGCATGACCTTCATGCTGTTAGGTATAAGATTTTCCTTTGTGCTTTTCCACCTTAACCTCCAAAGGTCAGTCAGGGCAGGAAATAACATGGATTCCTTTATCCCTCCATTCATTACCACGTAAAAACCCTGGAGCAACTCCAACTTGACTTGCTTGGTTACCATGGAAAGAAATACCTCAAGTCTCCCCTGTGAAATTAAGTTCATCCTCCAAAAGGCAGTGCCATAAACCTGATCTTAGCTGCCTACATCTAGTCTTAGGCACTTATGAATCAATAGTGTTTTAGAAGTACATTTCCAACAGCATAGAACAATTATTTAAAAGGCTTTTCTTTCTAAAAAGATAGGCTGCAGCATGTTAGCTCTGACAAACAAATTGGAATTAAAATTCATCAAGTATCATGTAGCATAAACATTATCAAAAGTCACTGGAAGGTTTCGCTTGGTTGGGAAAAAAAGCATGTTCAAGTCTTGGGAGAATTCTGTCCACATGAAGGGTAACAATTCAGAATAAAGAGTACATTTTCATAAGAAAGTCATGGTTACTGAACTTACATGTATTAGCAACAGAAAATTGGCAAGAAAAACTGCTGGGATAGCATGAAATCTTGGCCGCAGTTGTGAATGCAGTGTATGAGACAAAATAAGAGGTGCATCCAGCAGAGGATCATCATCTAAACTCTGTGTTATTTCCAAGGACCCCTGGAACAGAGAGGGAAGAAGTGAAAACAAGTAAGCTCTAGAAGAATCATAAAGTTACAGCAATTTGTTAGCAACTCCATCTTTGAAAAAAAGAACAAGATGAGTATTTCAGGAGATACTTTCTTATGTTCTAAGCAAACTCTTCACATCTTTCTGTGGTAGGTATTCAATCCCTGAGGAATCTGACACCAGTATACCTCCCAGCATTGCCCTCAGTCTTTTAATCTTTAAAAAATTAAAAATATTTGAACATCATTCCCAAGTGAGGCCACAAGTATAGTACATTCACATGAGAAGGTCCAAGAAATGACAGTTAAAGCCCATTTCATATATCTTATACAGGTACTTCAGAAGTCTGTTGTTATTCTTGCCTTTGTCCAGACAAGTTTGGGGGAATGACAAGAATAAATGCAGTGTACCAGTAACAGATGTAATCTCAATTTGAATTGAGCCAGCCACTGACATTCAGTACATCTCACTGTGTACATCTCAGCAATAGTTCAAGTTGAATCCAGGAAAGAATAAAAAAGCAATTTAGAGGGAAGATGCGATTAGGGGCTGGTCAAGACTCTGCTTTCAGTAGAGCACATGCAGCCCTTACTCATCACATTGGTGCTGAGTATTCAGGGCTTTCTCCTCCTCAACATTCAGCTTGCATGTTTCAACTATGTAATTTTCCTGTAGTGCCTTTGTTTTTTTTTAAAAGCTAAGCTTGAGTGGAGAGAAAGTCTTTTCTTGTGGACAAGAAACTTGCCCCAGTGTAATCTTTGCCCATTCCAGGCTAGAATGCAGTCATTCAATACATCTGAAGCTGATTGCGCACAGGCATGCTGAACAAATGACAAGCTTGCCAGCAACTCAAACTGCTCAAGTTTCCCCTCTTAGCATTGCTGTATCCCATGCTACATCTTGTTTGATTTGATAAATAAAACCACTCAGTTTCAATCAAGTTTTGACTGCTCTTCTCTGGAGTGATAGTAACTACAGCCCAGAATAAAGTACACAGAACAGAATAACACCAGCCTGTGATGGCATTACAGCACAGACATTCAGAGATGATCAACAGTCAGAAACCATCCATTGATGACACGCTACAGAACCTTGCTTTCTGCTGCAAGCCCTTCCACCCATCCCACTCCAGAGATCCGAGTATTCAAAAGACATGTCAGAGTCCACTGGGATATCTGTTAAATTGAGGAGTCCTCATTGCCATGACAGACAGTAGTCTATCAAGACAAATAAGCATATTCTCCTAGATACTAGGAATGAGAAGAGAGATGAGTTAAAATAGATTAAAATAGATAAAACAAAGCAGAATAACTCAGGTTGGAAGACACCCACAAAGATCAGAGTACAACTTGATGGACTCAAACTCCCCAAAGGACCACTCAAAAAAAAGTCAGACCATATGTCTGAAAACATTACCCAAACACTTCCTCAACTGGGCTGGGCAGGCTGAGTACTGTGACCACATCCCTGAGGAGCCTGTCCCCATACCTGAACCCCTCTCTGTGAGGAACCTTTCCCTAACACCCAGCCTGACCCTCCCCTGTCCCAGCTTCATGCCACTCCCTCGGGTCCTGTCGCCGTCCCCAGAGAGCAGAGCTCAGCGCCTGCCCCTCCGCTCCCCTCCTGAGGGAGCTGCAGGCCGCCATGAGGCCTCCCCTCAGCCTGCTCTGAAGAAACCAAAGGACCTCAGCTGTTCCTCATACATCTTCCCCTCCAGACCTTTCACTATCCTCACAGCCCTCCTTTGAATATTCTCCAGTAGTTTTATGTCCTTCTTATACTGTGGTGCCCAAACCTGCACACAGTACTTGAGGTAAGGCTGCAGCAGCACAGCTGAGCAGGACAATCCCTTCCCGTGAGGCTGCTCTCCAGCCTCCTGTCCCCCAGTCTGTACACTTAGCCAGGATAACCCCATACCAGGTAGGGAATCTGGCACTTGCTCTTATTGAATTTCACAGTGCTAGCGATTTCTCAATACTCTAGTTTGTAGAGATTTCTCTGCAATGCCTCTCTACCATTGAGGGAATCAAGAGCTCCTCCCAGTTTAGTGTCATCTGGGAACTCAGTATGCCTTTGACTCCTGTGTCAGATCACTTACAAAAACATTGACAAGAACTGGCCCTAAAGTAGAGCCCTGGGGGACCCCACTAGTGACTGGCCACAAGCTTAGTGTAACCCCATTTACTCTAACTCTGAGCCCAACCTACCAGTTAATTCCTGACTCACTGCATTATGTAGGTTCACACTTCACATTAACAACAACAGCCCAGACTGGCTCCCTCGTGTTGTTTCACCTATAGACAGCTGCCTGCAACAAAAGAGATAGTCACCCAGCGTTATCTCAGCCAGCATTCAGTTTTATTTTAGTACAGCAAGTGCCGCACTCACACAACCAAAGGTGAGCAACCAGGCTTTTCCTCACCCATTTCAGCCTCTCATTACCTAGCCTTTGACCATGAGCAATCCGTGCTGGAACACCCACCTAGTAAGATGACCTTTTACTGCAGACCTAAAAATTTAGAAATGCTATTGCTCTTTTTGTGTTACTAGTATAAGACCTATAAGTAGGAGTGCAAAAAAAGCTCTGTGCCCCATTCCCAGGTGTAACTTTTAAAGCCTGAAAGCAAGCAAGCCGCAGGTCATGCGCACCAGTGGCCAGGCCATCCAGCCACATTCCTCCTGAGCACCCAGGGGAGCTAACAGTGCACTCCTCCACCAGGCAGCAAGCCTCCTTCGGCGGGACAATATCCTCTGCCTGCTGGGAGCAGGTGAGCTCCTCGCTTCCAAAATACAGTGGTGAAGCTCCATCAGAGCACGTGTGTGCAGGTCCCTTACAGCGGGACCGGCTACCACCCACCGAAACGGGGCCACCATCAGGAAGCACTAGGCGACATGACCTCCAGGCAGCGCAGGGAGGACAGGAACAGCGTGCGAGCATTTCCTCCCCTTCAGAAAACCCAGGAAGCACCCTAATTAGAGCGAGCACCAGCCTCACCGGGCTGAGCCGAAGCCCCACCCGGTAAAGCCCATGCACTATGGGCAGGCTGGAGGCGGCGGCCCGGGGCTAGGAGGAGCCGCCCCGCTCCCCACACAGCCGCCCGCACCCCGCCGTGGCTCCGTACCCCCAGCGCTCGGCGGGGGGCTCCTGCTTCCCTGCCGGCACCTGCCTCCCCCCGACCAACGCGGGGAGGAAGAGGAGGCCCGAAGCGCTGGCTGAAGGCAAAAATAAACAACGAGGGGGAAGGAGAAGAAGGGGAACCCGCGCAGCGCTCGCCCCCAGCGACAGCCGCCGCCGCCGCGCACTGGCGGTGCCTCGCCCGGCCACCCTGCACTCACGTTATCCAGCTCCTGCTGCCGCCTGGCCGCCATCTCGGTGCCCCGCCCCGCCTCGCCCCGCCGCCTTTAAGCGGCGCCCCGCGGCCGGGTGCAGGCCCCGTCCCCCCCGCCACGCCCCGGGGAGGAGCCGCAGTGCCTGGGGCCCGGCCCCCGTCGTCCCATCACGGGCTAAAAGCCGGTGAAGGGAGTGGGATACAAGTGCTATAGGGAGCTGCTGAGGGAACTGGGGTTGTTTAGTCTGGGGAAGAGGAGGCTCAGGGGAGACCTTATTGCTCTCCACAACTGCCTGAAAGGAAGGTGTGGGGTGCTGGGGGTCGGCCTCTTCTCACAGATAACTAGTGATAGGACCAGAGGGAATAGCCTCAAGTTGCACTAGGGGAGGTTTCAGTTGGAAATGAGGAGACATTTCTTCTCAGAAAGAGCAGTCAGGCATTGGAACGGGTTGCCCAGGGAGGTGGTGGAGTCACCGTCCCTGGGGGTGTTCAAGGAAAGGTTGGATGTGGTGCTTGGGGACATGGTTTAGTGGGTGACGTTGATGGTAGGGTGATGGTTGGACCAGATGATCCTGGAGGTCTTTTCCAACCTTAATGGTTCTGTGATTAATGAGAGCAGGCCCAGAGGTGTCCCTCATGCCCTGGTGGCACCATGGGAGGGGAAGGGCTGCTGGCACTGTGAGTGCAGGACGTGCTTCCCCCCTGTTGGAGCAGTTCCTCTTCCTTAAGGGTGGATGTGGCTGATGAGAATGGAACTTGCAGAGAACAGAATTTGGGAGGTTAGTGAGAGTGGTCTTACGGAGGCAGAGCCCAGCCCTGCAGTTTGTTCCTGTACCCTCTTGTCCCTAAAAGTGAACAACAGCAGGTGTCCAGAAGAAAGCATGGGAATGAATGCAGCACGGCTTGCTGTGCAGAATGCTTCTGTGTTACAGGGACTTCCCAAGGAAGGGATCCGCTTAGTTATCTCTAGTGGATTTCTCTGCAGTGGATTTGTCCAGTTGCCCCTTTGGACTGTGCTTAAGTGCACACAGGGTCTTGGTCAACGATGTTTCTATCATGGTTGTGAATCTTGTGAAGAAAAATACTTTCTTTAAAACCTGCCCACTGCTAATTTCATTTTATAATTCTTTGTTCTTCTACTAGGAAAGGCAACGGCTACTCATGGTATCCGTACTAATCTGACTTACTACTCCATGCCACCCTTTTGTATGCTGAATACTCCTGTAATGTTTAGTTATTAATCATACAGATGTTGTCCCAGCCTTTGATAACCTTTGTTAGCTGCTCTGACCTTTTTCAGCTATATCCTTTCTGAAACAGGAAGGATCAGAACTGGCTGTAGTATTCAAGTGTGTGCCTAAAAGGAGTTTACAAAGTGGTGTGTGTATTATCTCTTGTGCTCTGTTCATCTGCTCATGTTTCTTAACCTTCTGTTTACTTTATTTGACCATCCCTGAGCCTTGAGCTTATGGGAGGCCATTGGATGAAGACAGGCTGAGGGAGTTGGGGTTGTTCAGCCTGGAGAAGGGAAGGCTCTGGGGAGACCTTACAGCAGCCTTTAGGGCATAAGGGGGGCCTACAGGAAAGCTGGGGAGGGACTTTTTGTCAGGGGGTGTAGTGATAGGACAAGGGGGAATAGCTTTGAACTAACAGAGGGTAAATTTAGGTTAGATATAAGGAAGAAATTCTTTACTCTGAGAGTGGTGAGGCACTGGCACAGGTTGCCCAGAGAAGCTGTGGATGCCCCTGGAGGTGTTCAAGGCCCTAGGCTGCATGGGGCTTTGAGCAACCTGGTCTGGTGGGAGGTGTCCCTGCCCATGGCAGGGGGGTTGGAACTGGATGGGTTTTAAGGTCCCTTCCAAACCAAACCATTCTGTGATTCTGTGAAAGCTGTAATGGGCTTGAAAGAACACAAGATATTATGATCTCCAAGTCAGAGCTGTTCTTTGTTCTTTACTTATGAGAAGCCAAGATTGTCACCCTGAACAGTGTGCTTGGCTCTGCCTCCATTAAAAGAGTGCAGAAGTGCCAAAGGGAAAAAGCTGCTTTTGAGGTATGAACTTCTTCTGATTGTCTTAATTTTTTTCATCTCTTTTTCTGTGACTTCTATCAAGTATCTTTCTGTAGAAAAATACTCAGCTGACACTTTCTACCCAGAGTATTTACATTCCAGGCTTGCATTCATTTGTTCTTGGCTTGTATGGGTACAGATATTCAACTATCTGGTCAATTGCCTTAAAAACAGATTAAACTTACTGGTTTCAGTAAGATTAAGTCCAGCTCCCATGATATGAGTCTGCTCAGTGCCACCTGCTCTACCCGAATGTACTTTATTTGTGTTCCTTATTGTGCTTCCTCTTTTTTCCTTCCTCTCAAGAACACAAATCCTGCTGATCAGCAGTCACAGGATAAACCTTTTCTGTGAAACACAAGTGAGGCCACAATTCACTGGTTGCTGTTCAAGTAAGTAGTGTTACTTTTATGAAGGTGTTCTGCCTTGAAAAGACGTTAGCTTGGCCAGTGTGGTCTACATCTAAACAGATCTAATGACCAGCTACTTTAAGGATATTTCAGTAGATCAGTCTGAAACTTGATGGTGCAATTTTTACAAGGAGTAAAAATTTACTGCCAGAGCCTCCCTACTCTTTGCATAACTATATAACGTACTTGGATAATGCCACTGAGCTTGTGCTCAGCTTGAAAAGCATGAAGTGTTTACCTGATGTCTGATGTGCAAGGAACAACATTGTCAGTGCTCTGGTTAACGTATCTGTCCTGGAATAAACAGAAATGCTGGTGGGTATACTGTACTGAGTCACATAGCCAAGAAGGTAGCGAGTGCCGGTTAATGACAACAGCTAGAATATTTTTTGACTATAAATACATCTATATTGATTTTAAAAAAATACTTTAGAGCAGAGTTTTTTTTTTTTTTAATCAAAACAGCATTAAAATTTTTTGAAGAAATCAAAAAAAGTTTCATTTAAAATGAAAAATAGTGACACATCATCTTGGGTTGCTTAGCTACCATTGCTTTCATTTACAACCAAATAAAGTGTTCAACTGCACATTTATCTCCCCACATTTTGCTTGCTTGCTTACATGCACATATGTTTCTGTTCTTTTTTTGGGGTTTGGGGAGGGGTTGGATTCTGAGTTTGGCAAGGATGACATATGAGGTGAAAAAGTATGGGGGACAGAGATATTAATCAAAAACATGAAGTGATTTAGAACAGTTGTTTGAAACCTAGAATCAGGGATTTGATTAATCACTCGGGAAACACCATCTCAAGTAACTACATTTTTTATCTGTGTTGCAGACATGGTTATTTTCGTGCACCTGACTTGAAAGTCCCCTCCTGAGGGCAGATCCATTGTTGGGGAGTTTAAACAGATTGAGATATGCCCCATTCTTATATTCCAGGTAAGATAAAAAGATGTGTTATGGCCCAATAATGCCATGCTACGATAACCTTATTTGCAGACAGCTTTTAAGGAAAGCTAGCATAGACTAGACACATAGGATTAAATCCTATACTTAGGCATAACCTTTTTCATATCACTAATAATTACAATATTTGGGGATTAACTTTTGCAATTGTATCCTCACAAAGAGGTCTAATATCTACTTTTCTTTCTCAGTTTTATTTAAAATTTGGCATGAATGGAAACAGGAGTAAGCTCACGACCTTTTCACATCAAGCTATAAGGTGTAATTATTATTACTGTTTCTTATTCATATTGCAGGTGCAATTAGTACTTAAACTGTATTCAGCTTGGTGTAAAAAAGTCTCTGCTCTGAGAATACGGGCTTGTGAAACGTCCTACAGTGAATAAAAATAGAAATGGGAAGTGAAATGGTAAAAATAACAGTAAAGACAATTGTATTTGCTTGAATTGGTTGTAACAGTCCTGACAGTCAGACTTAGTAAGTGAAGTCTATATTCTAACCTCAAATTACAGACACTTCACAGGTACTTGTTTTATTTCAAGCATCTGTAAATTTTTAAAATCCCATGGAGATTAAAAAAACAGTGGACCGCTGAATACATGTAAAAGGAACCCTTCTCCCCAGTGTATAGTTTCTGTTTTTCATATAATGCAAACTGCATTTCATCTAAGCTTTTTGTGGACTGTATACATGGTATAATCATCTAATCAAAAATTGACACTTGCTACAAAGCTTTGACTTCATAAATAAAAAACCTATTAAAATTTCTGACACCTTTCAATGCAAGCTATTGAACACTAGTTTTAATAAAAAAAACTCTTTCAATCTTTCATAAATCAGTATACAAATTTGAATGCTGGAGGCTTACTGGGGCCATTGCATAATTCTGCTGTTTTATTAGTACAAATTATTTGGCAAATTGTCCTATGTGTCAATGAATGAGTTCAAAAATAGGACTGATGAAAATAGGTAAATAAAAGTTATTAAATCTGTAGAAAGAGAATTTGGACTGCTTGATGCAGATGAGACAGAGGATATAACATAGCAGTAAATTAAAGAATTGTGAAGAACAGAATGTGCATACTTGCTTACCTTTTTTTTTTTTTTTAAATTGTACAAAATTTCCAGCTGCATTCAAAAGCAAATAACATGAGGTTAATGAAGGTATACAACTCTTGATTTCACATTTATTTTTAGAAATATATGCAAGAAGTAAAAATGAAACTTTGAAACTGAGTATAACAATCTATCTTATTTAAATTAAAGGTGAGTTAGTTTTAAATGATTTAGGGTTTAAGGAAACACCTAGGGTGCAAAGTTTTCCCTGTGCAGAGTACTTTTTAATTATGGATTTCATCACTTTCTTCTGATTTTTCAAAATCACATCTTTGTTTACATTGCGTTATAAAGCCATCAGAATAGAACAAGCATTTACCTGAAATGCTTGGGAAATATAGGGAAAGAGAATATATGAAATATATGAAAGAGAATATATGAAATATATGAAAAGAAGAAATATAAGAAATATGCTTGGGAAATATGCTTGGGAAATATAGGGAAAGAGAAATGCAGACCTATTTCTGAAAATATTTGGGTTTAGATTATATGGAGTCTAGGATGATTTTCCTGAAAAAAGAGGAACATCTGAGATAATTTGACTCAAGAAAACTACTGATAAAATTAAAATAAAGATAGGGGATGAATTTTCAAGGAAAAATAGATTTTGTTTTCCACATTTTTTTCCAACTTTCCAAATATTTTATCTGAAAATCATCAAATAAACTTGTCAGGAACTGGCTTGTATAAATTAAAGTTTTAGGCTGTATAGCTAAATATTAGCATTCTGATAAAGCTAGTCTTTTGAATATTTTAGATTCTGAGGATACCCATTTTTCCCCCCAGTACATTTGCCCAGATCACAATGTTCTTCTTTTGCATACAAAAATTGGCAAGAGACTTTTCCTGATGCCGCTGAAAATTGTACTCCAGGAACACTACTCGTTGGCTGAGCATCTGCTTGTACCAGAATTATTTAACTAAACCTTTCCATACTTTGACTTAAATTTCCCCTTCATTTTTTATTTAATATAATAGAAGTCCAATTTTACTAGACATGTTGCATAGTTAAGTGTACTGATCCTGAGCTCTTTCCTTCCTTAAATCTTTGCAATGAATTTTCAGTCACCCTTTGTCTTTCTTACTCCAAAAGTAAGATTATTCCAAGCAACGGTTTACTCAATTTCCTGCACAGCAGCATGATACGGTTTTCACTTTCTATGAACAACCTGTCTGTGCAAAATCCCTGAGCTCATCTTTTAACATTTCAATGTCTTTGATTTCATTGTTTCTTTGTACAACAAAAGAATTTGTACAATGTGTGAACTATATCCCACCTGCTCCTTCCCCATCTACACTATTTTTCATTTGCTGAATGCCCCTCCAGTAGACTCCACAGGTACTGTTCCTCCAGTCTTATTCATATGCATATGAAACAATATATATTCAAATTTATTCTTTCATTGTACTCTGTCACTTTTCACAGTTCAAATTGCTCCCAATTACTGTTCTTAGGTAAGCTCACTATATGCATGACTACATTCAAATTGGTGAGTTTAACTCTTCTTTTGCTGTAGGCCAATCGTAGGTACCATGAACTACTGAAATTGAGAGGGTGGTCAGGCACTGGAGCAGGCTCCCCAGGGCAGCGGTCACAGCGCCGAGCCTGCAGGAGTTCAAGAAGCTCTCAGGAGGAGAGCTCTCTCAGACATAAGGTGTAATATGTAGGTAGTCCTGTGTGGAGCCAGTTTGACTCAATGACCCTTGTGGGTCTCTTCCAACTTGGGATATTCTGTGCTTCTATGAAATTAATAGCATTTCTCTGTATAGTTGATCATTCAGTATGCACTAGATGGCAGTATAACAATTGATTTAATGTAATTTTAATTTATTTCATTTGCTGTTCCTGTTTTCTTCCCAAAAATTCTCTCTGTGTAATAGTTGGTTGAATTGGTTAGGACTACCTTATAACACTGCTGTTACAGTGGGGAATAATTATGATGGAAAAGAAATATGCTGACTTTGATGGACTTGCATCTGGTAAGCGAAGTACAATACCTTACAGCTATTATCTATGTAGAAGACTACTTTTGCTTCATTCTGCAATAAAATAATGTTTTGACATGTTAAACAAGTGGGAATGAACATAACAATACTCTACACTTTTTTTTTTTTTAATAAAGTGATCATAAAAAAAAAACTGACTGGGATGAATTCTCGGAACAAAAAGGCTACTGTGACTGTTCTGCTTATCCACGTGATATACAAGTTGCTGAGAACTGGATCTTGTAAATCCCTTCTGTGTGCGTGTGCTGTGTATGTGTGTGTAGTCTGTACACAAAAACTGTATAGAATTTATTTCAGTAAGGCATAACTCTATGTTGAAGGGTGGAGCATCAGCTCTGCCTGACTCGTGTATGGGCTGATGATGATGGGAATGGTTCAGCTTTCCCTGTGAAATCCCTGCCGTAGTTCTCCATTGCTACCTTTGCATCATGTCTAAGGGATCACATGGCTACAAGTTGAAATCTAGTAATTTTTGGTGTGTTTTCTGCTGTTTCAGTAAACTGAGCACACTGAACTTAGATACAATTGCCTTATCCAATGCAGAGGAAGCAACTCAAGTTTACAAGAGTAAGAGCTGGATCACCTCTTTCATAGACATCTCAGGGATACATCATAAGTAAAACATAAACCTTTGCAGCACTGGGCCTCAGACCTGCTCATCAAGATTTGGGCCTGAGTAATCTGCAGTACTAATACAAGCCAAAGCGATGACCTACACTTAATTTCTCTTGTAATGCTTGCTTGAACTAGGACTTCCTTTTTCCCATGGCACTAAAATAGGCGTGTAATTTACCAGGAACACTGTACTGTTCAGCACTGACCACAAGTGCCTAACTTCTCTGTTGTGCAGAACTCAGAAGCTTCTTACAGTTTGCTCTTTTCCAAAACTAGGGCTGGAGTACTTAAAGCCTATTTACTAGAACATGTGTTATATCAAGTCTCTTGGGGAATTACACCATGTCTGATTTTAAAAACTGAAAAGCCAGTTCGTAGTTACAAATTTTCATCATAGTTATAAGATCCATGAACTTTACAGAATAAATATTACTCTTCACCTGTTTTCATTAAGTATGCATCATTTTGGGTGCTCCTGCAATTGCTTACATGGAAGAATAACGTGAGAAAAGACTAAATATTTTTATCCACATTTAATCATATTTAACTGACTTTGGTCACAGTACAGGTTATTTTTGATAGCAGCTGCTTTGCTATTGCTTATTTAACATTTCCAGCTGACACATTTTACTTTTTCTCTCTCTGCCTACTCTCCGATACATATTCTTCTGCAATCTGGTCCCTTTCTCTGTCTGCTGCATGCACTTTCTTGCTTTTCATTTTCACATTACTTTCCAACGTAAATCTTCTCAAATGCATTCATGTCTTTATTTCAGTGGTTCTCTGAAATTTTAAATATTGCATTCTTCTGGAAAAACGTCTCTTATACTAGAGTAAGAGTAAGATTATTTAATGGTGATATTAGTGCTAGAATCTTAGAGAAAAGAATGCGGTAATAGGTGATGTCTGTGTTGACCTCAAGTCCTGTCACGAATTGCACATAAATCCTGGTGGATCTATACAGACGCAGGGCTCTTGCTTGCAGAGAATTCTGCTGCAGGATGGTAATCTTACTGGGGGTGAAGTGCACAGGCAAAAAAAAAAAAAAAAAGTATAAGTACCCTGAAAGATTTTTGGATAAAAACAATTTATTTTTACATAATTTTTATACAGACATTACCTACAACTAAATTCAGTAAGATACAAATGTAGTGAACAACCCAACAGATCAGGAAGTGAGGATGGGCCTGTTTTTTTTTCTGTTTGCAGCAGCAGCAATTCAGACAGGTATTTAAGCCTCCAGTTCTAGCCCTTTCCTTTCCTCTCCCTTTTTCACGAAATAAATCCCAGCCTTAGTAGCATCTTACATCATGTATCTTCTCACAAGTATTCTGCCAAAACTGTTAGGAGCTATGACTTCTAATATCTTAAAAGAGTAAATGTTCTTACAGACATATTTTTGTCCTTTTTGGAAATGTCTTCTTAACCTGGGTTTGTTAATTAAAAATACTAGTAAGGGCTTATTTCAGTGTTCTCTGTGACTAAACCTAACAGAGATTTCTTCTAGCACGACCACGGCAGCATGGCATGTGATCCCTTAAAAATGCTGCTAGGACGGCATATATGTGTGCAGATACTTAAGAGTTTTACCAGGATTCCTTGTTATTTGTAGGTCTCTGTAACTTGTGGAACTATCTTGCTAGAAAGCAGAGCTTTGCAGGCATAGCTTCATTTTCAGTGGATGTACTTTGCTGACATGTGTAGCATTTCTTTTTCAGTAAAGCACCTCCAGTGTCCATGTATCTGAAGAACCGTGCAGTTGTTAATAAGCATTGGCAGCATTCCTTAGCATTGTACTCTAAAACAAGTGGGAAGGGCCCAAGTGTTGTTACAGGGGGAGACGTAACCACAGCAGTGAATTTTCTCAGTAAATGCAGTGATTTGAATCGCTGCTGCATAAACAAAAATGGCAGCTGTTTTATCATAGTCAAGAAACTTAGACTATTTCCTTTCAAAACTACACGTACATCCCCACATATATTTAAATCCATTTTTTTCTCTAAAAGGTCTTTCCTAAGTTTAAGAGAGATTGGATCAGGTGTAATCCCGTAAAAATCTAAATACTGTATTCAAATATCTTTTCTCATGGTTAGGTATCTCAGTTGTTTTGCCATAACCACATAATGTATTTTGGATACAATCATTTCTGTTACAGCTGTATACGAGTCCTTTCAAGATTACTGAAGTACAAAGACAAAATTTAGGAAAAAATAGATCCTTGTCCTATTTTTGTTTCTTTTTGATGTTCTGCATCAAAGGTAACTTCAGCTAACATAAAACATTTGGCTCAAAAGCCAAAGAACTCTGCAAGAAAATGAAAAAAATCAGTTTGGAAATGCTTAATGTTTGCTTAAGAATGAATACTACTGAATAGTTCTGCTGTGTTAACAAGTGGCTGAATCTGCAACTGCCTGCGTGCTCGTAGGATCTATATGCAAGTAATGTGCAGAAATGTTTCCTCGTTAGGTTCTAGAGAAGTTTACAATGACTTCATAGTCTAATGGGGATCCTTCACCACAGTGCAGTCTATTACTGGTAAGATTCGCGCAGGTTTTGCAGACAGTAAAAGCTAGGACACTTGTCTCGTGAAGTAACTGCACAAGTTTACCCTGGGATGCGGAAACCTGAAGAGATGACTTGACAGTGATCAGCACTACCCAATCCACCACGGCCAGACCTGCTGATGAATTCGGACCTCATCCATCTATACCATGCCCTGGGGAGCAGGCTGAAAGGAATACTTTTAAAGCTTCATTTGAGAATGCGTTATTGCAGGCTGGTCCCTGTGGGGCGGACTGCCATGCAAGCAGGTTTTGGTGTTTCTTTCAAATCTTTAACCAGTAGCTCGTCTTCTCCAGTACAACCCAGAGGCAAACCTGGTTGTCTATTAAGAACAGACTAATTCAGCGGATGTGAAGCACAGACTTTGTAAAAGCAGGCACTGGCAATTGTGATGATTTCATTTAGAAAAGCCTCCAGTGGAACCCCATTTAAAATTTTTTGAAGTGTTCCCAAATCGAACATCAACTCAGAGAACTTGAGGAAGAAACTAAAACTGCCTTTTCCTAGAGGGGAATATTACTAGAGATTTGCAAACATTAAGCAAAAAATTAAAATGCATTTAGCTTTAGTAGCGTGATTTCATTAGACACGTTGGTGAAGACTTCAGGTATTCACATGTAACATCCTTCACCCAAAAAGCACCTGCCATTTTCTGCTTTGCCTCCTGCTTGAAACGCACTGCCCTCAGACTCCTCTCGCTGCTAGAAATGGAGTATTGGGGTAGTATGCAGCTTTCTCCTTAAGGTTGAGCAGCACCTTACAGAGGCTGAAGTGCAGTGAGCTCCTCGACACGACTGAGGGCAGAGGGCCGACACCACCCGCTCCTCCTCCTGCTCTTCTTCCTCCTCCTCCTCCTCCTCCTTCTCCTCCCCCCGCAGCACGCAGGCGCCGTGTGGCGGCCCCGGAAGCGGCAGCGCCGGCGGCTCCCGGCGGGCCGCAGGCAGCGGGGCTCCGGCGGCCGCACCCGGCGCCGGGGCAGGGGCAGGGGCAGGGGCAGGGCCGGGCCGGGCAGCGGCTGGCATGGTGCTGGCGGCCGCCCGCCGCACCCGCAGCCAGCCCGGGACGAGCCGCCATGGAGATGCTGCTGCCGCCCGTGTGAGTGCGGGACGGGGGCGGGGGGCGCGGGGAGGGGGGCTGCCGGCTGCGGGCATCGCGGCGCCCCGGGAGCCTCACGGCTTGCAGCGGCGGGATTTTCTTTTTTTCCCTTTTCCCCCTTTTTTCCCCCCTTTCCCCCCTTTCCCCCCTTCCTCCATTCCCTCCCCCCTTTTTTCCCTTTTTTAATTTTTTTTTCTTTTTTCCTTTTTTCCCCCTTTTTTCTTTTTATTTTTTTCCCTTTCCCCCCTTTTTCTTTTTTCTTTTCTTTATTTCTCTCTCTCTCTCTTTTTTTTTTTCTTTTTCTTTTTCATTTTTTCCCTTTTTCTTCCCTTTGGAGGCAGCGGCGCACCGCATCCCGCCCCTGCCCGCTCCCCGCCGCAGCGCCCCGGGCCAGCCGCCGGCCCCGGGTGCCCGTGGGGAGGCGCTGCCGCCGGCCCCGCCGCCCCTAAAACCCCGTCCCCGGCTGGTCGTAGGGCTCCGGGGGTTGTCGCAGGGCTCTGTGGGGACGGCCCCGGCCCTCCCGGCTCGCTCGGCGCCGCTGCGGGGGGCTTGGTGTCTGGGTGCCTTTTTAAAGCAGGTCGCGGGCAGCCGGCGGGGTGTTAGTGTCCCCTGATGTCACCCGTCCTCCCTGTCGGTTTTGGGGTGAATTCAGTCAGTAGTCTGCCTGAAGAAGTGTATTAGATGGGATGGATCCTCTACACAGCAACATGTGTGTGCGTGCTGTAACATCTCACCTGATTTCTTTTTCCCGACCGATGTAAAACTGCTTCCCTGCTGCTGGGCTCCTTGCAGTCCCGAGTCCTGTCACGTCCGTGAGCTTCAAACTTTTAATTCTTACCGGCTTCGTGGTGCAGTGCAGCCATTGACTGCTAGTTTGAGTCCAGTAGATGGGCCTCACTTGTTAGCTATCCGTTACTGCGTGATGCGCTTTTGTGCTCTTTTGCTCCAAAATTTTGTAGCTAGTTTTGGGATGATGAGAAGTAGAGCCCGCAACTTTGCTTTACAAGTTGTTGCAGTGCACCAAATATAGTGGTACAAGTGAAAATCTTAAATTAATTATCTTTGAAGTTTTCTTTAAAGCTTTCCTAGATGTGCCCAAGTAAAAAGTTTTGGGTATGGTAGAATGGAGGTTGGGTTTCTGGGAGCCCGTCCGTATGCTCAGTTCGACTATTCTTACTTAAAGCAAGCGAGCAAGTCGGGTTTTTATTTCACATCAGATCTCTGATGTACCAGGGTCAGTTGCCCCACCAAGAGACTATAGTGCCCAATATATTTGGCTTATTTCTAGTTCGGAGGTTCAGGAGTAAAGTTGTATTAGTATAGGTGAGCATATCACTTATGTTAAGGATTTTCAAAGTAGAACAATAATCAAATTTATCTTGTAAAGGTAGCATTGTGATTGTAAATGCAGAACTCATTGGCTTGGCTTGAAAAATCCACTTGCCACTTAGACAGTTGTAGTGACTGAGAGGTATATGTAATCATTTTGCTACAGAATTAACCGCCTGTAGAACTGAAGTGTTTTTATATAAAGAGTTCATTGTAGATGGAGCTAACGATTCTTCACACTGCTCAGTTTTTCTCCTGCTATTTTGGGTGGGTTTTTGAGAGTGAGAAAATCTAAGATTGGTCGCTTTTGCTTTCCAATACGTTGAGTGGATAAGCAAAACCAACCAATTTTTTGTCACCTTCATTAATGTTTTATGCTGTTGCTAGGGAAAGCCCAAAGAATTAAAGTAGTCATCAAGTGGCCTTCCTGTCAGAAGAGATGACCTGGAAGCTGCATGAACCAGTAAGTGAGGTCCTGGTGGAAGGGCAGAGCTCTGCTCTGTTATTGCAGGCGGTGAAGGTGTTGAGAGACCGAGGTGATGGGTGGTGTGTTCTGCCATCCGTCTGTACTGGTACTAGGCTAGTAGTTGCAGAGCTGCTGCTTCTCCCCTCGTTTCAGAGTATATTTGAAATATTCTAGGGCATAGTTTGTGTCTTCTGTAGTGGAGCTTATTGTTAGCTCTGACTGCCTCTGTCAAACTCGCTAGTGTTGGTCACCAACTCATTGCTCCGAGGGAATTCTACCTACTTCTCCTCCCACCATATGCTGCTGGTAGAAGGAAAACTAAAATTACCTGGAGTAAAGAATAAGCTGAGCTGCAAGTCCCATTCACTCCCTTCCAAAAATAAAGGTGGCAAAACCAGAGTGATGATATGGGGGTGTAGAAAGAAGCATTAGCCTTTTTACTTTTTATTTTTTTCTTTCAGATGCACCAAACTTTGCCATCAGAAGCCCTTGGATCTGAAAGATGATAACACTGAAATTCACTGTCCTGTTACAGTGAATCCATGGCACATGAAGAAAGCTTTTAAAGTTATGAATGAATTACGAAGGTATTACTTCACTGTATACACCTGCCTGGAGTCCGTAATACAGCTTTAGTTTCAATTACATTTATTAAGTTCTAAAAATGGAACGAGCAATTTCAGAAGAGTAGCTGATGGGGAAGATTAGATATACAATGAAGTGACAGATGAATGATAGTCACATGATAATAGCTGTAATGGGTACAGTATGTTTCTGCTTTTCGTAGGTTAATTGAACTAGGTTTCTGAGGCTTGAAAAATGCTTAGAGGATGTATTTAAGGAGTTACACCTACTGATCCTGTCTTTTAAGTAGTTGATCCCAGGTAGATTCAAAGTGACTCTATGAATTGAGGCCAAGGCTCTTCGTGTCTGTTGTTGACTTTTGTAAAGGTCTGCGAGCTAGAAAAATGTTAAAATTTTCGAATCCGGAGACGTAGGTCACAGTCTAACAAATGTAAAACTAACTGACAGTAGGCTTTCTTTGCTTAAGTATCTTTCTTTTTGCTTGCTCCCCTAGGAACAATTTATGAACTCCCAAGTCAAGTGTTGAAAGTCACTTGACAAGTTTTGTAAGACCATGAGTGATGCTCCCATCAATTTCAGCAAAACTGGAGGACTGGTGCTAATGCTGTTCTTAGCACCCATATTGATATATTTTCTACATATGAGTAGGTGAGATGGTGTTGAAAACTGTGACAGCTGGTAATTAGAGCTCACAACTGAGCTCTGGTAATTAGGACTCACAACTATCACTGACAGTAGTTCAGCTTTATAGCTAACAGCAACAATAGAGAAATTAAATAAATAAAATGTTTCTGCAGCATAGACAGTAGCGGAGGGTGTTAAAATCCTGTAGCCGATTGTTATTTCCCATACGAGATTAACAGTTGGAGAGGCTTCACCTTAGACAACGACAGTAACTGATACCGTATTAAAGTGTGCCACTGCCTTTGATCTTCAGATCTTTGATCTGTATGGGTAAGTCTTTAATACTATGGTAGATACTGGGATCAGATCAACATATTTATCTAGATGTGACAGTTTGTACGGTACTGGAAGATTGGAGAAAATCATGCATTGGCTATAAATGATTTGAAGACCCCTCGAAGACTTCCATAGTTGAGGATAATGGGATGAAAGCAGAAGCTGTTTTTCTAGTATGTTACAGCCTAATTACCTTATGCTGGAAAGACTGATGTTTGTTGCTTCACCTTACTTATGCACTCTTGGCTTTTCCAAGGATCCCAGAAACCACATTCACTGTCCTGAGGAGCACAATAGAGCCTAGCTAGAGTCACTGGCCCCTGACTTCCTAACGATGAGTAAGAGTTTAGATGAAGACCAATTTCTGAGAAGGAATCTTAGCATACAGCAATTTGAGCAGGGAGAAACGTTACCTGCATTTTGTCGCCTTGCAAGTAAAATATGCATGGTCTTCCAGCAGAGTGCATCGTTGAAGGGCATGGATTATTTTCAGAATATACTTTCATTTCCATGGTTACTTCAATTGGGATTGCAGTAGAAGCAATCTGAGCAATTTTCCTACAAATATAAATAGTTGAAGTTTGAACAGGAGCAATGCCATGCAAACCCTAACTGTAGTTCTTATTAAATAAGGTAGTTGATGCAGCGATGTTTACTGTTTAAGCTTAGCATGGCTTTTAAAGTGGTAAGTGCTAATTAGATGAGATTATAAACATTAATTTTTGCATGTATTTCAAATTGAAATAATCAGCTGAAATATTTTAGGTATGTTTCAGACTTCGTTGCTCTAAATGAAGACATAGCACTAATCAAGTAAATGATATTTTTGATTTTGTTGACTACTTAAGGGGATTCCATCTCAGTTCTTTTCATTAGTGTAGCACAAGAAGGTATTTGCCAGAGGTATACTCTCCAGAAAGTAGATAACTAGTGAAGAAATTGTCTGCTTAAGTCTCTGAAACGTGTTGTGTTTGCAATGCTCAAGTCTGTGAGTTCGTGTTACTTTTTTGGCTGCTGCCAAGATACCCAGTTCTATTTGCCCCTAAGAGGATTTTTCTGTGCCTTCAAATTTTGACAAACTTGAATAATTTTGTCCTTGGTAATTTTTATCATTTCATTACTCACCATCACCTCAGCACTGAGTCAGAGGGATCATTAGGATAGCTAATTAGTTCTTGACACATGAAGAAATTAACCTCTAATGCCTATCTTCGCTCTTCATTATAACTTGCTTTTATGACAATGGAATCTGACCTTGCCTATGTTTATTTAAATTCTCATTCTTACAAACAAGACTTTATCAGAATATTTTGAAGATATGGGTAATGACCTTCCTCCATATAAACCACAATAACCTGAAAGTTAGTAAACAGTAATTATTTTAAAATCTATTCTTATTTTTTCCCATTTCTCATTTTCTCTTTTGATCTACCAAGATGATGTAGCACCATGGCTATGTTTGTTCGGTCAGTCTATACAAGAAACTTGTTACAATATTGCTTCAAAAGGCAAGCTTTTCTAAAATAAGTTAGTGTGTCCTGGTGAAATGGATGTGCTGAGTTGCCGTGGGAGCCACAGGATGCTTGCACTGGAGCACATGAACTAGCTCATAAATTGTTTCTTTGTTTAGTGGTTTATATAGCTTGTCAGCTTGTGGTAGCATTCACCCCATGTTCGTGTTCACCTAATGCAATTCCAAGCTAGGGATGCATCTGGACTACCCCTAAGTTGCTTTGTCTATATTGTACAATGTTGTTAACTGAATGCAGTTTTGCATTGATGTAGTTCTGTTGCTTCTGGCTTCACAGGTAGCTTTGGTATTTCCGTGCAGCTAAGGATAAAACCTTTTCTTGCTGTTGTCAGGAGAAGTGCAAGAATCTCAAAAAATTGGGTAATTTGCCTTTGGTAACTGATGACCTCTCACTTGTAGCTTTCAGTGTCAATTTTTGTATAATAAATGTAATGGTTTTTCTCAAGCTCCTCTGGTTCGTCTGGATATGGCCATTACCTTACATTATATGGCTTTTTTTGGATAATAACCATACTGCACACTAAACTTAGGAGAATTAGATGATTGCTGTAGGCATTATGAGCTGAAAGAGGTAAAAAAAATAAATAAATCTGGTGCTTTGTTTGCTGTATGGCCCCAAAGGTTAGTTGTGGCTGCCAGAATTTTTGGTGTGTAACCTGCACTAGGCCTTCTTTCTTGAGGCTGTGCTCAAAGAAATTGGATGATTGCAGTGGCTGGGCAGCTATGGTGTTTTCTTGGCACCAAGGTGAATATCTGAGCAGTTTGGCTGACAGCTCCAATTCTCTATAAGAGCAAAAATGCAACTGCTCACCCAGTCTGTGCTGCTACTCTGTGTGGTAGTTGCAGACCATGAGAAGGTCTGCCTTCTGGTTGCAATATTTGTTCAGGAAAGGTAAAAAGTTATGTTTTCCAAAGTACTGAGAATAAGGACTGCTGGATTGACACATAGGTCTAACCCTGTCCCTAAGGAATATGTGCTGTTAAAGTGTACTGTCTTCCCCATCCTTGATTACTTGTTGCTCCAGCTCGGAGTTTTGTCAGTTGTATGCTACTGGTGCAGAGAGACTGCTGGAATAGGAAGGGAAGAAAAGGTGTCTTTGACTCGGACTGTTTAGATGCTGAGGAATTTCAGGCTTTTGGTGTTTTTTGTCTTTCCATCAAGCAAATCGGATTATGAAGAGTACACTTGGCGGTGGATTTAACTGGAAGAGGTATATCCGATATTTGTAAACTGTGTTGGAAACATCTGTGCCAGCAATGGCTCTCAGTGAAATACTACTTTATTGCAACAGAAGAGGGAGGAAATGCAGATTGTGATTATAAAGGACAAGAAAGCAAATGGATGTAATGAAGGAAGGTGGAGTCAGGCAAGACAAGAAATTAAACACAATACATTCTAAACTAGGTTGAGTGAAAAAATAATTGCTATTGTATACAAGAACTGTGTATGAAAAATGCTTGGAAAGCAGTAAATATAGAGATGATTGGGTACTGATTTTTGGACAATTAAGTAGGCATGAGCTTCCAGAGTAATGTGACACAGGCATCAAAACTAAAGTTTGGATTCTGTGTTATCTGTAAAGTCTTATTTTTTACCTCAATTTTTTAGTTTTGTGTATGTCAAATTGTTAACAGGTATCCAAAGAAGCCCAGACTTCCAGGGAGAAGGCTTATAAATTGTGCTGATATGAATTTTTGTTATTCAGTGCAGAAAACTTATCTGTGGAAGAAATCACAATTCAGTTGTTTGCTTTTGTAAAGTTCTGTGTACCCAAGCACCATCTGTAATCCTACTGAGTAATCGCCATGAGGTTTTGTAGCACATTTAAAAACAATGCTGTCTGCCTGCCTCTTCTGAGGGCATGAAGGGAGAAATTGTGTTATTTTGTACTTTCCTACTATGGTTCGCATATGTGAAATTACTTTCTCTGATATTTCTAAATAGTCAAAACTTGCTGTGTGATGTGACGATAGTAGCTGAAGACATGGAAATTGCAGCGCATAGAGTTGTGCTAGCCGCCTGCAGTCCCTACTTCCATGCCATGTTTACAGGTACCAAATGTTTCAATACTTACTATGTTCTAATCCAGTCCAATTGTATAATGCACAAAATTAAATAACTTTTGCTTTTTAGGGTCTCATTTAATTTTTAGTTAAGACAATAGGAACTTTTTATGAATTTATGTGCTATCTGAGGACATACTGGCAATTAAACCTCTGGTAGCATGGCAAATAATTTTTAAAGCCTCCTTTATTTAAACTCATTTAAGTTTAATAACTTCAGTAAGCTGGAAATAGTAGAGTTGTTGTACTCTTGAAGACTGTAGTAATTTGACTTGTACAAAAGAAGATTAAAACAACTTTCGTGTGAATTCTGAAGTAAATTATGTCCTTTAACAACTACCATTGCTGCGTTCTTCAGTTCACGAGTATTCTAGGCTGTTAGTAGGTAAGAAAGCTTTCTGTGGCTTTGGCTGCCTGTAGCTGGAGTGTGTGTTTCAGTCCACTTAGGATAATTCTCTGTGACAGAGGTACTCTGCGTCATTGCCACAACTTCTCTGTGCAGGCTTGATTCTGCCTCTGCTTGCTCCGCGCTGATCAAGTTGTTGCTACCATAGGAATGCCAGAAGGCTTGCTAAGCTAAAACAGAGTTAGATTCATAGTACCCTACAGCTGAATTCCTTTACTGTGGGTTTAATTCCGTGACGGTTATAAATCACATTGAAATCATGCGGAACTTGGAGTCAAAGAGAGAATGCTACTAAATGGTTGTTAAAATTAATTTTGAAAGTTTTGTCTATTCCTTCTCAAATCTTGTGCTGGTTTGGTCCGTAATGTTGCCTGTTTGAAATTAAAAGAGTTCTCTGCAATGTATTACTTCAGAGCACCAGGTCAAACGGAGTAAAAAATGTGACTCTTGGCATGCCAGTATGCAAGCAAAATGGAGTTTTAATAACTCTAGTTGTATGTAACTGGAAGACTGATATAATTTGAAATACTGTTGTGACCTGGGGAAACAGCTGATTATTAGCAAGCACTTTACTGAAACTGAATAAGTGTAGAGTTCAGTATAGTTTTGATTCTGTACACAAATGTTATGACACAACCAAAGCTAGGAGAGGAGTCACTAGGAGCAGAAACAAACGCTTTCAAGTTGTGTATAAAACATCACAAAGCTTCCACTTAAATAGCTGTTCTTCTAATAGTTCTTCAAGTTTGTGTGTATAGTTGAGACAGACATTCCAGGTGACTAATACATTCCTTCTTAACTTCACTGATTTCTTTAATTTTAAAATGAAAACAGATGTTTATACAGTTCATCACCTAAGTAATGGAGAAACACAAGCCTCTTAAATTAGTTCTGCATTAAAGATTAATTATTGTCGACTGTCACATTGAATATATTCTTTACTCGTCGTACAGGTTCATTTTCTGCTTTCTGTGGCATACAGCAGCCTGGTTACAACATTTCTGCTTGTCTGAGTGCCCTTTCTGTGAGGAAGTTTATTGCCCTTCAGGAGTGTCAATGCAGCAGTGTCTGTGGCTACTCTCCGAGTGGAATCACTGAAATCATGGTTCTTCCCATACTTCACTCCCTCTTGAAGTTTTGCTTGTTTTATGTTTTCAGACATAGGTCTTCACTGACCCCCTGTGGAGTGGGAGGTGGGAATGCTCACTTGAGGAAAGGGTGGGGACCTTCTAACCCACACCTCTGGGGCAGTGTTTGTGTAGTTGGTGAACCACATCAGTGGGAGTTTAAATAGAATTCATGTGTGGCTTCAAAATGTATCAACAGATTTTATACTACTATTACATGCTGTTCTCAGCAAGGACCAAGTGTCCTGTCAGTAGATTTCAGCTATTCTGCACAGAAATAATCCCGAAGTTCATCATAATCGTTATCTTTGTGAATCCTGCGATTCATGCTTCTCAGGTGGAGTTGTATTCTGATCCAGCAATCTGCAAGTTCAAATAAGTAAATTTGATCCATTAACCAGCTACAGGGTTACTTGTTCTTGACTAGAAATTAGAAGTTTATATTTAGGCACATTTTTGCAGGTTAATTCCATCTTTCTCCGAGTCATTAGGTACTCGTGGCTGTGCAGCGTAGGGTTTAGCATTAACTGTGATCAAAACCTCTGACTTTTTTTTTCCCAGTTTGCACTTCTAATAGTAGAAGTAGCCCTATTAAATACCCAGAAGAAAAAGTTACTGCCTTTTAAAGTTACAAAATTTAGTAAGTTAGTAACAATTATCTTGTAAGCCAGGGCAAATGGGGAAGAAAAATTAACCATCCAGGAGTATGTTACCAGGAACAGTTTTTTGTGAATTCTTCAGTGAAATTCTTCAGAAATATTTATCATGATCCTGAATCAAATATGCCTAAATGATTAAAGGAAAGAATGATGAAACATCATTGAAGGGGCACTTCAGTGGGTGACCCAAGTTTATTATTCTCTTTTGCCACAGCCTGTGTGTGGAGAAAATTGCCTATTGTTAGGTGCTTACCTGCTCTCTTAATTTCTATTCTCCAATTGTAAAATTGTTGTTGTTTGTTTTAAATAAACAAATAAATAAACAAACCCCCACACCTTCCTTACATTACTGTTGCGAGCTAACCATATTAGCTTTTAGATAGCCTTTAGTAACTTCAGCTCCCCAATTGCTCTGCAGCTCCCGCTTGGGAGGTTGGAGCAGCCCAGCACTTTCCTTTCCATCTCACTAACAACTCTGTGAGGATATTGTGGTACAGCTGTCCGTGACACAAGTGCTTCAGAAGGCTGAATTCTAGACTGAGAATGCCTAGCAAGTGAGTTGATTGTTTTCTGCATATGGCCGTCAAAGTCTGGATCATGAGAGGACTCATTCAGCATCGTAGTAAGACCGCATCTCCTTTTAGCACAAAAAATAGAAGCCTCCTTTTTTTCCTGTAGGTACCGGGCAGTATTGTTAAACAGAGAAGATGCCTATCCATGGCTTCAGAAGCCTTTACACAAAATCTGAAAACAAAACCAATGTGCTTGCAGAATATCCAACTCTGCTTTCCCACACACACGATTTTCCCAAGGGACCACCTCCACAGCAGCTTGCATAATAAACAACTTGCTGCATGCATGCTCTGAAGATCAATAGGTTTAATCTGTGTCAAAGAAGTTTGAACTTGGAACACAGTAGGCCCTGCAAAGAACATGCTACAATCATCTTTCACAGGTGTAGGGAAATGTTTCAGAAGAGAAGGTGGAAGAAGTCTGTAGGGGCTGGATTTTACTCTTTTTCTTGTGGTTCATCATCAGGGCTTTCCAGAATGCTAGCAACTGGTGCTGACATTAAATAGTAGTACATTGCTGTAGGTGGTCTTCTGCACTGCCTACCAACTTTAGTTGATTTAAAATAAATTCCTTAGCCCTGAGCTCAAAAAACAGCATGAATAACAGTAACAAATTTCTTAGTGATGCTCTGGGTAAAGTGCGCTGTCTGTCATCGATCCTAGAGGACATAGGGTAAGAAACAATGAAAACATGTGTACTTCCTCAAGAAGTATCAGCAACGATAAGCATCTTATGGTTCTCTTCCCCACTGCCTGCTCTGTGGTTGTGTAGGTTAAATGTTACCTTCAATTCCCTTTTCTCTAGATGTTACGGGGAAAAAAATAGACTTATCCAATGTAGAAGAACAAATGTATGTATCCAGAGATAGGGATTTACTTTTCCAAAGTGCGAGTTTATGTATATCTATCAACGTCACCAGCGTAGTTCATATTTCACTTCTCAGTGCAATTTGGTGCAATAAAGGGATGGTGCAATAAAGGTCTGAGATGCCCAGATGTGTGGTTGGTAGTCACAGAGAAGGTGTAGTCCTTTCTTCAAAATGTATCCTTAGGCAATTACTTTGGATGCAAACAGAACGTTGCATTTTGAGAAACATCATATTTTAGAAGGTGGAAGTTATTTGCAGGACTTTCTATGAAGATCAGTTATGGCATACAGCCAACGTGTCAGCCTCCACAAAACAAGATCTAACAAGTTTTCCCTTGCTTTCCATGTTATCTTGGTTTGAGTTTTAATTCTTAAATCAGATCTGTAGCAGAGGGAATAATAAGTAGGCAAGCCAAGTATGTATGTTAATTCTTCTGTGGGGATAGAATTTTTCTTTTTTAAAGTAAAATGACCCCAGACTGCATTTCATACACTCCTTCTATTAAGAAGTTAATAAAGCAAGTGCATTTAATTGATTGTTTTGCCAGCAAAATGTTTTTGTATGTGTTTGAATTGAAGAGTCTTATTTAGGTTTGATAACAACATTTTACTGATATTGTATACTGGCAAAAATAGGTCAACAGTAGTAAAAGTCTAACGCAGGTAGCATTCACGTGATAGTAACAACAGTCTTCTTTTCTCCTTGGGAGAGATGAAGGGAGGGAAAATTGATTTCTTATTAAAGTTGCCTTATTGTTACAACTGATAATACACAAACATTCCTATTGTAGGCAGGAGTAATTACTATTAAACTATTAATTTTGACCTGTATTTCTACCTAATTTACTTGACTACCAAACTGTATTTGTAGGTGAGATGAGTGAAAGCCGAGCAAAGAGAGTTCGAATAAAGGAAGTCGATGGTTGGACCCTCAGGATGCTTATTGATTATATTTACACTGCTGAAATTCAAGTTACAGAAGAAAATGTGCAGGTAAGAGTGAGAATATTTTCTGCAACCACAGAGATATAATCCACAGAGTCACTTAGTTTGCCAGTGTGGTTCAACTCTGAGGGAAATCTCTTCTGCAAACCAGAAGTTTTTCAGGCCCTGTGCCTACAAAGTCGTACTGTTTAAATTCTGGGTTATGTTGAAGGACCGTTGAAATAAATGAAGTCTGTTGACTTTAATGGGCTTAAGAATCAAGCCTCATGTAATACAATAATATAGATGGTCTACTCAGCCTAAAAATTAATGCTGTCAGCCACCTCTGTACCAGCCCCTCTCTGATACTTTAGTGTAATTTACATAAACAGAGGTAGATTTGCTCTTAAATGTAAAACATGTCTTCCAATTAGCGTTCTGTTGGTCAGAATTATTTTTTTTTGCTAGCCTTCAGAATAAATTATTTTTCCTGCTCAATCCTGTACCTTGCCAATGGCCTGTCATGCAGGAATTTTTAGCTTGTTCTGATTATTTTTTTTAAATCAACCAATATCTAGCATGAAGGTTTTTGCCCATCCCACACAAGTAGAGCTAATCAGTTTTTCTATTCAGCTGTGCCAAAAGCTAAAACTTCAATTAGAATAGAACAAACATAAGCTTAGAAAAACAGAGCTTATGTTTTCTAACCACAGATCCTGAAGACAAGGTAGATTTTACTTCCACTATCTTCTGAGATTCAGCTTAGATTTTTTGGTAAGTTTAAAAGTAGTTACATAACAGGTGATACACTTAATTTTCTTGTTTTCCTTCTTGCTTCTATGCCCTTGTTTCTGCTTTTGTTCAATGCTAGCAGTCATTTTGTTGCTCTTGCAGGGCACGAATAATGTTGCTATATTTGGTATTGAAAACTTCTGTTGTGATTGTGCATTCTGAAATTATTGGCTTTTAGTGGGCATTAGGCTGAAATAAATAGCTTCTTATTGGCTGTCGAATCAGATGGAGTCACTGCTAGTTTTACCTATGCTTGACTGAAGGCCTAGAAATGGGATTTCATACTACTAACTCAAATATCCTACTACTAAGCCTTCCAAGTTTTAGATCATACCATAAGGTTAGTTTGTTACCTTCTTAATGAACTGTTTACTTCTGGTCTGATGATGGGTATATGTAGTGAAAAATCTTTCTGAAATTATGCTGTGTCTTGTCCATCCAGTGTTTGTACAAACCCTGGGTGAAATCCAAAGGTGTCAGAGGTTAGCGAGTAGATCTTTTGGGCTTGATCTTGCTGGCTTTTCATCCTTCAAGCAGAATATTCCATCTTGCTGGCACATCTTAATGGCCGTAATCTGGTACTTCTGATGTGTAACATCAGACTGGATTTCAGAGGCAGCCTACTGTGTTCTGGCTGTAGGTATTGCCTAGGAGGAGGCAGTTTAACCTGATACTGTCAATGATAGCTCTTCTTTGTTCATGGGGAGTAAAAGCCAGCATTCTCTTTCTTTCTCATACAAGACCCATTCAAGACCAGAAACCTCCCGGTTTAAAACTCCTAAGTCTGATATGGCTTTTATTTTCATAGCTCCAGATTATCTGCTGCTTGAAGATAAATAATGATTTTGGGGTTGGTAAAATAAGTAATATGGTGCGGTGAGGGATATTAGAAATTTGTGGTTACTTAAGTACTGGGAAGACAGTCAAGCTTTTAAGTGAATTTGGATTTATGGCAATATAGTTGTGTTTTAATGTCGATATTGAATATACTTGTAATATTGTAATGAATGTAAAACTTTCCTTCCTTTGTCACCTTCATCATCTTTGTTTTATTAGTGCTAGCATGTACTGTTTATTTGCATTATGGCAGGAACAAACACAATGGCAAAACACCAATACACTGAAGCAAGTCTTTTTCCTCAAGTTTGAAAGTCAAGGTGGGAAAACTGTGAATTTCTGAAAACTTAGAATCCTAGCACAGACTCTCAGGCTTCAGTTAAAGCTGTGTTCTCTCCATAAATATGATGCATGCTTTAGCGCTCAATTTTGTGTCTATATGTATTGCTAGAAGGTGTTGTGAACTACCGTAATGGTTCAGAATTTATTTTGTTGAAATATAGTTCCATGAAAACCTAAGATGCCATGTCGCCCTAACTTTGTATTTGTGCTAATGTGCTGAACTGGAGCTTCAGCTTGGAGGTAGCATCTTATGATTCTCATTCTGATATCCTTCATGGGGTTTCAAGTGTGTTACTCTGCCTTTTCAGGTTATGCATAGTAAGAATTAGTGTTGAATTCATTTCTAATATGTGACGTTTGAAAAGGGTGTGAACGCTTCACATTCAAGTGATGCAGAATTGCTAAGCAGCCTTTGGCACTAAAACAGCTACACTGTGTATTTATGAATAACTGATTATAAATGAATATTTAATGGAGTAGCCAATCTCACTGGTCTTTGTCAACAGGTGAGTAACAAGAAGCTTCTTTCATTAATACCTTACTTGATTTAGACGAACAGGAGAGTTGTCCCTTAAAGCTTCTTTGGAAGTTCCAAGTAAGAACCATTCTTTTGTTCCCCACTATTGTGTTCTCACTTGTATGTTTTTGAGCAAGAAGGATTTAGAAGAGTCAGGTGTAATCAGTGAATGAGGAGAAAAACTTACTTAGTGCATCAAACTATCAACACTGGAGGAGGCCCTCAGCACTGGTTATTATTTCCTACATAAGTTAACTGTAGAAGAAAACAGTTCTTTTCCGCAGTTCTTAGTTCAGTGTCAATCAGTTTTCCCCACGCCCCCAACAGTTAGCTGGTATATGAAAAAGATGTATGTTCTCCATTTTCTTCTAGTATTTGTCCTTCATTTAAAGGTACTTATTTTATCGTTCCTCAGTAATAGCACTCACTTAGCATAATGCTATACCAGTGTTTCTGTCATTTTTACTTATGTCACATTTTCCTACATACTCACCTCTGTTCTCCTTTTTTTCCCAGAAATGGCATTAACTGTCAGACCTGATGCTGTATCACATTCTCATGTTTTAAGAAGGGATCATAAAACGTAATGTTTTCAGAAGGCAAATCAACTTTCTTGCACCTGAAATTTTTTCAATTCCCATATAGGTACTAACTACACGCAGTGCACGACGTGGGGGAGTTAGTTACTATAAGAAGCTCATGCATGAGTAATTCTCCCACATGATGCGTATGCATTTCAGCATGTATTTAGTCAGCCTTACACCTAGGGTAAGCCGAGCACAAATATATCAGGGCAGGAACATGAGAAGAAGTTCCTGCATATTATATATTCCTGAATAATATATATTGCAAATACATGAACACACAATATAGGTGTATGTTTCCTTTATAACTCTCAACTGTTTGTGCACAGATTGCCATGTGAAGCATAAGGCATGCTTCCATTCGTATTGTGTCCTAGGGCATGGTGATGAGAGTTTCCAGCATGCTTCACTCGAGGTGCTCTAAGGACAGTACTACTTTTACCATGCCTAATCTTTACTGGATACTGACTGAAAGGCAAAAATAAAATTTTGTGCAGCATGTTACATTCCTTGTTTGTTCTTCTCCTGAACATTAAGATAACTCAGGGTCAAAATACTGAGAATAAATTTTTATGTTTAGAAGTGGTCTGTTTGTGATGCATCACCTACAGTTTTATGTGGGTTGGACATGTAAAAATGATCTCTGTTTCAGGGCTAACAGTTTCTTCTGAAACTGCTGTATTACCAGAATATCCAGATTGGTCACAAAATTGTGTTTTTCTTTAAGCCTGTCTTTTGTGGTGGTTTTAGATTCCCTCCTTCAGTACCCTTTCCACTAAGGGACAGATACACCAGTTTATTGGATTTTAATTCAAAAGGGGAGTCAGGATCATAGAATGACTTGGGTTGGAAGGGACCTTAAAGCCCATCCAGTTCCAACTCCCTGCCACGGGCAGGGACACCTCCCACCGGACCAGGTTGCCCAAAGCCCCATCCAGCCTGGCCTTGAGCACCTCCAGGAGTGGGGCATCCACAGCTTCTCTGGGCAATGTAATCACAATGGGATTACCAGTTCAACAAATTATGGCACATCACTTACACAACAGCAGCTGTTTGTGGTTTTACCTTCAACAAAATATAAAATGATTTAGTGTAAGACAGTTTGTAAGACTCGCATTACTCTACTTTGTATTTGCTAGTCTTTGAGCGCTTACTGATCAAATTAGTGTAGTTGAAATTCCAGTGAGCTTCAGAGCAGTACTGTCTTTGTATTTGAGCTCAGAGTCAAAATACTTCTGGGTATATTTTGATGCTTACCAAGCTTTATCCTCAAATGAGATATTGTGTATACAAACTGGTGATTAAACTAGCAGTCTTTTTGTAAGTTAGCAGAATTGTGGCGTTAGAAAGAGCATAAAACACATGCTGCATGTTTCTTGAAACTAGATTTGTTTTAGCTACCCAACTTTGAATGTTTTTCAAGAGTTTCTAAAGCCTGCCATTAAATTATACCCTTTGAACACTGAAGAGCATCTCATTTCCCGTATTGGATGAATGGATGCCCATTACCTTCCAAAGGGTTATATTCAGTTTTCTTTTGAACGTACCAGATTTTCCAGTTTAGATGAGGTAGACTTTTCCTTTCTAGAACTGAAAGCTGCCTGTCCTTTACAAACTCATGACTGGGCATCGTAAGAGGAGGGAGTTCATGTAGGTGCTTGAACAGAGACATGCATTCTGTGTCCTGGAAGTGTGCCTGCTGCTGTGTAAGTGGGTGGGAGAGATAAAAGAAATATTTATTCTACAGAACTGAATGCTGTGAAGCTTTCATTGAATCTTATCATAAGGTAGGTTCTGTTTTAAATATATCGCTATATGTATTTATGTGTGTGTGTGTGTGTGTAACTGCTTTGAGCCAAGGGAATGCTGAAACTGCTTCCACAGGAACTTGGCTGTTCTCCTTTAGAGAGCCTATGAAAGAGTTGCCTGGAAAAAAATACTGCAGTTGGTTTAGGAACCTAAGAAGGGTAGGGAGGGAATGATTTTGATCTTGATGATCGTGCTGTAAGTGATGATCATAAGTAAATCCCTACTGGTCATGATTAACACTCTGAATGTCACCAAGACCAACAATTTATATAGGTCCAACACCTCCCCAGTCAGACTTGCCACTGAAATGCAGTACTCCAGAAGATAAGCTTATCCTGAATTAACAGCAATCTCTGAATGGTTTTCAAATAGAGTGTTATACACCAGATAGTGCAGTTTGGTGATGACAGTGTGGGTAATGATAGCAAATTTCCTGGCTAGAAACAGTCAGTCTTCTAGCAGATGCATGTAACTTAATAGAACTGTTACTGCTGTACCACAGGTTGAATTCGATATCGCCTAAGTTTGCAGGCTGGCTGTTGGTAAAGGCTTTCTGTTTACCTCAATTTGCCATTATTTACTGACCACAATTACTTGGTGACAGCATTTTGAAATTATTCTTCAGACAATACTTGTACTTCCTGTTGAAGTTTTGGCTATATTATTTATCAATTGAATACAAGTTTTGAGTTAGCAGATGTATCTTTTAAGACAGTGCCATTATGTCTCTCTCCACAGTACCAGATCAACTTTTTGATCTTGGTTTAGCTTCCAAAGCCTTACTAGAAATGCCACTTGAATGTTTTTGTGATGAGAAAAGAGCACAGCCAAACTTGTGGCCGTGTATTCTTGCTGTTTAGCTGCTGCTGTTGGAAGCAACATCCTGGGCCACGCGAGCATCGTTCTGAGCCAGCAGGGCTTTTCTTAAGAGGCTTCTTGCTAAGTTTGGCATGCTTGTAAAGGAGAATGAAGTTATTGGTCAGAAAATACTATTGCTATTGAATAAAACAGTGATACTTTTTTTTTCCTTGTAAGTAACACATTTTGTGGAGTGAATGCATTTACTGTAATCTGTTTCTTAAGCCCTCCTGAAATAGCAACAGAAAAGGTGAAGCAGTATCACACTGATTTCTTTGTCAGTAGTTGCGTTAGAATTTTTGTTATAGAAATATCTCTGACTGTAATGTAAAGTTTATAAATATCATTGACAACATCTTTTGAGCTGAAATCTGTGAATTGGTATTTCCTGTGATGGGGATTTAACTTGACAGTAACTCTCGGTACACAGTTTTTTAGACAGACTGTTAGGCCAAATGTTCATTAAGACTATACAGCCATTTTTCAAGCTGTTCATATAGTTTTATTTTTCTGAACTGATATTGAATGTGCTGTAAACTTAACATTTTGGACAGATTTGGCTGATGACAATTGATGGAGTTGCTCTAAAATGGTTTTTATTTCCATGTAAGGTTAAATAACATGAAATGTGAAATTGTCATACTATGTGACTTGTCAGCACCACCCAAACAAAAGTGGTCTTTTGTACTGTGCTCTGGTGCCTCAAATTGGCACAAATGAAATCTTGTTTTAATATTTTGACCTGTTAAAGATGTGATAATCATCCTCCATGCTGCAACCCACCCCTGCAGCAAGTACATGTCTGGAAAATGTTAGCTAACATGAAGGCCCAAGTGTTAAACCATATACCTGAGCCCTTCTTCTGTGAGTTCCCGTAGGTAGAAGGTATTTTTTTCAAGATACAGCTTTTATAAATGAGGTACAGGCACACCACGTCTCATCAAGCAGAAGCAGTTAATGCTCTGACTAAATTGTGAGTTGCATTATTTTTCTTTTTAGATGAAATATCTCTGTCAGATATGTGTGATTAACACTGTTGTCTGTAACTACTGCTTCAGCTACTGGACCATCAACTTAGTTAGAATCAGGGCTAAACTTCAGGGATGCCAATACCAAACATTTCTCTTAATAGCACCAAGGTATTTGAAGACTGGTGTGTCCTAGAGCGCAGTCACCCAGCCTTACTGCTTGCTCCTTTCCTGAATTTCATGGGCTTTGCCCCTGGGAGAACATTTGGGGAAGAAAGAAAAAGGGAAGGCTGAAGGACAGCAGTATATATAGAGATCTTAAGGACAGAGGGAGAGGGTATCTAGACTGATTCTTTCAACTTCTTGGTTGATGAAACATCTTTAGTGTTCCTTTAACAATCTTTTAGGTGATAATTTGTGTAAAATGTTTGAAACCGGCCCTCCTCCCCCTCTATCCCACCAATGCTATATGAATGGCTAGGTGCTAACTACTGAACCTTGATGTGATGGATTGCAATCCTGCTTGGTTCTGAAGGAATTACAAAGCTGCTTGTGATCCTCAGCTCCCTCAGGTTCTGTAGCCTGCACCAGTGGGTGTTTGCTGGACTTGGACTTGACTTGATCTTGAAACCTTTTTTTTTTTTTTTTTTTTTGCTGTTCCTCATCCTATTTCAGTTTACCATCATTTTTACACTTCCTCAATGGAGACCTAGAGCTTTCTGTCCATAAATAAGCTCTTTTTTTTATTATTATGTGGTTTCTGGCAACTCCACTGATTCTTGAAAGTATTTTTCTTTTAAATTGAGTTTTATGTAATAGAGATATTGAGTATCAAAAGATATCATTTGTTGGTGATCTTATTTCCTTGACACAGGTAGTATTGAAGCTTTAGGAGGAGATGAAATTCTTTATAGGATCATCTTACAGAGCTTTAAACAGGGTTTTGGTCTTTCTGACTATCATGGCTGTGATGGCATTGCTACTAAATTCTGGAAATTCTTGCAATTTACAAAGTTGTAACCAAAGTCGTTCAAGTTAAAATATTTTATAAAATTAATGACTTCATGATTAAAACTGAATTATAAAATCACTTAATCCTGATGTGGATTGAAACCTCTCTTTATATAGTAATCCAAACTTTCATTCTTATTATTTTACGCCTGCAGAGTTCCAATAACATTAGGGGGTAGCTTACACTGCACAGAGGCATTTAGATCCAAGCACATATGATGAATTTCATTACAAAATCTATTAATAGAAACATTACATTTTAGTGGGCAAGAATTTAATGTTGGACTTGACAGTATGCCTCTTTAAATGTCTTGGTCATCTTGGAAGTGTACCAGTGGAGCACCACTGTATTTTGCTTTTATACATATTTTAGATGTTATGCCTCAAGCAACTGTCTGGTTACCTCTTTTGACCCATTTTGTTTGTATTTGTGACAAAAGCTTTGAGGATTTTAATAATACGGGGGCAAAACTAATATGTGACTTAGCTGGAGGAGAGACAGTGGCACATTTCTGGAGTTTGTACATATTGTAACACAAGTTAGGCAGCAGTAAAAGAGCTAATTTTTGCAGTGAAAAAATCCTACCATGGGTTCTTCACTTGCTTGTATGTGGCTATGTTTCAAGAAAGTGCGTGTAGGAGGGAAGGGAAAGGAGAATGGTGATCTTTCTACAGGTGTATCTTATTACCAATGAAAGCTTCATTAATTTGTGCTTTAAGTGAGTAAGCTCTGCATAAAAGATCTGTGGTCTTGTGCTGACTAAAATAAAGAGCAAACAGCTTTGTGGGGAACCTTAATATTTTGTTGTATGTCAGTTTTTAAATATGTACTGAATAGTATGTTTTGACTACATTTTTTTCCCCATAGCATATCTTTTGTGGCTTTAGCTATTATGTATGTGTGAAGTAGAAACTGCCTGGTTTCTGGTGCTGTTGTGGTTTAGCCCGGCTGGCAGCCAAACACCACACAGCCGTTCGCTCACCCTCCCCCCTCCCTCTCCGGGATGGGGGAGAGAAACGGGAAAGTGAAGCCTGTGAGTTGAGATAAGGACAGTTTATTAAGACAGGAAAAATAATAACAATAATAATAATAGTAATAATGTGTACAAAGTGATGCACAATGCAATTGCTCACCACCCGTTGACCGATGCCCAGCCTATCCCCGAGCAGCCGCCCCCCCACCCCGGCTAGCCACCCCTATATATTGTTCAGCATGACATCAGATGGTATGGAATACCCCTTTGGCCAGTTTGGGTCAGCTGTCCTGGGTCTGTCCCCTCCCAGCTCCTGCTGCACCCCCAGCCTGCTCGCTAGCAGGACAGAGCGAGAAGCTGAAAAGTCCTTGGCTTGGTGTAAGCACTGCTCTACAACAATTAAAACATCAGCATGTTATCAGCGCTCTTCTCATCCTAATCCAAAACATAGCACCCTGCCAGCTACTAGGAGGAAAATTAACTCTGTCCTACCTGAAACCAGGACAGGTGCACAGTATTCATTTATTATATAAACCTTATCTATTCTGCAGTATACATATTATCACTCTCCTTTCTATGTTTTTTATTTTCCTAAGAGTGCAAAACTGGTGTGTTTGGTTTGGCTGACGGTACGCTCCAGAGCCACACACCATGCTGATAAATGTTTGATGCCCTGCTAAAACGTTTGCTTTTTTTTTTTCCCCTTGGTGACGTGATGGAAGGATGGATAGCACACTGTGTACTTCGCAATAGGAAGGTATTGGGGCCTGCTGAATCTGGTAGCAAGGCTTCTGCACCTCCATGTCCCCAGGGTCCAGCCAGCAGGGAGGCTGAGCATGTCTTTTCAATACAGACATACTTCTATACAGTGTGGCCAACTGCAGAAATGAATGCAGGCAGAAATATTTTGCACTCACACAAGCATGAGCAGCACCAAAAGCTTCACCCGCGGAGGACTCTGGCTGATGAAGGGTGAAGGTCCGTTAGTGGCACATACATACGTGTACACAAACACACCCTTACCCCTCGGTAGCTGGCTTACACACTCAGTGTAGCTGTCCCTGGTGGATCCTGGCTCTCTTGAAGTGCTGGCACCTGGGCACATGAGCCTCAAGGCCTGCAGCCCTCACCTTGGACACAACTACACGTGTGTGCATCCCTCCAGTAATTGTGCTAAGGTACTTGGTCTGTCTAGTACCTGGCCCAGGATTCTTGCTTTCCCTACGTGCCCCATACAAGTGGGGGTCTCATTTGTTCTTTCCAAAACCACCATAATCCCTTCCTTTTCCTCACTTCTGTCTTCAGTTGGACTGTATTCCCTCAAAGTTTCCTGTACACGACTGTGCAACAAACGCTTCTTGCATTGTTGTGCTAGACCTAGAGAAGACCTTCCCACGTTCCATTTTGTGCAACAAGTGCTCCCCTCCTCCCCCAGTTCATAATTCCTGCTTCTTCATTTATTGATGACATTCTTTACTGTTCCCTCTCCTTGTTTCATTAGTTATGGATGACAGGCTGAAGTTCCAGGAGGGAGGGAGCAAAAGGAATTTGTAGAGAAGACAACTGCTGTTTCTGTACAGATTTAGCTTTGGTTAAGACAGAAATAAATGACGACAGGAGCATGAGAACCAGGAAAAGCAGGTGTTATACTAATATGGCATCTGCTGTTCCCTCAGATATTCATGTTTTTACATCCCTGACCTTTATTTCCTCTAGATACCTCTGCTATTTCTCTATTCTCTAAGTGATGCTTTATTCACATCTTGCTGGCATTCTCCAGCCGATGAATCTCTTTATAACATTTTCTTTTTCCTGTTGTCTGGCTGAATGGGAGATCCCAGAACTTTGTTCATAAAGAAGATTGGGTAGGTAGAAGGGAATGAGCCTTGGAAGAATGAAGAGAAATCTGGATGGAAATCAGAGCTGTCTTTTCACAATTTGTAGCTGCTAAAAAGAAATGCATAAGGGACAAACAGAACTGAGATGTAGCACAAGAGATAAAGGTGGATCTTAAACCTTAATCTTAATTCAGTTTTACAGGCTGAATCACAGAATTTCCCTATCTTGAAATCTTTGTTCCTTCAGAAAATGTTTTGAGGGTCAGGGAAAAAAAAAACACACTTGTTTCTGCTTATCTGGAAAAGAGGTTTTTGGGCAGAGAAGATGAGGAGGCTTGTAGCTTGACTTTGTCAGAATGGTCTAAGTAGGATTCAAGGAATGAATCAGAAACTCATGGAGGAGGTGATGAGGTGAGACAGAAGTGGGTTTGAGACAGAAGTACATTATAGAGCAGATACTGATCTGTAATCCTGTTTTTGGTAAGCATGTGATTCTGATTCCTGTGGGAGGTGAAGGGGAAGTCACTGAGGGATTTAAACAGGCATGTTTTATTTAAATTATAAAAATAATAAAACACTTTTACTCATCACTGCAGCTCTAAATAGAACAGCTGTTCATTTCCTGCATATTGTTTCTTTAATGAGGGATTTAGAAAGTGTGTAGGCTGCCAGGGCCATGCATGAGCAAGGTGTCAAGAACTAATTAAGGTAGAAAGTCCCAGTTATGCCAGTGGACTGTGCAAGGTGCGTGCTCTTACCGATCAATGATAGGTTGAGAGAATGGGTCAGAAGATGAGGACTGAAGCAAATGAATAAGAACATCAGATCACTAGGGCAAAAAGAATTTTATAGACACCTAAAAAATTCTTGCTGTACCCATAAGGAAAAGAAACCTCTAAAGTGAGGTGGCTGAGATTGCATAGAAATGTTTTATTTTCTAGCTGGCTATTCATTGCAGTTTCAGTTTACGTTTTAGTAAATCAGTACAATGCTACTAGTGATCCCGAGTATTAAAGAGACTACAAGTTTTTTTTTTTTTAGTTAGTGTAAGGTAACATGAAGGAAGTTCAAACTGTATGTGTTTTCAAATTCTGAGTTGTGCATAGCTCCTAAAAACCTCCTATGAGGTTTGAGTTCTTTGAGTGGTCCAGAAATAACTGCTTCAAAGGCTTCTGAAAGTCAAGTTAGTTGTAGTCCCTCCTAAATTGTCATGTGATGAGCAATAAATAGATCAAAAATCCCTAGGGAGTACAGGAGGAAATAGGAATAAATACTAGGTTTTCACTGGATCAGAATGGTTGTATTGTGTCACAAGCTTCCACAGAAGGACAGATTTTTAAATTATTTTTAAGAGAAGCAAAAGATGCAGATGATAAACTGGTTTAAAGATTTTCCAAGCCCAGACAAAACCAGAAGATTTCACTGCTTTCTAGCTCAGCTAGATGTTGGGCTAGCATGATGGCAGACCAAATTAAATATTGGAAAGTGTAAGGTAATGCATGAAAAGAGAAGTTTGAATTACTCCTACATGTTGCTGCGTTCTACATTGACAACTTTTCCCAGAATAGACCAGCATACTGTAGCCACTTCAGAAAAGCTTCTGCTCATTGTGAAATGGTGGCTTTAAAACGGAGCTTACAAAGTGGTGTAGCAGCTTGTGTGCATCGTATAAATCAGTGTTCTCACCTGTAACGCTTTGCTGGATGGTCTGACATAGGACAGGAATAGCACATTAGGCTTAAAAAGCTGTTGAAGGCATGGAAAAGCTATCGTTTACGAGAGGGAGAGAATTCAGGCCTTTTTTAGGGTGACTGTGAGATGACTAAAGGACGACTCAGTATTTTTCCTCCAAAATCTGTTTGTTTCAAAGATTCCACTTTACCCTTTTTAATGGCAAAAGGATGAGTTATTTACTTATGCTGAAAGGCAACAAGTTTTTCTTTAGGGTACCTAGAGAGGAATGCACAAAACATTTGTGTGTATACGTGTCGTTGTTATTTAACATGCTTAACATGTTATTACTTGGCATGCTTAAACAGCGGGTGGTTAATGGATGGAGCCTATTGCTGCAAAATGCATATGAGAGGAGCCGCTTAAGATGCAGAATGTGAGCAGTGTGCTTTTCTGGCTATACTGGCTGGCTTGGAAATACGTACCTTACCTGTGGACCTCGGGTTACCATTTGATTGTGATTCAAAGCAGGTGTTTTCACTCAGTGAAGTTTCCCTCCGTAATTAGTTGAGAGCATAGCAGGTCTGCTTCTGTGTCGGATTCACCTGCTGTACACTCCTTCCTCCTAGGTTTCCTCTTTCATTTTTCCGCAGAAGGAAAAAGAGGAGAGAGGGAGGAAGGGACGGGGAGTGCTGACGGAAAGCAGCGTGGTGCTGTGAAGCTGCAGCCCTGTAAATACTGGGTTTAGCCACGTATCGGGGAAGGGAGGGAGGACATAACAGGTTCTGTCTTGAAGCAGCTGCCAAACTCGCTTCCTGTGCAGCTGAGACTGGGTGAGATCCCTGACTGCTTCTGGCGGAGGTAGACAAAAATAGTTACAAGGACAAATTTTTGCGATTTGTTCCTCTTTATCTTCTCTTCCTCCCCTCATCTTAAAACAAGCCTGTGTGCCTGACACACGCCACAAGAACTTTAGTCACCCCCACAATCTCTTAACTGTGTTCTTACAAATTTGGAAAGCCAGGCTCTTGTCCCGTTGAAGCCCTTATGTTTATTTTCCTGGAAGCACTTAATGCTACCATTTTTTCTCAAGTGAAGTTTGGCTTTAACTAGAAATACTGGCTCTAAAATGTTCTAAAAGATGAGATGTATCCTGGTGTTTCAAGAACAAGCTATTCCTTACGTTTCAAGGAAATATTCTTTGTTGTTGCTGATTTACTTCAGACTGTGGGGTTTCATGCACCTTTCTTTGATGGTGGATGAAGATGGATGTTCCTAGATTACCTGGGATGAATGGACTATTGTTTGGGTCTAATATATAGTTATCCCTGTATTTTCTGTGTTAACATAATGTAAGGTTGGTCTTGGAACTGAATGAAAGTGCTCAGCTTCTGCACCAGAAAGATGTTAGTGTTCTAAAAATGTCTTAAAAAGTAGGGTGGGAAGAACATGCAAATGGAAGAGCATGCAGAAGGAAACTTGGAGAGTTATATTATATATATATATATATATATATATATATATATATATCATGTTTTCAAGCAGTTGACTTGGAAGGGATGCCTTGCTTTTTCTTTTTAAGACATGAATTTTATCCATCATTTGAACATCCATTTAGCTGCAAAATTGTGAAGTTTTAGGTCAGCCTGAACAATATTTTAGCTCTGTTTTATGAGCAGTGGGCAGCTGGAACTGGGATTCTGTTATAACAAGTGTTATAGCAACAAGCTGTAAGTTTGCTGTGGCCCAAAAGAAGAAAGGTGGGGGGTGTTGCAGAGTGGAAGGGAAACAGATGTGATAACCAGGTAGGTCAGAAGTAGTCAGTACTGAGATCACAAGTTCTCTGATTCTGGAACCTGGTGCCTTCATTCTGCCTCTCTGATGTGGTTGCCCTTTAACTAGGTATTAATGAATAAGAACTTCTGTATGTAAACTGTCTTCTTAGACAGAACAGCTTGTGCAACTTCTCTGCGTCTATGATCTTCAAAATCATCATGTTCCTAGGCTGTGTTAGGTTCTTCTTTGCCACCTTGAATAAAAGCAGCTTCTTTCATCTCAGCTCTGACCTTTACTATAGGCACCTATGTATCTATTTCCAACGATGACAATAAAGCTACCTGCTGCAAAACTTGAAAGACAGCCGTGGACAACTTGAAGAGTAGAGGGCATTTGCTTATTCTTTAAAGTGTTCTATGCAAATGAAAGCACGTGTGCCTATTTACCTCCCTGCAAAATGCAAGGTGCTTATTATGAGTAAATGAAACCAGTTAAAGAAGAGAGTGCATGTTTGACCTCTCTCACTTGCACGTGTGTTCAACAATGCCTTGCTACATGTAAGATGAAATCTGTGGAGGCAGGAATAAAGACTTCCTTGAAAATGTTTGGGTTTTTGGAAATTAATTATGCTTTAAATCACGAAACGTATGCATAAAACCTTCATATGAAAAAAAAAATGTTTGCATGGGAGGCTACAGATGTCATTTGCTTGGAGAATTCTGTCCCCTAAATACATGAATCTTAGAAGCACAACATCCAGATTAAAGTGATTATGAATTTTGTCACTGAAGCACTCCTTTTGAGAAGGTATTCCCCTGTGACATTTCTAGAAGATTATAAATACAGTCTGCTGTAAGAAACTAAGTGATGAGTAAAAGATGTTCTCGAAATATAAAAACATAACTAATGCTAAAAGTTCAGTGCAATCAAATATCTTTTGAATCTACTGAAAGGGCCATTTATTGCACATTAGATGTTATTCTTGTCTCAATTTTTGTACTAAAGATAACCACCATGCACACAAAGTATTTTTACTTGGTGCTATTTCTGTTGCTCTTAGTTCCCTAATTTTCTATTAATATAAAAATCAGTGGTATGGATACATCTTCTGTACCAGAGAACGAGAAGATAGAGAAAGCAGAGGCTCATAATCTACTATCCCAGTTACATTGCTGTTTATTTGCAGAGCAGGCTTTTTAGGGTTTGGAAATGGTGTTTTGATTCCTCTTTCAAGGTTGCCAGCAAATATTCAGTTATGGTAGGAGAACAAGCCTTGTGTGTTACAAATCACTCTGCCTGTAATGTAAAAAGAAAATGTGTGTAATTAGGGGATTTTTTTTTTAATGTTTGTCATAATGATCTTTTCTTTATAACCAAGCACAGTGTATCTGTCAGTGGGGTCTGAGACTGAGGGTGGTCCAGTACTAAAGGTGTGAGATGTTATGGTCAAGTCCTATAGGTTAAGCATGCTAGCTAAAGGCATCAGCTGATACAGCGATTCTTAATGTGGGTCAGCCTTTACAGAAGGATGGAAGACCACACAGGGTGAGTTACGGTGTCCTGCCTGCTTAATATTTTCAACTTTTTAAATCCTTCAACAGAGATCCTTTGTATATTATTTGACTAGCTAGCACTTCAGATCCCATAGAGAGTAAACTGTGCAGTTTCTGAATGGAAGTTTCTGAAGTATCAGCAGCAACTGGCTTTGTTCAGACACTAGTTAGACTTGGTTAAATTTTCTCGTCCCTAAGAAAATATGAAGACATTTTTAATGCAACTCTATCATATTTTAAGTCCTGAATTACAGCATGATGAATTATTCTGAGCTGTCATTTTAGACGACTTACTGTACATATACTTAAATTCAGCGACCAAACTTAGAATCAAAAACTATTTCTATTGAGTTGAAATGTCTAGGATTTTTTTTCACTGAAAGAAAAATCTAAAACTAACTAAAAATATTTCACGTTCAAGAATTTTTCACTTGAAGTGGAACAAAGTTGCTATCCTATTTTGAGAAACTTTAACAGAAGATGATATGAAAGACTAAGCTCATCACTGTTAACAAAAATAACCATCATAACTATCTCTTGCGTGGAGACTTAAGCCAAAATATGCTTTTACATGGTGGTTTGGGCACGGTTCTGATCAAAGTGATGCAGGAAAATCCTCAAGGCAAACATGACAGCATGGTTCTCCCTTGTAGATCAGATGGGCACCATTAATTATAGTACATTACTTGATCAAAGTGACCCTTCTGTCATTTTGTTTGCTTTGTGAATCGTGTCTGCGCTTTGCAACCCAGAACATCCTCCCAGATCCATCCCCAAACTTCCACACCCCTCAAAAAACAAAGCAAAACAAAAACCTCCCCCACAAATGTTTTAAATAATAATTAGTATTTCATTCAGACTAATCTTCTAAAGTGGTTTCTCTTCTAAAGACAGTTTTGCAGCAAACCAGATACTTCCTATAAACTGCATGTGGTTGTAATTGTCTTGAATGCTTAAGTACAGACAGTGATGCTAGTTAAATGGCAGGTATGTAAAACAGTTACTTTTTCCTTACATTCCATTTTAATTAACACTACTTTCCAAGTCAGGAGCTGCTTAGTATTTTTAGAGATCATGTCAGTCATTCAAAATACTCCATTATCTTGATTGTTTGCTTGTTTTCAAGTGAAAGTGTTCTGCCAATAATGTAGCTAGTACTAAGGGAATGTGAAGGAACAGGACTGTATCTCAATTAAGAGTCTGATTCCTTCCTCTGATACTATAAAACTGCCACCCACACCTGTATTTTTAATTGGATTGGGCTCATTAAGATAAAGGATAAATTTGCACATCCAAGTCTTCACTGCACAATAGCCTATAAACTCAAAGACTCTAAAGATATATATTTATAAGATGTATGGCATTATATTCTAAACTTGCAGCTCATGGACATTTTTAAATCCAGTATAGCATCTGATTTGTGTGTATTTTAACACTGGAACAGTACATTTAACTTGCACATCTTGTCCTTGTAAAAATTCTAGCAGAGCTGAATTTCCTAAAATTGGAACTTCTACATTTTATCCCACGGATGCAAGTGTTAAAATATTTGTATCTTTTAGTGGTTTTATATACATACTCATGAGCAGCATAATTTCAGTGCAGCACAGAGTTATTTCACTAGAAATTTAACTAAATTAATTTGTTACAAACCACAGTTTTAATTATATTACAGATGCATTTAGATAGGAATAATAATAATAAAAAAGCAGCTAATTTTGATGATCTCTGACCAGTCTCTTAATTTCATTCTTCCTTGTACCATGGCACAAACAGCAAGTTCAGGAATTAAGCTATCTGAAATAGGTATTTAAACCCTAGAAACAGATGTTACATTTTACTATATCTCCTCAATATTTGTTTTATGACTTGTATTAACATAACTGCTGCTCTTTGAAATTGATTTCATTTTAATGTCAGAAGTGGAAATATGGAATATCTATAATTACCAAGGATGTAACTCGCTGTCTTGAGTGCTTGTATTGTGACTGGATTCTCAGGCATTTGCTTTCCTAGGTTAGTCTCTTTCCTAATGTTACTGATGTGTTTTTTTCCTCTGTGTGTTATAAAAATGTTTTTTTTTTTCTATTTTAAACAGAACACCGTTCATTTCTCTTGTAAGCTGCTTTGATTTTTATTGGCTTATTTGTGTGCAAAACAATGTTCGGGGAATTTTTTTTTGTTTATTCTATGAAGAAAATATGATCTTCTTCCCAAAACCTGCAATATGTTCTTTCAATGCATCATTGTCAGGTATCGATTTGAATTTAGGCAAGGATTCATGAAATAACATCTCAAAGAAATTCCAGGAAATCTCAAAATAGTAAGATAAAAATATTGGCTTAAGCATCTTTGTATTGCAGGTAGCACAACACATCAGGAGAATCTGGTAGTGGAAAGATGAATGCAAAGATAAGAGCATGGGTTGGGTAAAAAAAAAAAAAAAAGCCCAATTACTCAATTATTGTATCAAATTGATTTAAACCAGCAGAGGGAAAAAAAAACCAAAAACTTTAATCAATTTAAATTTTACCTTGCATTGAACTTGGTTATTTTTAAAGCAGGTCCAGTTGAAGCAGATTGCAGAGGGACCTGTCCACTGTATTTTGAGTATCTCTAAGGATGGAAATTGTGCAACTTGTTGGGGTGACCTGTCCCAGAGCTTAATCACCCTCACGGCTTAACAAACAAAAAGCCTAACTCCTTTTCTCTAATCAGACTTTCCAAACTTCTTACTTGTATATTGCTTTTTGTGCAATTGCTGTGCAGCTTCAAGAACAGCCTGGTTCTGTTCTCTCTCCCCTCCCATTAAATAGTTGTGGACTGTAAAAAGCTCTCCCCCTTCACCTTCTCTTTTATGGCTGAACAAATTCAGAGCCTCTCTTTGTAATACCACATGCTCCAGTCCCCTGCTCGTCTTGGCGGCCCCTTCTTCTGGAGTTGTTCCAGTAAGCCAGTTTTTCTCCATTGTCACCTAGCAGGACAGATACTAAAAGCACCCGTTGTGTAAAGCGGTACCTACTTGCGCTTGTTACTTTGGGAGCTAGGGGCTGCATGAAGTGGAGCATAGCCCTGAATGTCATGAAGTGGAAATGCTGTGAAGAGATTCCTGTAATAAGTCATCCAGCAGTTTTCAGGCAGGACAAACCCCCTTGCCTGGTGTGGAGGCAGGCCAAGGCTGTGTGGAAGGCTGTCACAGCTCAGTACGCTCTGACCAGGTTCTTTAAGGTAGTCCACGTGAGGAGGGTTAATGTAAGGTCTTTAAGATACTTGGTGCTGCATCGTGCTCCATCTTGATTTAGCAGAGAGACAGCAGCATACTGAAATCAGAACAAAAGCACAATATAGCAACTGCAATATGCAGTCGGATCACTATACAAACGTGATTCCCATTACTGGTCTATATAATGCTCATGCACAGAATGACGGGTTGCCCCAGTCACTAGGAAGGAATACGTGGGTTAAAGCCAGCTCGAGCCCATTGCTTTCTTCAGAGGTCTTTTTTTTTTTTTTTTTGGTTATTCAGTTTTTATAATTCCAGTTGGACTGAGTTACATGTATACTTCTCCTGCTTTGCTGGGCTGTCTAGCTGGGGAAGGCATTGCTCTCTACTAATTGTCTCAAGGAAGGCTGTTTACATGACTTGATGACCTACTGGTACAGCTGTACTCTGAAAACAAAGGTTACCCCCACCTTGTGCTGAGATAAGTTCAGTTTGCTTAACAGCACTGGGCGGTCATTCCTTGCATTCTTTGCTGAACTCATCGCCCTTATCCATCTCTGAGCCCTCTTCCATGGTAGAGGTTTGTTGGCTAGTCACACAGGCACTGCTGTATCTCCCAGACCGTTGTAGATATGTTCCTTCTGAATTGATAGGTCACAAATAACTAGATGGGTGCCTGCCTGTAAGAGCTGCTCCTCATCTCAGAACTCAATAGATGTGTATTTTGGTCACATGAGGTAAGTACATCCAGCCACATGAGGGTGAACTGGAAAAAGAGGAGGGAGAATTGCTGCAGGCAACATCAGTGTACTCCAGCCCTCATCAGAATCCTGGCAGGTATCTGAAGGGCCAAGAGAGAGGGCAGCAGCCTCAAAAACAGGTTGATGACCTAGATGAGTTACTTTGAAGTACATGAATACTCCACTGAAAATAGGGACCAAAGTTGAGGGCTTTAGGTGGATCTCTCCTGAATACACAGGTGACCACACAGTACCTGGTCACAGTTCTTGTTATCTCAGTGGAATTGGAAAGGTGGTTGTTGTGCCAGGTACACATAGCTTTGGGAACAGGAATGTCTCTGCAGAAAGGAGAATCAGAAGAAGATAATCAGGAAATAGTTGTCAGAGGCCTGTAAGGGTTAAGTGATATGCTGTAGGAAATCTAGCAGTCATTCCAAGATTCATCACTACTACTTTGATACAAAGAAGAGAATATATGATTTCTTATTTGCCATCTGTAATAATAATCTGTTCAGTTTTTCTGATTATAAAAACAACTACTGTGATGAGATTTTTTTTTTTCCATAGAATAAAACACTGGAAAAGATTTTTTCCCCTCTGCATTTCTTGCAGTAGGAAGCAGTATGCATATTGAAGTATTTTTGACTTTTAGAGGAAAGTTAGGGTACCCCCTACTGGCTATTTTTGGAAATAAAGCTGAGCTATAACCTACTACTTTAGAGTGAGCAACAGCTGAGTTTAATCCATACTGCAATTTTAATATATTTTTAGTAGGTTTTAGAGGAGTGTTCCCCCCCCCCCCCCCCGGTAGCTTGGTAGCCTTCAGCAGAGTGAATGTACCTGCAGTGCAGCTGTTTTAAATGCAGGTGGTTGTACAGGCTGAGGGGTTCTGTAGTACCAAAGGAAATAGCTAGATGTTATCACAGCTCTTGTTGCCTAGTAACTAAAGCTCAATGTATAATTTCAATGGGGCTGAATTTGATGCACCTTGTCTGTCTTTCCCTTTTTACTAGTGGAATGCACATACATGTATTTAGACTAAAATATGTCATCATCTGATAGCTAAAATATATTCAAATCTCTAACTTTACAAACTCAATTGCCATAATATAAGAGCTGACCGGAGTTTCATATAATTAAGAAAGACTTTCTAGTTCTTGTAGCATTTGTTTCCTGATTTTATTAGTGAGCAAGCTTTTCAGTGTGACTGTTTATGCATAGAAATATTAAATTATTTTCTGCATAACATTCTCAAATTTCATCTTTCCATTTCTTTAACTGATTTGATTATTCTATATATTTTTCTACTAAATCTACTTACACAGTCAGGAATTGATGTCAGAGTTATTTGTTCAACTATACTGATAACCCACTTAAAATTACCTGAGACTGTTTGGATTACTGAATTTTTTGTAAGCAGGTGTGAAATGTTTGATTCATTGAGACAGCTTGTGTAAATAAATACTTCTGTTAGATTTTTAGCCTGATTTTTGATACATAATGTAATGATTGTATCTTATGCTACAATTCTCTGTCAATGAATTATCTACACTGTTTTAACTAATCATACTCTAGTTCCAGTAATGTAATTTCTATTGCCAGAATTATCCTCACTTTTTCATAAACATATATGCTAATATAAAATGAGTTTGCTAGACTGTTTTAACCTTGTCAGTTGTAGACTTCAAGCTTAACTGAATTTGTTTTTGAATTGTGTGACTTTTTCTGACACTTGTTCCTAATTCTTCATGCATATCTTCCCCATTTATTTTGTTGGACTTTTTTGATATTTTCAAGTACTATCTAAGACTTAAACTAGTCTTCAGTTGTTTTGCTTAGTAGCATAGAATATCCTGAGTTGGAAGGGACCAACAAGAATCACTGAGTCCAGCTCCTGGCTCCACATAGGACCAGCCAAAAATCAGACCATATGTCTGAGAACATTATCCAAATGCTTCTTGGACGCCCAACCACCCTCTCCGTGAAGAACCTTTCCCTAACACCCAGCCTGACCCTCCCCTGTCCCAACTCCATGCCATTCCCTCAGGTCCTGTCGCTGTCCCCAGAGAGCAGAGCTCAGCGCCTGCCCCTCCGCTCCCCTCATGAGGGAGCTGCAGGCCGCCATGAGGCCTCCCCTCAGCCTGCTCTGCTCTGAACAAACCAAGGGACTTCAGCAGCTCCTCATATGTCTTCCCCTCCAGACCCTTCACTATCTCTGTAGCCCTCCTTTTGACACTCTCTAACAGTTTTATATCTGATGTTGTGGCACTCAAAACCTCACACAGTGCTTGAAGCAACGCCAGCGCAGAGCAGAGTGGGACAGTCCCTTCCCTTGACTGACTAGCAGTGCTGTGCTTGATGCACCCCAGGATACGGTTGGCCCTCCTGGCTGTCAGAGCAGGCTGCTGGCTCATATTCAGCTTGCTATCAACCAAAACCCCCAGATCCCTCTCTGCAGGGCTGCTTTCCATCCTCTTGTCCCCCAGCCTGTACATACAGCCAGGGCTGTCCCTTCCCGGGTGCAGAATCCAGCACTTGATCATGTTAAACTTCATACTGTTGGTTTTGCCCAAGCTCTCTTAATTTGTCCGGATCTCTCTGCAAGGCCTCACCACCCTCTGGTGGTGTATCAGTGCAGTCACATTTTTTTGCCTTAATTTCTTTCATTAACAGTTGATACCTGAAGCAAACTTTATTAAAGATATCCTTCCTTTTTGCTGTCTACATTGATATCCTGTTTTACACATTTGGCTATAGTGGGTTATTGCCCTGAGTTAGGGATTAATACCTTGTGGAACAGAAAGATGGTTTTCAAGCAGGCTTCATGCGTGGCAGGCTGAAGGGAGAGGAACAGCAAAAAAGTTTAAAACAGATTTCAGTTTTACAAGATTGTATCACATAGTCCTTGATGATGACAAGTAGTTGATTCTGCAGACAGTTACTAAAATTAAAACTTGTTGCCAAGAGCAATAATTTATATGTATATTCTGCCGCTTGCATTTCGTATGAGTTACACAGGTCTTTTTTCACCTCACCCAGCTCTTCCAGCTCTCTTCTTGATCTTCCAGTTTTGTTCTTGCCTGACTCTTTTTAATTCTACCCAGGGAACTGTTTAAAAAAAGTAATAGTTAACAAGAGTAGTGCAGCCATTTTCTTTGGTGTATATTTTGCTGGCTTATTATTGATGCAGCCCTAGACTATATGTTTTCTCTGTGTGTAAGTAAAAAATTGCAAGACTTGGGTTCAAATCTCTCCTGTTGTCGTCCACTGAAGATGCAAACTAACATTAATTTCATATTTGAATGTTCTAAAATAGAAATCACATTAAAGTAACTGTCAAAAGCACCAAATATAAAAGTATTATGAAGAAGAAATTGTAGTTAGCAGTAGGGAATTTTACTTATATTTCACCTAAGCCTCATGTTTAAATTTTACTGGTCAAATAAAATGCATGTTATACTGTTCTGGAAATTCTTCCTGCCTTTTTCGCTTTCTGTGTGAAAGTTGGAAGGACAAATATACCATTTACACTAGTTCTTTACTGGTATGGACTTTCAGTGACCTATGAAATGTTTTATATTCTCAGGCTTTTAAATCCCTGAATGGTCATTCTTCAGACTTCTTTGGAAACTGAATTGAGTCCCTGTTAGAATCAGTATGCTTATTATTGACGCTAAATAAATTAATAATTTGGACAATGTCCCGTGCTTGCATGCAAACAAGTGTATTATCATGGTCTAGAAAACTTTGATTTTAAGAAAGTGAACCCTTCCAATGTTGAAGGGTTGAAGGTGAGGTGTAAGTGTGGAGTGTTGGGAAGAGTAACTAGGGAGCTTGTGAATAAATACTGGGGAGAGTTTACATGATGTGTGAGAATTGTAATCTATGGAATGATTTCCCAGTGAACATGGTGACAAAGATGTTTGTGATTTTAAATCTTAAATGGCATTTGCAGAGACATAAATAATTTTGATGTTGGGTTTTAAGTTTTTGAGTCTTGTGGTTCTGAAATTTTCCTCTCTTTGTTTTATTTATTTACTTATTTTTATTAATGTTGACCAGTACTCTTGTATCAGGTCAGAACTGAACTGGGATATTAAACACCTGTTGCTTCTTTCAGGTACTGCTCCCAGCAGCTGGTCTCTTGCAACTGCAGGATGTGAAAAGGACTTGCTGTGAATTTTTGGAATCCCAGCTTCATCCTGTCAACTGCTTGGGAATTCGTGCTTTTGCTGACATGCATGCATGCACAGATCTCTTGAACAAGGCCAACACATATGCAGGCAAGTTATCGTTGTCATAGAAGTTAGCTTGATGTCTGTGTGTGGGGGTTACACACACATGTGGGTTCCATGCCAATCCACCCACACTTACCCAAAGGAAATTCAATTTTATCCAGGTATACATCTTCTGAAGAGTGTATCCAGTATGAATGTCTGTCAGAGAAGGAAAGTCTCCTGGCTGAAACATGGTTATAGTAACTGCACACAGGGGCAGGATTTTCGTGGCCTATCAGGACCATACAATTTATAAACCAGAAATAATCCATCTTGTTTAAAATGTTGTGCCATAGTTTAGGGGAGAGTTTAGGGGAGAAAGCAGGAAAGAATTAAAATTCTGGCATTAGAGAAACAATTGCCAAGAACCAAAGTTCCATCTATGATTTTCAGGACTGTTGGAAGAACATGGGGGAAGAAAGAAGATGAGGGCATGGGGGGAGGCTATCTGTAGCGCCTGTACTGTACTGGCAAAGTAGACACTGACAAGAAACATATCTGAATATTGTGTCTTGAGTAATTTGTCTTCTGAGAATCCTACATATCTAGCCCAAAACTTTAAATTTCCTACTATAAAGGGTACTTGTAATCTTATTCTTCTGTCTTGACACAAAGTGGATAGAGGTATGTCTTCTAAGTACCAATATAGCTCAACCAACAAAATGTTTTATTAGTCTAATTTCTACTTGCCTTTGAAGAACACTTGTCATTGTTTCTCATTCTTTGCTGAAAAATGTTCATAGAATTCTTAATTTTATTACTAAAAGTACATTGCCATTGTCATCTTAAAGGCTGTTTGTCATATCTGTAAGAGGACTAGTTCGTGTCAAGTCTTCACATTTTCAAAATTAAGTTCTCATTTTGCTTGCCGTTGTTAATAAAAAAGCAATTCTGATTCTTTGGTGAACTAACAGAAGTGTTGTTGCAGGGACAAGGGAGAATAATTATTCCCTTTTTCTTGATGCTCGTGAGGCCTCAGGTGGAAAAATGCTGAACCAACCTTTAAGACAGATGCAAACAAGCTGAAGTGAATCCAAGGAAGTCTAACAAGAACATATTAAGAAAACAGACTGACCTATGACAAAGACTGTGAGAGAAAAGGGTCCATTCAGTCAAGAAACTAAAAGGCTAGGAGTATGAGAAGGAACACAAATCTTCCTGTACGTAAAGAGATGAGAATGAGTAAGCTTCATTTGTGAGGTATTTTTAAAGTAGTTTCATGCATTAAGAAAAATCTTACTGTAAAAGTAACACTGATCAGGCAAGCTGTCTATGGAAGTTATGAACTCTCTGCTGTTGGGCAGCTATAAAGAACTGGTTAGACCAACATCGGATTTAAGTTGATCTAGATCACACCTGTGTGCAAATCTAGATGATCTGAAGTGCTTTGTAGCTTGCATTTGTATGACTGTGAAGGCTAAAATCCTTTTTTCCCCTCTTTACTTTCCAAATACATTTTCTGCTGTTGGAAAGTGATAATACAGGGAAAGTATTACCAAATCAGTAATTGTTAACATAATCTAGTACACCTGGATTCCCTTGTTTAACTGCTTTTGACACCGGTAAAGGTTGCATAATGTAGATTACTAAAAAAAATAAACAAATCCTTAAAGCCATTGTGTAAGCTTTGCACAAAGCAGTGAATTTTTATCATAACGCTGTAACTAAAACTAACGCTTCAATTTATTCAAGTAGCATTGTAGAATGCCTTGGGATTTTGATGTTTAAGTAAAGACTGAAGACATTACACTGAAGAATTAATTTTTAATGGAAACTTTTTGTGGTGAACAAAAAAACCCCACCCTTTTATAGGGATTAAACTTGGTAGCTAGCAAAGAAGTATATTTTGATTAGAGCAGCAGAAGTGAATATTCAAAGAATAGGACAAATTTGTTTTAGAATATGCTTCTAATTCAGAAATCATGGATTGTCAGAGGTTGAGAGTTGGTCTCAGGTATGCCTCTATCTGTCCAGTCACGGATCTTTTCCTGTCTTTCAGTGTCTCTTGGATGTTTCATTCCTACTTCAGGTTCAGCAAAATTGAATTGCTTTTCATCTAAATATCTTTCCCTTCCCCCTGTCTTCCACTCACTGGTGACTTCAGTGTTCTCCTAGTCATTCAGGTTTGTGAACTTAACAACTTTAACTCTCCCCTGCCATTTTCTCTCAACTACTCTGTTACTTATTCCTTTATTTTGTTTCTTCCCTCCCCATCAAATCTGTGCTATGTCAAATTTCTCATTTGTTACATTGTAAATCTACCTCTGCCTCAAATTCCTCTCTGTCTGCTAAGGTAATTGTATTACTTTTGCAGTATTCCTTCCCCCTACCCCTCCGGATAAAATTCCAACCTCTCACCCTTGGCTTTTCCAATTCAGCAGAATTACCCCCACTTGTACCTCTCTTGTATTTCTTTCCTACTTCTTTTGTGCTTGGAACTAACCTTTCTTTCTCTTTCCTCCATAATAAAACCACCTTCTATTTCTGTCGGATTACTCCAGAAAGTACTTTCCTCATATATGTTTCCTTTTTTATCATCGTATTCCTGGAGTCCTGCTGGCCCATACCATGAGCTGCCAGCTCCACTCCTACTGTGTTTTTGCAGTATCTGTGTGGTGAATTTTAAAGCAATGCGCATTCTGTTCTTACTCTTAAGATAATATACTGTGCATGTTTAGGGTGTGAGATACCTCATTGCCTGGCACTTTCTGCCCTGCCTTCATTAATCCCTAGCAGTCTGTCAGACTTAGTATGAGAGCAGTACAGAAAAGAGAAATAAAAAACAAAAACAAATTATTCTGATAATGCTGCAGGGAGGGAAAAAAAAACTATATTGCTTTTCATAGCTTTTCTAAAATATACAATGACAAATCAACGTAATTAACAACTTAGTACAGAGTTAAAAACGGCAATTTTCCTTGAATAGAGCACTAAGTGCTTAATTCAGATGTCCAGGTCCAAATAATAGCCTTTTTATTGTCATGAGTAATTTTAGACCTCATAAAAAGAAAAATTTTGATGAATGTTTTCAGTTACTGTAATTTCAAGAAAATCTGTTTTCCAATATAGATCTTTTTCCCTCACTTTCAGAAGATTATAGTTTCTCTGTCAAGAATGGATATTTAAGGAAAAAACAAATGCAGTAAACTCATATGATTAGGTGTCCATTGAGAGAATTCTTGGTTGCTGTCTGAAGTGTGAAACTGAGGAATACAAATCAGCCATGCTCAGTAATATTTCATTATTTTAACCAAGTGAAATTGTATTAAAACTATTTATATATCAATTAAAAATAAAAACCCCAAAACTCAATTCAAGAGCTATTCAGGTCGCTTTTAAAAGGACTAAATTTTGTGATGCATGTCTTAGGGGAGAAGTTCTAGTGTAGATGCAACTCAGTACTTTCTGTGGTAACTGTATTTTAAACTGTTATGCAAAAGGTTTTAATTAAATCTTTTCTGCCTTTGAGTAACACCATATCAACTCGAAAAGGCTGTCATATTTTTGATCTTTTATGCAGTAGCAATCCAGGCTTACATTTATTAGCTAAAGTTTAGGTAGTTAATGTTTTAGGGAATGCATTTTCATGTAACAGTGGCTTAATTTTTAATTTTATTTTTTTTCCAACTTCTACATTGACTATGCCTTAACAAATGCTAAACTGCTTCACTTTTAAACTATCTTTGTTCAATTTAATAGTTGAAGTTAATATTTATGTAGATTACTGTCTAGAAATATAAAAACAAAGACATTGGCAAGACCGTGAGTGCAATATTTGTTGAATGTGTGTGAGAGTACGGGAATTATGTACAACTTGTAACCCTTAATTATCAACGAACAATTTTATCCCTTTTTAGGTTAATGTTTTCCCTCTTGAATTCTCAAGCATCTAAATGCCATCATAGCCATCATACCGTCTTTTTTTTTCCCTCTGTTCTTGAGCAACTCTCTTTGTCAAGGCTCTTTCTCACAACTTAAAGATTTTTTTTTTGTTTTCTCAGAAGTTTGAGCCAAAGATAAGTGGCTGTGCCATTTCAGTATCAGACCTTGTGTCACAGACAGCTGAACTCCTGTGAGCCTACATTTTAGGATTACAGGTTACAGAAGCTAGAATGAGTACAGAAGAGAGGACTATTTGATTGAAAGAACAGTGAAAATAGAGAAAATGAAAAGCACCTGGCTCTTTGACTTCTTCCACTCTTTGTTTTACTTGCTATTTTATATTTAGGAAAAAGAGGCAGTTAGACACTGCTAATAGACAATGATGGCATAAAAACAAATTGATGCAAACATAGATAAGAAGTTATTGAGACTCTGGAACTTCCTTCCAGTGGGAGTGAAAACCCAACTTCCATTAAAATTGGAGCTTCGTAATCTTGTGATGGGGCTGGTCCTCCTGTAGCAGACTATTGGATTTCTATAATTTAGGGAAGCCATTTATATGTATCTGATGCCTATTGAGAGAGCTGAAAATAGTATGCACTTGAGGCAAATTTCTTGGGGTTGACTTCTCTTACAATTAAACTTTCTGAGATGCCAACTGTTCTGGTGATGTTCCCTAGTGCAGTCCTACTCTGGGTCTTGCACCTCTTCCACAGGTGGGCAATAGATCAAGCTGAGATCTTTCTTTTGCTAAGATTTCTACTAAGAGTATGTGGCATGAATGCTGTTAGTAAGCATCTGTTCGCAGTTTTAGCCTGTGATATACCTTAGGTAGTCTTAGGGCATGCACACAAATTAAGAATTGTCCGTGGTGTGTTTTACAGTTGTCATAATGTTAATTATAACCTCAGGATAGATTGGTAAGGCTTTTTAATCAAGGAAAGTGGTTTGATTCCAGGAATTTCTTAAGTAAGACAAGCAGTAGGAGTGCTAAATAGGAAATCTTAAGGGAAGAACATGATTAATCCACAGTTAAAAAGAAAGAGAACTACAAGAGAATAGAGTTAAAAGGGCTATGCCATCTTGGACTGGGGTCAATCTCAATGTCTTTTCAAGCGATTTTTAACAAGAGAGAGGAAATGTAGCTCCACGGCTCTCTAGGTCATGCCAGACTTAGGGATAAAACTGAAAAGGCTAATGGGACAGCCCCACAAGCCAGCTGGTATTCTGAAGCAGAAGAAATGCTTATTGTCATCTTAGATGCTAAAAATATTTCTGTTCTGTTATCTTTTTTGTAATGTTTCATTACTATGCTTTTAGCTAGAAGAGGTCTTCTGTAATCTTGTGAAAAGATAAAGTGGATTTCCAGTAATCCTATGAATATATTCCACTTATCTGGTGAAGTTCTACAAATGTGGTCTGTAGCACCACAGCACTAGAGCTCTCATGCAGAGCTTAGCTCTTGAAATGCATCTTTGTTGCAAGCAAAGATGATAAATGTAATTTCACTAATTGCATAAATGCACTGGGTTTGGAAAGGTTGGATTCTCTGTGGAAGAAATGTCTCTTGGTGACCAACGCTGCTTGGCTTTTAACATCACGCTGAGAGGTCACAGAAACCTTTGTTAGGGAACCTTAGCACAAGCATGGATTGCTGTATTGTACTTAACTGTGGGATGCTGCATGTTGTGTTCTGGTGCTCTGGCTAAAACTTTGAGCCCTGACTGGATTTGGGAAGTACGTGCGCCTTCTGCAGACTATTCTGGTGTGCATTTGTACTCATGAGATTTAAAGGACATATTTAGCAGAATCTTTCTTACAATTCTATTCTGAGTAGCAACGTCTGTTGCTATGCTTCTGTTACCTTGGCTGCTATGAATTTCATGGTGTTCTAAAAGGCAGTTATTTAAGCATAAAATTGACAAGTAAATCAGATTGCAGAAGCCAATTTTTTACAGCATTTAGCTTCTGCCAGTTAAGTTGGCAGAGCTTGTGTCTATCCCTCTGCTATAAGGCTGGTTATAAGGCACTCTTGACCACTGCCTGATGTTATGCTGTTAGCAAAGACCTTTTGTCCCAAGCCAACAATGTGACATTGGGAATTGAAGCAATAACTAAAAAAAAAAAAAGTTTAAAAACTATTTGTTTCATTTCCTTGAGAAATTATCATTGTCCTTGTAAGTGAGTATAAGGCTCAGTTCCGAGTTCCACGCTTTGCATCTCTGTTTTAAAAAAAAAAAGCTTCTTTCTGAACTGATAATTTTTTCTCAATGTTTCTGGAACATTCCAACTGTTTTTGTAGTGCTAGCACATCAGAAAAAAAATGCAAGTACTCTTTTTAGTTTATTAATAAATAAATTAATCTATTTTGTGGAGTAGAAGCAGTTGGCCTAAAACACAGAAGATGCTTATGAGAGTTGAGATATTTGTTTGTGATCTTTTGTTTCACAAACTAATAGACACCGGATCACTGTCATACAGAGATCTAGGAAATGTGAGGGTTGTTGTCCTTTAGCTGCAGCCTATGACACTGATAAGTTCTGGCCACATTTTTCATGTGTGTTAGTGCAGCTTTGGGAAGATCTTTGGGAGAAGATTTCTGGAAGTGAACAAAATATTAAAAAGTTTTCTGGAGTGTCATCAACTGCTGGAACACATCAAAAAGATGTTAGTAAATGGCTGAAGCCCATTGCTGATGGAAAATAAATGGAGCAGTTTTCAACACAGAGACGAACATTGAGAAAGGCCATTGTCATAAAACAAAGTAGAAGATGGGTTACAGGCTTTTATTTTTTACCACCAAGATTCTCTGAAAGGTTTTTCATCTGAAGGAACTTAATAGAGACTTTTGCATCTCTATTTATTTATTCCCTTTAGTAAAGGCAGTTAAGCCAGGTATATTATGTAGGTATATAAATGAGAGAAGTAGTGTTTGTGAGTTAATCCACAAACATTTGTAGCATGAAATGTCCAGTGCAAACTTCAGATATAGCATTTTTTCCTATGGAATTGAGAAATACAGAGGCAGTGACAATATCTGTAGTACTACCAAGACCAGACCACGTACGTTTTGGACAGAAGAGGTAGGTCAAGCACTTACTGCTGCTATGTCTATGTAGAATACACATCTCCAGACTCCTGATGGAAAATAACAAAACGTGGTACTTTTATAGCTCCTTTTATCTTCCTTTGCTCTGCAAAATATCTTCATTTATTGCATTTCCAAACATTTTGTTACTAGCTCCTTTCATGTTTTTAAGAACTTCCTTTTTGTCCTTTTAGTGTGTCCCTGAAGCTGAAGTCCCATCCTACTGGTACAGGGCAGATAAGGACAGATCGTCAGCTATCCAGATACAAACTGTCTCTACCAGTTGTGAAAATGTGAAAATCTGGTTTTCATATGCTATTGGAACAGATATTTTAGAAGCTTCCTAAAATGGAAGGGATTTTTTTTTTTTAAGGCAGATTTAAGTTTTGAGGATAAAAAATTAGAATTGTACTTGCTCAGAAAGTGGGAATTTGGAAGCCAAGACCCTGCAGCTCCTAAGACAGCTTGTTACCAGGCTGCCTGATTCTCAAGCCAGCTGGCTTCAATATCTGGTTAAAGTGGCAAGAAGTCAGGCAGGATTCCAGCATGAATTTGTCAAAGCTGCACGCTGTGTGGAAAATTCTTGTTTGGGGGCGGGGGGAAGTAGGTATCTTTCTCTTATGAAAAGTTCCAGCCAGATAGTTCTGTCTGCTTATCTAGGGGATGTTCATGAAGTAGTACATTGCGACAAATAAAAAAACATAGCTAGTTTGAGATTTTGCAGGGGTTAGATGCATGAAATGTTCAGTTTGATGTTATTATCTCAGATTATCTAATCTTTCAGAATTTTAGCAATAAGATGGGATAATACAAATCCTAATCCAGAAGGCAAAAACATATCCCCAATACTGGTTTTCTCTCAGAATGATTAGAAAAGAAAATATGAAGTTTTTTTGACTCCTAGTACCAAATCATATTATTTCAGAGTAAGATGCTGATATCCGTCTTGTTAAAGGGAAGTAGAACGGTTTGAATTTCATAAGAATTATTTTTATGTATGTATATATGAAAAAAAAAAACAAAAACAAACTGCCTCTTGTCTTCAGTGCTTGAAGTGTTAGATAAATTGCTGTTGGCAGATTTAATTGGTGTTTCTGAGTTTCCTTATTCTTGTTTTGTTTCTTATTATTTTTGAATAATCCATTTAGCTGTAATTTCAATTGGCTTCTGCCAAAAGGTTATCTATCAGTCAGTTAAGATGGTCTCCTTGGCAACAAGAAATCTGGTTCTTAAGAGGCAAATGATTTCAACTTACACTCCCACTTTTTTTTTGATGGCTAAAATTTATATAGCAGTCTGCCCTCCTATTCTCCTATTCCAACCCCCCCGCCTTTTTTTTTTTCATTTCATTCAGCTGAGAATTTGTTTCGAGGTATTGCTTGAAAACCTGAGCATGTAGCTATTGACCGAGTAGTTTGTTTTAGCTTCTCCTTTTTTCACTCCTCTTAGCTGTTGGCCATATGCCTTATTTCATGCTTGAAGCACAGAGGCTGGCATCCATTAAAACAATCCTTTAGTTTTTGTTCAAGTACTTTTTTTTTTGATTTATTTATCTTCTCCTACAGTTCTCTTCCTAGCATGAAGACAGAATTCAGCTTTTCAAAGTAATACAACAAATGTAGATTCTCAACTTTCCCTCTTTTTGTTAGGGACTGGATCTCTTCCTGTTCTTTAGAGCATGTCATAAATCTAAATCCCCTTTTGAAATAGAAGGCTTTTGTATATATAAAGTTATCCACGCATTTCTAGTTTATGAACCATATCTTGTTGGATATGATGCAGTGTTGGATTGGCTTTCTCAAGGGAAGATGAATAAAGCTTCTGAGATTTGGATGTGTTTTGCTTCCCCTTTTTGCTTCCCTCTTAACTCAGTTTCTGAGTTCAGTCAGATATGCTGTTTTGTGGGACTGTCACTTAAAATTTGAAGTTTATGATAAAGCTTAATTTATGCAAATTACAGTTTTCAATTTCTATTCGCAATGTGCAAACAGTAAAATTCAGCAGATGTTTATTTCAGTAAGTGTATCTCAGAAAATTCTACTTCAGCTCAATGAACTGCAAATTTGTTATCTGAAAAACAGAGTTGGACATAAAGGACATAAAGATTGGTAAGGGGTAGAACAGTAATGGTAGTGTTACGGAACTCAATAGTACTTCTCATCCTTTCTCTCCCATAGCTTGAAATGCTGCAGAAAGTACTACCTGTCTATCATGATAAGAGAATGCTGCAGAACTGGAGGGACTTGTGGAGATTATGTCTTTATGAATGGAAAAGCTGATTGGATAAGAGAAAAGGCGAGGACTATCTAATTAAAATAGAGATGAAGGATAAAAGGAATAACGAATGATTTTGAGTAGACAGATTGTGGCTTTTCCTGTCATTGTGTTCAGCAGTAGAACATGGTGATATTCACTGAAGACTGATTAATGAATGGCAAACTGTGTGTTAAGTTTAGATGTGGGGTTTTGTTCAAGGAAACAGATTATTGCTGCAGAAAGGTATTAAAGTAAAGAATTTAACAAGGTTCATGGGGGTGGATTGCATCTCACTGAAACTCATTGTTTAGTGAAGTGCTGGTAAGGTAAAATATCATCATTCTGACTACCAGTCTCTATTTTTTCATGATTATATTGAGATTATTATGAGAGGAGGTCTTAGCATATTTACTTCTCATATGTGTTCTTGGACTTTTGTCTGAAGCAATTTATGTTGCTTGTTTGAAGGAACAGGATGCTGAACTAGATAGAGGACAGGAGTTGCCATGCTGCATTAGATTTATCTTTTTATGCTCACTAGTCTTTACTAAAGTTCAAAAAAGCTGTTGTACCCTGAAAAATTCGACTTCTTGATCTGGAAGCATCCTGCATTCTTAAAGTACCTTCACAGAATCCAAGAATGGCTGAGCTTGGCAGGGATTTCTGGGTTTATATTTAAATATAAATGCTGTGTTCGAGACCAAGCTTTAACCTATATAAAATGTATTAAGGTATTGCATCTAAATGTGACAAAATAGCATGCGTATTGAATTGTTTCCCTCTTTTTCCTCTACTGCTGTAATGTTCATTCTTGTATACACATAGTGCTGTATGTTAAGAGTACTATTCTTTTTCCTCCAAACAGAACAGCACTTTTCTGATGTTGTACTTAGTGAAGAATACCTCAATCTCGGTGTAGAGCAGGTGTGCAGTTTGATATCTAGCGACAAACTTACAATTGCCTCAGAAGAGAAGGTAAGACCACCTGTTCCACAGTATTCTTTTTATCCTTTTGTATAAGAGAGTGAGCTTGTTCTTACTGTTTCTGTAGACCGTTTGGATGCATTCTTTGTTTCCTTGGTGAAATTAAGCATGTATTGTGTTTATTTAAAGGATTTATTTCCCCCAAGTGTTGTCAGTTTGATGCTGAAAATTAATTTCCACTCTTAACAATCCTAAAACTGTATTAAATCACATAATCCTCTGTTCCTTGAAAAAACTGAAACTCAGTTGAATGGAAGTTCTCTCTCAGCTTCAGCAGAACAGAGAACACATGATATAAGTCACAGGTTTAACCAACTTATCCCTTGGGATACCAAGGGATAAATAACTTAGAAATAGTAGTTTGAAGAACAAGTATATGCCCTCTACTAACTTCAACGTAAGCACTCCCACAAAGGAATTAAAAATGGGCACTTGTATATGTGGGGCTGTTTAGATTAACTGAACAATATGTGTTGCAAAGGAGATGGCTCAGTAGCTTGGTATAGCCAAACTTAAGTTTGAATATGGCTTGGCTCACCTTTAGCTAGATCTCATCATTTCATTTGTGAAACTGATCTTCAGTGAGGCCAGCAGATGTCCTTGAATCTCTAATGATTTTTCTGTGTAGATGCATTTGTTCTGAGCTTTTGAATCCAGATATTATCAGCTAAAAATACATTGTCTTCCTTTGTCCAAGGAGTATGTAGCTGTACCAACTCTGCTCAAATGAGCCTAAACTGTATTCAAAAGCATGTTTGCATACTGATTTGATGGCTAGATAGTGTTTTGTGCTAAACTCTTCTTTTTATACATTGGAGAAACTCTGAATCTAAGAATGATCTGTCTAACCTGTAATTAGCGAAGTCACATTGCTGTCCCCATAATAATCTGAAGGGCCGGACTGATACAAGCAATGCTACTTCTGTGGAGTATAATTAAAGTTTTAATGCTCAAGCATATGATAAGTTGTTGTGCAATATAGGAGAAACCAGGCTTGGTACTGCTTCTTCTAGTAAGATTCGATGATCAGTCATCTGAGTGATGATGTGGCATGTCAATCCTCCAAGACAGGAAGAAAAATAAGAGAGTTACAATATCTCTGCTGCTTTATTGTTTGTTTACATAGTTTTTATTGGATTTACAGTACTAATGTATTAATTATTGTGTGCATTTTGTCAACCACCCTTGAAACACTAGTAGAAATGTGGTGTAGAAAGAGACTGCCTAATGCATCTTAAGAACTTTTTATTGGATAAATATGCAAATAATGAGAGTTGTAACTGCTAGGGTTTTTTTTTTCTTGCATTAGGAATTGTAGTAAAGTAAAAGCTATTTTTGGGGAGACAGTGATACTTTCATAGTCATGAATCTGTAAGTCAAGGGACTCGCATTTGTTTGTTTTCTGGAAGGTATTTGAAGCGGTGATAGCATGGGTAAACCATGACAAAGATGTAAGGCAGGAGCTAATGGCACGCCTGATGGAGCATGTTCGGCTGCCTTTGCTTTCCCGGGAATATTTAGTTCAGGTAAGCAAAAAGGAATAGTGATTCTTGAGCATGTGAACATTTCTGTTTATATTTTTTTTAATGCCAGGTGAATATTTTTAAATTTAAACAGTGTAATGTATTGTGTTACTGATGGTAAAAATAAACAAGAAACCACCACTACATGTGTGTGCACGTGCACTCTTACAGTCAAATGGGGGATTGCCAAACAGGGGAAGCCACATGCATGTAATTTGTTTGTTCAGGTGACTCCTTGTCATGGCACACTAGTAATTTGAATGATCTAATTTGCTGAGGTCAAGTTACATTTCATTTGTAATATGATCATAGGATAGAATCTTTAAGGTTGGAAAAGACCTTCAGGATCATCTGGTCCAACCATGATGTTTGATACAACACTTAAATTTCAGAATTATATCTAATTAAGTTGGTTAGGACTTAAATGACAATGTACACATTTCTTTACCTGGTTCAGATTGTTATTTATTTTTATTTTTAAAGTTCTGTGACGTCATTTTGACTATTTTGGTGTTAGATCAAATATTTAAGATTAAAAAAAAAATCAGCTCACCATTAACATTGAATGGTTGGTAGGTGTTTAGTTTTAGAAATCTATCTTTGTGATATGAATTTCTTCCACTTTGTTTTTGTTGTTGTTGTGGTTTGTTAAAATCTCCCCTCCACCCCCACCTGCAAGTGTTCTGTACAGTCTTGTATTTGAAAAGTCAAGAAACATCTGATTGTGAGCAGTCTCACTGTTGTCTAACACTGTTTCTTCCACATACTAATTAAGAGAGTCTACATCTCCTGATCAATGACTGCATATTGTCATCACATAAATTTATGTCTAAATGTGGTTAAACTACATTCTAAAAATTCAGTGATATGCATTTGTTCCTGTGATAAAGGATTTATTACACTTCAGATTGTGATTTGTGTTTTACTTCCTTAACATGCTCAGACCTTGTTAAACTTCTATTAACAAACAGAGAGTTGAAGAGGAAATATTGGTTAAGAACAGCAGTGCTTGTAAAGATTACCTCATTGAAGCTATGAAGTATCACTTGCTGCCAACTGAGCAACGAGCATTGATGAAAAGCACTCGAACAAAATTGAGAACGCCTGCTAGCCTTCCAAAAGTAAGACACTTATTTTTTCCAATGTACTTATTTCTTTAAACTCTACTTTAACAGATTTGATGACAGCATTACCATCACTTATTCCAGTAAAAATTTCCATATCGGAATTATTTGTCACAAAAACATAAAAATAAAAAAAAAAATGCACAGATGCTTCTGAGTTGTGGCATTTTATTTTATTTTTTTAGCTAAGTATGATCTTTCCTTCATTTTAGAAGAAAACAAAACAAATGTCTTCTTTCCAATGATCAAGAAGTTTTGTTGTAGTATTATGGCAACTATAATAATGGACTAGGAGACTTCATTCAGCAGATTTAGCACATTTACCTCAAAGGAACCAAAGAAGGCTGTTTTGTGATGGATTTTCACATTTCCTTTGAATATCATAGATAGTGAATTCTCATATCTGCAGTCATACTAGGATGTGAAGATATAGCAGAATCTGCTTCATTCATGGGAGGTCTGCCTAGATTGCTTCCTGCTTTTCTACCTCAAATATTTCATCTAGACACAATAATTTCAAATTGCTTGTATTTTTCAAAAAAAAAAAATAAAAATGAGTTGCCTACTTTACAAGACTCAACTTGCTTATTTAGGAGAACCATCCTTTATTTTTTAAAACTTTTTTTGATCTTTCAGGTGCTCTCATACATATGGAAATAATTAAAAAATATTATCTCCCTTTCAGTTGATGATGGTAGTTGGAGGACAGGCACCAAAGGCAATTCGCAGTGTCGAATGCTATGATTTTAAAGAAGAACGCTGGCATCAGGTGGCTGAGTTGCCTTCCAGAAGATGTAGAGCAGGTACGTAATGCTTCAGAATTAAGGCGTCAATATAAAGCATCCTATGTTCCTTGGAACAGTAATTAAGATACTCATCTGAGAAGGGCAAAGCCTTGACTTCAGTGGTTGTCTTTCAAATTCGAATGACAGTTTTGCTAGTCCGGATCTATACAGGTTTGTTTACTTAATCTTAATTTGTGTTTCATTTTGTAATCTGTAGAATAAACTACTTCTTCACCTGCCATAGATACAGGGGCTAAAAGTACTAAAATATTAATGTGTTATAATAATGAGCAATTTTATTATTAAAATACCTTATTATTAAATTAAATTAGATGAAGAATGTGAAGAAGTGACCACCTGATACTAAAAATGTGAAAATCTTAAAATAGCTGAGATACCTAATCAAGAGGAAATTCTGCAAGCATGATTTTCAGGAGTATGAGACATTTGTAACAAAAAAAACACATCAGAACTTCTAGTACTTAATCTGAAGGGAGTGTGGCTTTATGACACTGTCAAAAGCCTGGGTAGTGAGTACTGTAAACTGTGTCAAGTATCTGCACGTTTAAGATAGTACGGAATAAAATAATTGACAAAGAGAAAAAAAGATGCTCAACTTTCCTCACCATTTTCCTTCTCTAGGAATGGTGTACATGGGAGGCATGGTTTATGCTGTCGGTGGTTTCAATGGTTCTTTGAGAGTTCGCACAGTAGATTCCTATGATCCGGTGAAGGACCAGTGGACAAGTGTTGCTAATATGCAAGACAGGAGAAGCACCCTGGGAGCAGCCGTATTAAATGGACTTCTTTATGCTGTGGGAGGATTTGATGGGAGTACAGGTATTTTGGCCTTTATACACTGCCTATTACTTTTCATTGCTCTTGACATAATTGTATCAAATTTGAATGACTCTTAGCAGTGAGAAAACCAAGCATGAGGGTAGCCTAGCACCTTGTGGTGCAGAACATGCTTTAGTTCTCATATCCTTCCACCCAGTACTGAACAGTGGGCTGTTCTCTCCAATCTAAGACTTTAGGCATCATGACTGGTGAATCTTTGACAAGTTCCCTTTCAGTAGTCCAAGTTCCTACCTCAAGGAACATGTGAGCAGAAAAATTTTCTGGTCTTTTTTGTCCTGTTTGCATATGAAGTATAATTCTGCATTTTCATGTAGTGTAAATAGGATTATGAACAGTGTTCTTTGAACTGTGGGAAGATGTACATACACAGTCCATTCTCTTCACAGATGCATAAAACCTTTTGTGCAGAGATGACCCTTTTCCTTAATAACTATTATTGACGAGCATGTGCATGTATGAGAGAGCATTGTGACTTAGTTAAAAATCTAAAAAAAAAAAAAAAAAAGAATTTTTTCAGAGTACCCCAAAAGCTTTTACTAACTTGCCCATTTTCAGACACCAGGAATATGATGACTGTATTTGACTATCTAAAGGATACCTGTTATGCCTTTTGCATAGTTTTTAACAGTTCTTAAATCAAAATAATTTGAATTTACAGATATGATGAATTTTCTGGAAGGTGGACAGTACATTGCATCTAGATTTGTGGAGCAAATAATGTTATATTGTTTTCACAGGTTTATCATCAGTCGAAGTTTACAACTTAAAGACTAATGAGTGGTTTCATGTAGCTCCAATGAACACAAGAAGAAGTAGTGTTGGAGTAGGTGTTGTTGGAGGTAAGTTGACAAATTATATTAAAAAGGAGGAAGAGAAATGCAATCCTTTACCTTATTATCTTTCCCCGTTTTAGAAAATGTACTTCAGATTTAGGTTTCTACTCAACCTTGACATTCAAATGGTAGGAGAAATACATAATCATTCTACTTTGTTTTGTCAAGCTTTTAGCATAGGTGCTTTAACTTTTTCCAGAGCTTGAACTGTGCATCAGGTGTGTCAGAGGCTAACTGACAAAAAGTGTGCTAACCATGCATGCATGTCAGCAAAGCTAGAGAGCCTGATAGTGATGTAGCACTGCACTGTTGTCAGTTATGTTATCTGTGGCTGACTTTGCTGGTTACATGCTAGAACAATGTCAAGGACAGTGCCAGGAAAACTGCTGACTTTCAAGGGCAACTTGGTGGTGAATAGCTTGGATATTGCTTGCACAATGCAGACGTGGGCTGGCTAATAGCTCCTGAAATGTTTTTAGGCATGTTTTTTTTTTTTTTTTTTAACTGCATAGGAACCACTGCTCTTTCTCATCTGAAAATGCAAACTGTACAGGTAATTTTCATAGGAAATTTTTTGATGTTTCTAGGAAGCCTATCGGTGAACTTCCAATGTTGGACGTACTTGAATTAGTTTGCCTTTGGACAATTCCTAAATTATAAACAGAATGAAGTACCTTTGTATTTCAGCTAGGCAATTCAAAATCTTTTGACTCACGTTGCTTTTGCAAGGTACAGTCTGCCTCTTGCCTTCTAAAAATGACAAGAACCATAGAGCACTATCCTAAACAACTGACAAAAATACAATCTCACTATAACTGATTGATGACAGGTACTGAGTAGTAGCAAATTCAGAAAACAATGATTTCCCCTCTGCATGTGTGACAGTACAGTCTGTGTGCATCAGAAATTTGCAGATTTCTGTTGGTTACCCTTCTAGGTAAACTGTATGCTGTTGGGGGCTACGATGGGGCATCGCGTCAGTGCCTTAGTTCAGTCGAATGCTATGATGCCAATACAAATGAGTGGAGCTATGTTGCAGAAATGAGCACTAGACGGAGTGGAGCAGGTGGGTGAACAAGACTCAGTGATCATAGTAAAAGTGAAACAGATTTGTGGTTTTAAAATTTATCTGAAAATGTAAAAGGTAAGCTAAAGTCTGAGGCTTAATGGAATGTGCTAGCCTTAAATGGCTGACATATTGTAGGTTATAAATACAAAACTTCCTACAGAGTAAGATTCAGTTTGCTGATAGTAGATATCTTTCCTTGCTTTCCCATACTTTCAATATTCCTTTTCTTCCCATACCTTCTGATGTTGTAAACATATAAATGAATATGCATGGATTGTAACAATGTAGTATCTGCTAAATACTGAATTATCAAAATCTAGATGTTCAGGATGAGAAAATGTTATGTCTTCAAAGATGTCTCTTTGCAAGTATAGGTCTGATTTTTCTAGTAGTGTTTTCAGGTGGACTTTACATGTGAATTGTGACTAGATTTCCAGCTCCTTGAACGACTTGTTTTGCATTCTGATTCACTGCAGGAAATTTTGTCCTTGTTCATTCTTAAGTTTGTATTACTGGTTTCATCTTATTACTTCCACTTATGTACCCTTTGTTTCATCTTCAGTAATTCTTCTCATCACCTGATGTTTACATCCTTTGGATATGTATAGGCTACTACATGTTATCCTTCCTTATCGTTTAGCCAAGGTATATCCATTTACTTCTTTTATAATCTTAAAAATCCCTTCTGTATTTTTATATATTTTTTTTCCTCTTGGGATTCTGAGTATGCATATTTCTCTTCAGAGACATCAAAAGTGCCTGTGGTATTCTGCTCTTGTTTAATGAAATGTTATTTCCAGAGCTCCAAATCGACGTTAGCGTTTTCATTATCTATTATGGATGCAAGTCTTATTTACTGTTCGCTGTCCTCTATTTGTCTTTTGGTACTTCAGGTTTTTTCAACTTGCTGAATTTATTTCTCTAGATGCATTCACACGAACTTTTTCAAGTCATGTTACATGATTACATGATATTATTTTTCTACATTTATTTTTTTTCAGTTGTTTAGATTACTTTTTTGCCAAGTACTCAGTGGTGCTTTTTAGCAACACCTGTCAAATATCACCGGATTGTTAACGTGCTTCAAAATTGGAAGAGATGTTGCTACAAATAAAACTGGAGGGACTTCCAGGACACTCTGTACATGACTGATACCTATCCCAGCTTTACATTATTATAATGCCTCTCATTATTCTTTATTTATCAACTCTGAGTAGTTTTTAATATGCACAATAATGTTTAAAGTCAGTCCAAATTATTTCAGTAGGTTTTACGTGACAGTAACTAAAATTAAAATACTTAGTTGGTGATATTTCAGTTAACATCCTTACAAAATCAGCAAGCTGATAGGTCTCTTATTGCTAAAAATTAACATTTTGATTGTTTTTAAATGAAAAACATCCCATTAATAAAGGAAGCACGATATGGTGCATCTTGATAAAACAGGGTTGTCTTGTGAAACTTCTAGTTCAGTTTGTGTATCTTGTTAATAAATGCTGGATTAAAAAACAGCCAGAGCTGCAGTAAGGCAGTTGTCTAATATTGGCAAGTTTTGAGGAAAATGTTTACATAAAATGGGCAAATTACTTGAATCATCGTAAAGACAAATAGTGTTGTTTGGTTCTGACAAAGGTTCATTTTGCAATCTGCCAGCAATCCTGTTTTCTCTCTCTTAAAAAATGAAAAAAAGGTCCTATACTAGATATTTGACTTTTTTTTTTTTGATGTTGAGTTAATTCTACAAGCCTAAAATGTAGTGCCTTAGATAAAATAACTACAGGGATCTTTCTGCCGCTCTTCCCTATTCACTTGCCCTACAGTTCAGGACCGTGGCTGTTTACTCAGCTCTGCTGCTGTTTAAAAAAGAAATGGAGAGGAAAAAGGTAAATCTAGTCAGTTATTTCAGGTTCATATAATTGAGGAAAAGAATCAATATTCAGAGTGCCACTCTGTTAAATACATGGAACATTTTATTTGTACTTGGGGGAGGAGGGGGTGGTAATGTGAAAATCATGACTGTTGACTGAGCTTGGCTGTAGCCGCCAGATACCTCAAAACACTAGGACTGTTTCACCTGGCAGCAGTCCTGGTGTTGGACTAGTAGGTACCAACTAAAGATAATTTTGTTTCCTGCGTTAAAACTATGTATCTCTGGTCATCTCCAGGAATTTAGACCCATCTATTCTGTTCCTACTGCTCCATCTTCTTTCAAAAGCAACTTCAGAGGTTAACCCTCAGTTACTCTTCTTTAGTACCAATTGCATCTCAGTTGATCAGTACGGGGACAGATCTGTTTCTAGCAACGTGTTGGGATGAGGAACCTCAGATCCAGATATAGGCCATTTGGGAGGGATGAGACAGATAAGGCAGGGCCCTAAAAAATGGGCAGGAAAGAAAAGGAACAGAGGAGAACTCAGACAGCAACAAGAAGATACAGATGGAAGGAGTAAGAAATAAGGTAGGGCTTGGAACCTGAGTGTCGGATTAAGGGAGAATGAAGAAACCAAGAAATGAAGAATGTTACTAAAAATAAGGATCTGCCAAATAAAAAATGGCAATGTAGCAGAAGGAAAACTATATGCACTAAATAGGAAGGTCAGTAATTATACAGGGGAAAAAAAACACATACAAAACCACAAAAAACAGGTGGGGAAGAAAAATAACAATGAAGCACATTCTTTTACTTATCTACTTGATTTATATCACATCACACATTTAAACTAAAAATCGTAGCTCTCTTTCTATCTCTGTAATGTTTAATGCTACAAAAGATGAATGTTGTATTATCCTGTCGAATAAAGTGAGATCAGAGTGGGAGAAAGAAAAGCTGTCAAACTGTTCTGTGACATGATAGCTAGAAATAATAGCAATCACAGAGGAGTTAAATTAACTGGGATGGATACAGGGAAATATCACTACTCAATGTCACTGATGAAGCTTTAGATAGCATGATTTATAAATCAGTGTCATACTAAGAAGCTATTTTTCAGATTTGTAGTACCAATTAACTCTTCCATGTTTACTTCCCCTTTTCTTTTAGTTATTGAAATCTGTCCTTTTAGTAAGATAATTTAATTATTTCATCAGGAGTCATTTCTCTTCCCATATAGGAGTGGCCCATAAACACAATCTAAGTGATACATTTTCAGAGATGTTTCAGCTGGCTTTTAAGGTCTGGGAGCTTTTTTTTTTTTTAACCCAGCATTTTTTTTACTCTGAAAGTCTGAAAACTTTGTACTCTGAAAGTACAAAACTGATGTTTTGTATTCATATTTGCTGTTTCCCTTACTTTTCAATAGAGATTTTAAGCAGTGCCCTTTCCACAGAGCCCTTTAAGAACTAATTAAATAATTCACAAATCTGTATCTCATGCTTTGAGTTTCATAATCTTAAATATGGACAAGTATTTCCCAACGTACTTTCATAGTAGTGATGTTTAATTGTCTTTGTTGTCCATCACTCACAGTTTTAATGCCAAAATATTCCACTTCTGCAGCCTGTTATGCTTGGGTTATAATAGTGCATTATAAAGCGAGGAATAAATAAACAGGCCTTCCTTTTTGTTTCCCGTTGCCATCTTGTCCATACGTGCTGCCTAACTGGCAAGTAGATCTTGACTAGCCTTATTTGTTCCTTCATCCCAAGCTTGTATATTGGTTAAACAAAAAACCCCCAATCCTTTTATTGTAAAGTAAAGGAGACATAAAATATACTTTTGAGTATTTTGATCATTGAAGCTTGGTTCAAGGAAGTTTGGTGTCTTCCAGATCTGGAGGAGGAAGGTACTCACTATAATTGTTCACATATGTTTCATATATGTTTATAAGGTATTCCAGCACTTCAGTGGAAACAATCCTATTGTTTAATGTCTGTGCATTCAGTTTTTATCCTCCATAGTGCATAGCTCTTATTTTCTAAAAATTCACTTATGCTTTATCATATTGTCAAATTGCCATATGCTGCCCGAGCATACTTTGTCATTTACTGTCATTTCTAATTAGTCCTAAATTTCAACAGTCCTCGTTTTCCTGCAAATTTATTTATTTTTGTCCAAAGTTTTCTTAATGTTGTGTTGCAGAACAGCTCTGGTCATTGTATGCTGCAACTGTATTGGGCATGCAGGACATTTTTATCAGTGTCTTGCTTTAGTTGCTTTAATGTATCCTCACTCAAATGTCTTGTGAAATAGTTCCCAACATTGGGTGAAGGTTTTATGTTAGTGGATGTATTTGTTGTTTCTTTGTATCAGTCAAACCATACTCCAGTTAATTTTGAGTATTTTCATATATTCACAGGTGTTGGTGTGTTAAACAATTTATTGTATGCGGTAGGTGGTCATGATGGTCCTTTGGTAAGAAAAAGCGTGGAAGTGTTTGATCCTGTCACCAGTACATGGAAGCAGGTTGCGGATATGAACATGTGCAGAAGGAATGCAGGTATACGCAGCAATTACTTCAAAATACCAGTGGTATCATTTGGTGCAAATGGCATGTTCCTTTTCCTTTAAATGGATTTCTGCTGCTTTGATGATGTCACAGCATAGAAATCATGATTTAATGAGGGGAACAATCCAAATATTAATTTTCCCAATTGGTTTCCTGTCTTCTTTAGGTGTTTGTGCTGTAAATGGTCTCTTGTATGTAGTTGGAGGAGATGATGGTTCCTGTAATTTATCAACAGTGGAATATTATAATCCAACAACTGATAAATGGACAGTTGTGTCATCTTGTATGAGTACAGGAAGAAGCTATGCAGGTAATGTATTTTTTTTTAAACGGGCTTTTTACAATATGTTGAAGAGTAGCTGCGATATTTGGCAAAATATTCAAACCAAGTACTGTCTAAAATAAAACCTAAGATACTAGAATGGGTATGAAGAATCTGCTGGTTCTTTGAATGATGAATTCAAACAACTATTCACTAAAATGAAAAAGGTATTAAGCTGTATTCAAGAGGGATTTAGCATGTAAGTGATGAGTCAGAAAGAAGATTGTAGTGTGACCAGTTTTTTTTTTTTTTTTTTTTTTTTTTTAAAACAAGAGCTTTGCAATTGTGTCTCAATCTGCGGGGGTCCAATTCTGAAGTTCTTTGTGGGGATTTGCTATTTAGAAAATGAGAGTTGTTTCAGGCATCTTTTCCTTTAATAACTGCAGTCTCTCAAATGAGTTAAGTTTATGTAAAAGATATATTAACTGTAAGGGTAAGTAGAGTTGAGCAATGGCTGATTTTTTTTTCAAATCATAGAAACTTTCAAAAACACTGCATTGATTCAGACAACTTTCTGTCAGATAAATTATGGAAAATATGAAAACTTGATGCTGATGTGCTGTTTTGCAATCCTATGCTAGTTGCAGTATATTATTGACTTTGATATTCTTAAATTTTTTTTTTTGAAAATACTACCTAAAGATTTATGCCTTTTTTTTCCTCACTCTAGGTGTTACAGTTATTGACAAACCATTATGATCAGTAAAGGGATTTTCAACTTGATTATGCACTAGAAGCAGTCTTCAACAAGTGTATTTGAAGTGACTGAGTATCTAAGCACTTCTCTACTTGTAGCTGCACCTTGAGTCACAGTGGAAGACGTGACTGTCTACAATTACAGATGACGGATGATGAAGATTACTCTAGGTAGAAGCAATGCGTAGGATTATTCTGCGGTTGAACAGGAGCTGATTGAATTTTTCGAAGTCTAGTGGACCATTTCTTTTTTTTTTTTTTATTGCAAGGTCTTCAAACACAAAAGCCACTTTCATAAGGACTGACTTGTGTCAGTCATGACTGAGAAACAGATCGTCAGTGAAGAATGGTGTGTATTCTGGTGAAAGTAAATTTTTGTCTTATTTTTTCCAGAGACTAATAAATGTATTTAAAGAAATGAACCGTCAGTCTTCATAGTAGGTATCGAATCCCACCTCAGTAATTCAAGCTGGCATGGGGTAAACTTGTTTCCTTTTATAAAACTTTTGTTACATAATTATAATACGTGCATTATGTATGTGTGAGCATAAGTTGCTTTCTATTGAAGTTCTTCAAAACCTGATTTTATTATTTAAAATTTGGCAGAGTACTTTGAATATGCCGGTACTATGTTGTAAAACAGAGTTGTATTTTTTGATATTTAACAATGCTTAACACTACTAATTCCCACTGAAGGAGATCAGAGATGGCATATCGATTCTTGAACAGGTGTAATTTCAAGATCTTTTTAATAAAAATGTCGTCTGTACTTACGATTTTTTTTCTGTTCAATTTTGGTCACATTTAAATGTAACTTCTTTCTTAACTTTTTATGCAAAAGGCAATTTGGCATGAAAATAACTGAAAATTTATAATGAATGTATGAAATTAAGTTGAAACTTGCATGGTACTAAGGTCTATTTATGCGTGTAACCTTAGCTTCTGTTACCTAATATGTGCATATACTGTTATGTGGCCACGCTCTTTAGAGCAGCTGACTTTGATTTGTTCCTGGATGGCCTCCTTTTAACATGACCAAAGTTATTGTCATATCCGAGATATTTTCTTCAAATAAAAATTTGTATTTTGTTTCCTAATGCCAACACTTTGCTTAAAGCTTTCTTTGTTGACACGAGCCTCAAAACCACTCTGCTATCACCGAAGAGAGGTCAGGGGAGAGACCACCTCAGGGGAATTAGTGGTAAGGCTTTGGGCTGGGACGTGTGGTGCTGTTTGATGCTGAAAGCTGTGTTTGTGCCACTTTTGGGACTGTGTAAGTTCCTGTGGAGGAACTACGTGCGCAGTGCCAGCAGCCTGATGGCTGAGCCATGGTTGAGGCCACGAGCTCAGCGGCTGCTCGCCTACGCCCGGGGGTTTGCGGTGTAGCCACCACCCCTCCATTGCTCTGCGGGGCGTGGGGGAGGCTCCGAGCCCCGCCCGTGCCCCGCGACCTCCCCGCAGCGGCAGCAGGGGCCCGGCGGCCTCCCCTCGCCCTCCCCTGGCGCTGCCTCCCCACGCGCCATTACAGAGGGGGCGGGGCCTGACACAAAGGGGCGTGGCTTCTCCCGCCCCGCCCCTCCCGCCTCTGCGCAGCAGCGGGCCCCGTCCCCTCCCCATCACGTCGTTGACGTCACCCGCCGTCCCGCCCGTCTCATTGGCCGCGCGCCGCGGTCTCACTATCCTCACTCCACGCCTTCGGCCAATCGCTGCCCGCGCGCGGCGGCCGCCTCCCGTCCCTCCTGACGCCTGACTCTCCGCCGCTGCCGCCGGCCAGCCAATGGGCGCCGCGCCGGGGGTTACCCCGCGGCCAATGGGCGGGCGCGCTTGAGGAGCCGGCGGGCGCGGCGCTTGTTATTGCTGCCGGCGGCGCCGAGGTGAGGGGCCAGGGGGCTGCGGGAGCGAGGGACCCGCGTTCGAGTCCCGCTGCGGGTGAGCGGGGCCGCTGCGGGGGAGCGCGGCGCGGGGCCGCGGCTGGGTCTGAGCCGGGGCCTCGGGTGGGCGGCGGAGGGGGCCGGGGGCCGGGCACCGCATGTGGGGACCCCGCTGGGGTGGGTGGGTGGCAGGGAGCCCCGTGCCTGCAGCCTGGGGCCGGCCGCCATGCCGGGGTTGCCCGGGATAACGTCATTTGTGAGCCTCGTCTGGACCTCTCGTTGCTGCTGTAGTACAGTATTTAATTAATTGTGTCTTATTATGGGTGACAACAACGAAAATGTGTCTTCATCCATTGCTCAAATCTCAAAGTCTGAGGGACAGTCGCCTCCCAAACCGACCTCAACCTTGCTTCACTTACACCGTTCTCTAGAAATAACATCGGCCTTTCCCCTCCCCTCCCCGCTTTTACCCTCAAGGTGATCAACAACCGAGGTAACGATTTTTCCGAAGGTTAACTGCTATCTGTTCCATTCTCCTCAAAATTTTCAGGTTGCTCGCCGAGAGCTGTGGAGGAAGGGTGACTGTGATGGTCTGTGCCTGAGCAATGGCAACGAACGACAGCGTTAACATCTTGAACTCTGCCTATCTGGCGGTGGAATACATAGACTCTTTCCTGCCTGACAACCCCCTGCAGCAGCCGTTTAAAAATGCTTGGAACTACATGCTGGACAACTACACCAAGTTCCAGATTGCGACCTGGGGGTCGCTTATAGTTCATGAAGCTTCGTACTTCTTGCTATGCGTACCCGGATTTGTCTTTCAGTTTATACCGTACATGCAAAAGTATAAAATTCAACAGGTGAGATAGGGTTGTGATGTTGATGTTGCCTGATTTGTCATGGAACGTGTAAAGTAGGACATAGGGCTGCAGTTAGCTTCCAGTTTATATGAATGCATTTGTCTCTATCACTATGGGCAACCTGGAAATGAGAGAGAAAAATTACACCGTTTGTGAGGAGATGAACATAAGGAGATTTGGAGAAGCAAAGGAGTTTTTTTTAGGGAGGGTGATCGGTCCATTGTGGTGGTATAGAGAGAACAAGGTATGTCAGTCTGTGTGGTTACCAAGTTAAATTTTCTCCAAGTAAATTCAACAGGGGAAGGTACAGTGGGATTGCAATATCTGTTGGTAGAGATGAGCCTTAGTATTTTGAAGGAATTGTATGTTGTGCTTATTTGCTAGCAAGTGTTCCTTTTGAAATATGTCAGTGCACATGTTCATGATTTTGAAGTATTTTAATGATGGAGAAAGTCTAGAACAGACTGCACGCTCTTAATTGGGTTTTGCTTATTAATGAGAAGCAAAGGCGCACCTGGCATCTAAAGGTGATTGTCTTCCCCAGCTTCTTTGTAATATTAATTGGAAAGGAAATAGTACCCGTTCCTGAAATTACTGTGATACTTGGTAAAATGTCTCCCTGCAAAAACTATTTTTTCAAGACAGGGTATTTCTTCACAAGCTTTTATCTTCAACTCATCTTTGTATTCTTTAAGCTATGGAAATACTTCGTGTGGCGTGAAGAAGAAAAGTTAACGTATATTTGTGTTAAATTGTTGAATCTGAAATGTTCTTCCTAATTACAAATAGTGGGTTAACAAAAACAATTTGAGGTGACTGGCGAAGACAGCTTCTGGTAATAGAAACTTTTTACAAGAAGCTAGCTTAGAAAAACGAGAGCCTTCAATGAAACTGAATGTAGTCCCATGTAATTTGTATTACCTGCGTTAATGTGTGTCATGAAGGACCTGCTACTCACCTGTTAAGGTGAAATGAAACTGCCTCTGAAATAATTTTTGCAGCACGTCAGTTATGCGCAATAGAAGTGCCTAACACAACTGATTGTTTTCTCTTCTTAGGATAAACCAGAAACGTGGGAAAAACAGTGGAAGTGTTTCAAAACGCTTCTCTTCAATCACTTTTTCATTCAACTTCCTCTAATTTGTGGCACCTATTACTTCACAGAGTATTTTAACATTCCATATGAATGGGAGCAAATGCCTAGATGGTAGGTAGATGTTTCACTTATGTTCATGCTGAATGGGGAGTACAGTTATATATTTAACAAATACTGTGTGATGAAGTTGATGATGATGCTAACATAACTTTTTTGGCTAACAGACTGTGTTTGCTAATCACTCCACAGGCTTATCTGCTGTACAGCTTAGTAGATTTTTTTTTAAGTGGCCCCAAATTGTTCTGGTGTTTGGAGAAGAAAGGAAATTAGGAGGGAGTTTATGGAAGCAAAGGAAGGTTTATAATGGTTTGGTGTAAATGTTCGACTTTTTCATAATCTAACTTTTTTTTTGATTCTCAGTGGTTCCTCCTAAGTGTTTCTTTCCCCCCACCTTGTTTTATTTCATAGCAGCAGTGTATCCTTCCAGGGAGAGGAACCTGTTCCACATTCCCCTTTTTTGCCCTAAACTGTTGAGATACTTAAGAAAAGAAAAAAAAGTTATACCCTCCTTCCCCCCAGTAGTAGTTCTTTATAATAGAAGATCATCTTTCTTAGAGTTATCTTCTATCTGGTTTAGATAGCTGATATGGTTTCTATATCTAGGTCTTACACACACTGTGGATTTTTGTTACTGACCGTATGTGTAATATTGAAATGGCAGCTTGCTATGCTGCGTGTTAGCTCCAGCATGCCAACAGATGAGCTGATAGGTACGAGGACTAACGTGTATTTTTATGTAAAAAGGTAGCATCAATGCACTGTTAGTCAGTCAGAAACATACATAAACATTTCTTAGCCCTATTAGTGTGTAAACTATTTCATGTTTCAAGACTGCATCTGCTAGTGTATTCTGCAGCTAATACCTCTTTCTATTTTTTTAAAGGTACGTTCTGCTTGCCCAGTGTTTCGGATGTGCAGTGATTGAGGATGCCTGGCACTACTTCCTGCATAGATTGCTGCATCACAAGAGAATATACAAGTACATCCATAAGGTTCATCATGAGTTTGTAGTATGTATTCCTTGATTTTTTTTAATTGTTTTTAGTATATGCAGACTCATACAGTTTGTTTAAAGAGTTTATGTTGCAGACTTAAGAGTTTTACATCCTTCTGACAGGGAGATTGATGTCTTTTCCTGAGCCATTTGTCAAAACAGTCATCCATTTTGTTTCTGAAATCACCTCCTGTAATTTTATTTCATTTATGAGAACGATAGGGTGCCCTCAGTTCTTGCTGAAGTTTAGTCCTATCTGTTGAGCTGGGGGAAAGCAAGCTTTTAAAAACCTATTATAAGCCTGCTTGTTAGGGGAAGAGGAAATGGTAGGTTTCTGGCTTTGTTTGTCAGTTTTCCACCCCTTGGGCATCATCCAGAGCGCAGCAACCCTCAGAATGCTGTCCACACAGGCTGCTCCTGCACTGCCTGGGTGCCCACATCACCTGGGCAGCGCACTTGATTCGGGGGAGGATCGTAGCTCTGGAAGCAGTATAGGTAATCGTGTGATACTGCATTGGGAACACAGTGCTCCCAGTACAGAGATGTCTGGGTGGTTCTGCATTTATCGGCATTGAAGCTGACAGTGAGCACAAGGTAATGAGCCGTGCTTGACTGGAGGTGGCACTGTGCTGAGCTTACACGGTGTAGGTAATACCTAGTTAATACCTGTCTGGTTCGGTGGCACTGTTTCTGGAGCACAGGGCTCAGTGCTACTGTTTGCCTAGAGCTGTGTTGCAGCACATAAGCTGTACCGTGCTAGATGTAAACTGCAGGCTGCTGTGTCGGGGGTGCTTTGTACAGGCTGCACATAATAAAGAAATTTGGTATGGATTTGCGCATGCAGACGCATCCGTGTATGTACGTCTGCTGCAGCAGCTACTGTTCTCCTCTTTCTCGTGGCAGCCCCTCAGGTTTCTAGCAGGAGCAGATTCTGGCTGGTGTTCTTGTGTATCCTACAGTTCCTACAGAAGCGATCTGTAGGCTAATGGCTGTTTCACTAAATAACTTTCCCTGACAATAAAAGCTGATTACTTCTAAACCATCCTTAAGCCAATTGGTGGACTTTATTTTTTTTCTTCCAATAGCCTAATGTTGAAGGTGTAACTTTCGCTTTTTTTTTTTTTTTTAAATTATCTTTCTATAACAGTTCCACTGTTGAAAACTCAGTGAAATTTCTTTCCTGGTAAATCAAATATAGGAATGACTGGTGTATATACAAGAAAAGTTTTTTAGATTTCATAATAACATTTTCTATGATAAGAGTTTATTTAAAAGAAATTATCTTTTTTTTTTTTTAAATATTTATATTTTAAATAACCTTCCAAGTGAATCCTGATGCTGAGATGCTGAGAGTATTTTGGCTTCCTTCTGCTTTGTTCTGCTTCCAAGACTGGATGTATAGCAAAGCTGATGGGAGCTTGCCAAACACTTCAATATTCCTGAAATAACTCTTTGGCCTGGGGTCGTGATAAGCCTAAACAAAAGCTTTTGACTTTAATAGTGAAGTGCTTGGAATTGCTACCGTTGGAATCGAAGTCATTACGAACTTGGAATACTGCTCTCCTGGTTTGCCAAGGGGGAGCTGAACACTTGGGTTAAGGCCTGTGCTCAATCAGACCACGTCCTTTTCCCACAGCATTATTCTGCTTTTCCTTCTGGAGTCCTGTGGGGAAGGGGAGAGTACCACAGAATGGTGATGCTGATTTGGGGGTGTAGAACATTGAAAATGGTGACAGTTTTCCTGTCTGTTATCTTTTTGTAGTCTCCTTTTGGAATGCAAGCAGAATATGCACATCCTCTGGAAACGCTTATCCTCGGAACTGGCTTTTTCATTGGAATTGTTGTTTTCTGCAACCATGTGATTCTTCTCTGGGCATGGGTAATATGCCGCTTGATGGAAACCATTGATGTACACAGGTGAAATCCTCGTTGCTTTTTTAATAGTTTTACTTTTCCCTGTGTCTCTTTTAAGCTTTACTGTTTGTTTTGTACTGAAATGCCTTTATGCATCGTACAAAGAATAACAGTCTGAACAGTTATACTGTCTTCTATTTTTGACGTAAGTATTGTCTGCAAATCTTGTTGATTAAAAGAGTACTACAGACCATTAGTCAGATCATCCTGAGGAGGGTTTCAGGAGTTAGGTGTCTTATTAGGCTGTCTGGCTCTAGATGTTAGGTGTACGGTTGATCTTAGGCATATTAGAATGTCAAAAATCAATTACAGAACATGATGCTCCAGCCAAGAGCTTTTTAGTGCTTTGTCGCTGGATAAGAGAAACTTCAGGCTATACAACTGACCATCTTAAAAGTAAAAAAAAACTCCTTTTATTTCTTTATGGTAGATGTGAAGGACAAGACTACTCATCTGTGTAGTAAAATTGACTTCTTTCAAATTTGGCTCCAAAATGGTAATGCAAATCCAAGAAGGCTTAGTTGGGTTAATCTGCAAATGAATGACCTTTTCTTTTTTGTGTCCAAGGGGAAAGAGTTCACTTTTGAAATGTTAGCATCACACTTGACCTTGTGCCTGTAAATACATTATGAAGCATATAGTGTCGTATTGTAAGCTGTGTCAAGTGTTTTTGTGGAACATGAGCTAATAACTGGCTCACTGTACAAATCATTGCCAATTTAGGAGTCTGTTGGGCAAAGTGAGAAGTGTATGTTGTGACATACCAAAGTAATTCGTGCAGAGTATCAGTCTTTGACAATTATAATGGTGGTTTGTTGTCCATATGGGGTGTTCATAACAAATTGCCTCATGCTCTCCCCACTAGGTGGTGGTAAGGTGTTTCCATTGCTCCTAAGCAAGACCTGAAATCCCTGTAAAGCAAACTCTTCTGGTTTTAATATTATTTTAATTTTGTATTTTGAGTTTTAGACACTTGAAGAACATGCAGTAAGCAGAAAATGATTAAGAGCAGGAATATGACAACTGTAGATGATTTGAGCTGCTGTTTGATGAGCAGATGAGCAGATTGGTGTTTATAGCTTGCTGTCACTAAGATTTTGGTTTTTGTTCTGCTTTCCTAACATCACTCTTGAGCCAGTTAAATCCACTAAGGCCAGTGGGAAGTCAGTCACTCTGATATCCTAGGTGTCGTGGTTTAGATTTTTTGTGTTGCTTAGAAAGCTGAGCTAAAAAGGTCACTGAGTGCCAAAGCTGTTGTGGGATAGTTAACAGAAGCATTTGCCTAAGATAGGAGGGGATTTTGTTTTCCTGTTGAGCTAGTGTTCAAGTGATTTATTTTATGAAGTCCTAAAGCAAAGTTCTTTGATATCCTACAAAGGACAAGTTAGTGTCTGTATTATGTGGTTTATATCTGGGAAGAATCCTTACTATAATTGCCTTTTTTTTTTTTTTTTTTTCTCCCCTCCACAGTGGCTATGATGTTCCACTGAACCCTCTTCATTTGGTGCCTTTCTATGCTGGGGCCCGTTTTCATGATTTCCATCACATGAACTTTATCGGCAATTATGCTTCAACCTTCACGTGGTGGGACAGAATCTTTGGCACAGACTCTCAATTCATTGCCTATAAAGAAAAAGAGAAGAAGCAGCAGCTCATGACGAAGAAGGCTAACTAAAAATCCAGTGTAAAAATTCTGATGCTAATACTGGTAGTCAACTTTTGCTTTTCTTTAAAGCAAAATAGTGATCGGGTATTAAGCAGAAATCATGTTCCTTGGCTACTAAGTGGTAGGGAAAAAAATGCTAATTAAATTGCAGTATCTTCCTAATGGGAATGCTTTCTATTTTGTATGTAAGTACTGCATATATTTTAACTACAGATTTAAAGAAGATGCAAAAAAACTGAGATGACTCGTGTCTGTCCGTTTTTTTTGCAAAAATTATTCAGTTTTATCTTTAAAGTTTCCCACTTTGGTTCCAGGTAGAACTGTACACATACTCTAAAATTGAACTTAATTTTTTAAAATATAGATACTTAAATTTGTAATATCAAATAGAACGTTAACTGGTATCATCACTGTATTTAAATATTGGGTCCAATTTGCTTTAAACCAAAACATCTGTTAATAAGAAGCTTGGACAGGCCGTTTGCACACTGGATAATGCGAACTGTATATATGAGAATACCTATCAAGACATGAGTTAGCAGACATTCCTGATCTAGACTTACTGTTTTTTTTTTTAGATTACAAATAAAAAGAATAGAAGTTTTTATTTGAACAAACTGTTTTTGCTGCTCTCTGAAGTTACTCTGTCAGTGTACTTAGCATTTACATTACATTCTTTTCTGTGTTGTAATTTGCTGAACTGACTTGTTGCTATATTTGCACTTGTGACTGATGAAATAAATGTGGTTTGGTTTGATACGTGTATTATACTTTTCATGTGAATACAAAACTGGCGAAGAACACGTAGGATATAGTGTTTTACTTTGTTGATCTCTTCTATAAAGGAAGCGTTACTTCTATCGTCTAAATAGTTTACGGGTAGAACTTGTACAGAGACAGCAATAAGAAATGGAAACAGAGCATCTTGTAAGTTCTGCTGGTTTGTGTTTTGAGGGACTTGAATACTTGGACCTATTCAGTGTAGCCACAACTTCTGGGACAAGTGCATTTTCAAATTAAGCTATAGCTTTCACAAACCAGTATCTTAACATCTACTACTCGAGTTGCACTAGTAGTAGAAACAGTTTTCTAATATTGTTGAATCTACTCTCTAAACATGTCTGCTGCACAGGAAACAACGGTGGAAGCATTTAAAAAGGGCTTAAAGCCTTATAAACATCTTGCACCTTGTATTTTAATGTCTGATGCTTTTCAGATTTCAAATGTCGTTTCATTTACTCTATAACTTCTTTAGAGATGCTTGCAGGTTTTTTTCCATGCTCGAGACCACCTGAATCTTGATGCTGCTTCACATACAGTCCACTGTAATCCTGTAAAGTTGTTAAAACCATAGAAGTGCAGATCAGATCAGGCTTCTAACAAAAAAAAAAAAGAAATGTTAATGATATTCAAACAGTGATTGAAATAATACTTGAGGTGTAGGAGTATTTCAGATTACTCTTCTGGGTGTTGTGCTGTGGAACCTTTTACTAAAAAACATGTAACCTTTTACTTCTGTCTCTATCCCTGCTGAAATATGGTGTTCTCCCTTTCTCCCCTTTCCTCTGAAAGAAAGCAAAAGTACTTAGCCGTGGCAGGTGAGTGAAAGTTGAAAACCCAGTATTGTTCAGTTTTTAGCACAGACCTAAGACTTCCTGAATCCATATGTACTACCAGCCTGAAATCTCCATGGTGGAAGCAACCTCTTTAATCCGGTTTCAAAGACTGCCTTTATCCCCTTTGTCAACTCCCACTCTCATCCTGCAGCTGCAGCTATGCTTAGCCTTACTGTATTGAACTCCTAGCCTAAAAATACAAGGAGCTCTCAGTGCTTCAGATTTTCCTTGTATACGTGATTCTATTCATTGATTCTTAGCCCATTGGTCTGTGCCTGTACATACGCTGTCACATTATGTATGACTATGAGCCAATTGCTTAAATACTCCAGTAAAGTTACTTGTAAAAGCTTGTCTCATCAACTGTTGGAGAGCTCAATCACAGCAGTAAAAATCTGTGATGACAACTGAAGTTGTAATGTAAATTCCATTCCTCAAAAAGTTCTATGAGTAATGAAAGAAAGCATCAGTGACATTACTTATACAATCTCTTTAGGTTTGGCCAGTGTATGTCTTGTTTTTGTTTGTTTTGTTTTGTTTTTCATGAGTGGGATCCCTATTTTTCTCTGACACCCATTGATAGGTTATATTTTGGATTATTTTAAGCATATGATTACTTGGATTCTCTTTCTTTAACAAATTCCTAGAGAACTATGCAACTTGTGTTTTTTAAAAAAAAATCATTGGAAAAAATGTGCTTACTGGACCTCTCTCAACACAGGAATTTGCACTCAAAAACCACGGGTGTGTTTTGCTGCAGGACTCAAATAGGCTTGCATTCTCCCTCTACCGCCACACCTTTTCATATGCAGAACCTTTCTTGTATTTAGTACCGAACATGGCGCTCGCCAGTAAATGAACTCATTTATCTTTTGTTCATTATCAAGAATGGTGTTAGGTAATTAAATTTTTGAGGGTGTAGGCCTTTATTTAATAAGAATTCGCTGATTTTTTTTTCCCCCGCATATGTAGTGTGGGAGATTAGTATGTGCAGTTCTGAAAACTAACAGTTTGTGCAGTAGGAAAAAAAATTGAAGCAACATACAGGGAACAGTTTTTGGCTCTTCACAAGGCTTGACAAAGCCTTACACAATCTGTTGTCTCCTTTATCCTCTTTAGCAAGGAGACAGATTTAACTCTTAAAAGTGATAGCAAAGGGGAATAAGCAGGGTAGCAAAATTTTTCAAAACCTAATCTTTTCATGGAAGTCCAGCTTGGTTTAAGTAAGGTTCAGCTGTGAGAAGTAACAGCTTGTACTGTCCTCTGGGCTGTGATAAATAATTGATTTCTGTGAGAGTGATGAGAAGTAACTGCTTGGTTTTTGGAAACTTAGAGAGAAGAAACTGTTACGATTAGGACTGCACAACAATAAACTCCCTTTGGCTGCTGATAGGAGTAAGGTAGCTTACATTATGCTACAGCACATCTTGCCGTAAGGTACGATATTTGTAAATGTTAGATTTTATTTTCCTCACCTGGTTTGTAATTAATAACTGCTGAGTGTTTCAAGATGATTTAAAAGCAAAATGTGATATATTTATAGAATTTTAACATTCATTTATATTGAAAAATGGTATCAGTGAAATCTCCATGTTGGCTACAGCTATTTATTGCTAACTATAGCATTAGTTATTATTATAGTTATTAGATATTATTATAGTTATTAGATATTATAGTTATTAGATAGATGTTATATAGTTATTAGTTATTATTATAGTCCATTGTCTCCAAATCTCAGTCCCATTGCTGCTGCCTCTCTCCCTGTCAGTTTTAGCCTACTGGTAAACCTTAGCTACTGAAGCCTGTAACTGTCAGGCCCAGGAAAGAGGCAACTTCTTGCCATTGGCTCTTGCTGTGGTTTTCTATCCTTGAGGGTGATAAACACACTTATCAAATTGCTTTTCGATTGTATTTTTCATCAACTAACCAAGTTACATCACGTCCTTCTCAGCGAGATGTTTCCTTTATTTCTCACATCGCTTCTGTGGCTTTGTCTCCGGGTTTTCAACACCTTGTTTCCAATGTGCCTGTCAGTTCTGCTGGCAGTGGTCCTGGACCACTCTCACTAATATCACCTCGATGGTATAACTGCATCCTTCTTCTCAACCACTGGGCTTCTGTCGAAACATTCAGAGATAAAATTAGCTGTTCCACAGCACTGTGCTGGAAAGTGCAGGTGAGTTACCCACCTGTTGTGGTCTCTGTGTGCTCCTAGCAATACCATTTGCCAGACTGCTCTAACTGTGTTTTGTATTTCTTGTTCTGAAGTGTAATTCGCTAATTGCTGTGCTGAAATATTGCTCATTTAAATAGGCTTGACTTACCAGGTAATTTAAATCACTTTCCAGCACTACTGTATCCTTATTCCCTGTTCTGCTGACCTTCACCATCTGTAAATTTCACCATTTTTGATTCATATTTATGTAACCACTGAATAAATTAGACCCCAGACTTGAAATACTGCTCCCTGTGGAAGAACACTCCATTAGATGATGACTCACCACTTTGTTTTTTTTTGTTGTTTGTTTTTTAACAAAGCTGACAGCCAGTTCTGAGTACCCTCAAAACAGTGCTGCATGGCAGGTTCTCTGTACGAGTGTTTGGCAGCACAGCTGTGATCTATCAGAGACAGCTCAGGACTTCAGTGGTCAAAACCTAGCATCATCCCAGGAGAAGGCTGTTGCTGTGATCCGAAATGGGGCAGTAATAAGCTACTGCCACTGGTGTAGGTATCCCCATGTATGTGTCAGATCCGTTTTGTATGAAATTCAAGTTGTGGTCTATAAAAAGGCTCAGCCCGGAATTGTTACACGTATAGCACGTTCAACTCCGTGCCCCCGCAAGCATGGTAAGCTCTTAAATAACTGACAGGGCTGAGTTTCAGTAGCATGGGTGAGTCATCTAACAGGTGGAGACACAGTAAATGAGTCAGTCTTGGAATACATAACTTGAAGGTGATTTTATTTCCTTTCCCCTCTCTGTAACTCCTACGTTTGGATTTTTAAAAATTCTTTCTATATGTGTTTACATCTGTGTTGACCTTCCTTGTATTAAGACCGTTCTCAAAGTACTGCAGAAGCCATGACGTCCCATTTCTCAGCCCTGTTTTTCAGACACCCAGGAGACAGACGAGCTGAGTTGTGCAAGGCATTTGGAGCTTGGTACTAGAAGCTCCTGTCTTGAAGGCAGACTTACCTTCAAGTGACCAGTGCTGTCAGGTATGATATGTGTATACAGCCAGCTGTCAAAGAGGTTTTGTAAAAGCTTCCTACATCTTCAGTTATCTCTACCTATTTGCCTGGTAATCAAGACTGAAATCTTTTAAAAATTGATTGGGACTGTTCTATTCCTGTCATTAATGTCTTGATTCATTGAAACTCTTGGCAGCTTTTCGTTATTTGTCTTGATCTTTTAGGACATACATGTCCTATTGCTGTTCTTACTGAATAGCTGTGCAGTGTTAATACTGTAATGAGTCTTTCAGAATTTTTTCAAGAATCCAAAATGTGATATAACTGAGTATTAGCAGATAACTCTTCTAAGAAAGAACTCATCAAAGACCAGCTAGTGATTCAATCTCACTCCAAACATGCTTCTCCCTTACATGTTATGAGCATCCTACTCACTTAGTTGTATGCTAGAAAAGTCTTCTTCACGCACCCTCTTAGTTCTGTCCAAATATAAACCAGAGGAATTTACTGAGTATTTCCACAAAATCATTATTAACAGTATTGCTATTTAATAACATTAATAACAGTATTGTTTCCACAAAATCATTATTAACAGTATTAATAATGTAAAAATCTGATCTCCATCATAGGGTGTTTTTAGGTTTTCTGTTATTCCTAATATACTTTAAAAACTGTACACAGCTTTCCGGTTCTATTTTGGGTTTAGAAAAGAAAATAATTGCCTCAGACTTCTCATCTTGCCTCAGAAATAAAGCACAGTTGCTAAAGTCTTGTAAGTAGAACTCTGTGAGCGTGAGGAGCTTTTTTAGCACCATTTATTTACATACTTGCTGGTGAGTCATGACTTGTTGAAGAGGACATATTCAGGCAAGTCAAAAATATCTGAAAATTTGAATCACATTCACCAATTTGTTTTAGCCAAAATATAGAATGGATATGTCTATATACAGATATATATGTATATGGGAATGAAGTTTTTTCACCATTACCAAATTATTTAGGCTGCATCTGTTAATGAAATATAATCTACTATTCAGTGTCATATACAGGCATAAAGGAGAAGTAAAACTGATTTGAAATCTGCTGATTTTCTGGGCAGGGAGCCCTTGAGATCTGTTCCCTGCTCTAATGAGTATTAGTAACTTACCAAGGCCAGACCCAGGAGCCTGGTTATGAGTACAGCCTGGGAATGCCTTTGTGGTTAGAGTATTCCTCTAAGACTAAAGCAAGTGCAAAACCTTTTTCCACACTACAAAGAAATTTGGCCATTGGCTGTGAAGATGCTCATTGTCTCTGAACTGGAAAATATGGGGAGGGGTTAGATAGAGTGGAAGACATCAATTTATTCCTCCTACTCAATTCTGTATGTGAACTCAAAATGACATATTTCATAGAATATACTGCCCTGTTCTACAAAAGAAATATATGTGCATGTGTTTTTATAAGTACTCATTCTCTGATTTGTTTGTTTTTTGAAGGGGAAGTGTTAATAAATGTGGAAATTAATGTAAACCCATTCAGGTCTAGTCGTGATACTAATTTGATGTAGTGGAATTCACTGCTTGAATAGATTAGAAGAAAAAGCTGATTTCTGAGCCCACTCCTATCTTTTAATGACTTTGCATTTTGGGGGAACAAATCTGAAGGGAAGCCAATGAGAGTTGCTACACTGCACAAAGTTCTGTTTGACTGATCAGAAAGTTCTCCAGGAAATGACACTGTAAGTCTAAAATCACAGCATCAGCAGATTTATTTACTTTATGTATAAGGCATAAAGGAAAGTGGCAGAGAGAAGAATATTTAGCCAGCAGCGTACATAGCCCACAAAACAGATAAAGAATATAAATCTTTTGAAGGCTCTGTCAGCTACCTTTATTTGCAATTCATCTTGGAGCTCTGAGGGTGTTGCACATTTGCATGTAATTTTGAAGTGGCCTGAAGTCCTAAACAAATTTGTAAGGCAATTCGTGCTGCTTGGGAGGAGAAAGTCAGAGGGATGGCTGTTCAGTGATTCTAGGTCTAGACAGAGATTGTGGAATGAGGAAACAACATACCGGGTTGTCTCTACATCCAAATCCCGCAAAACGCTTAAAGTGAGCTTGAATTTGTGTTGTCACAAACCCAGCGCTAACATGATAGAATGTGATGGGCATCTTGCACAGTTTTCCAGCAATAAGAAAGGAAAGCTGAAGGCTCCAACGACTGCTCAGAAGGTGTTTTTGTGCACAGTTGTGCTCCTGGAATTAAACTGGGCAGGGAAGTTGAACATGTTGGCTTTGAAAGATGGTAAGGACTGGGTGAGGTGATTTTTGGTTCTCGCTATGAAGATACACATTGAAAAACCCAGGGCTGACAGTCAGGACACTGAAACATACTGAGTGCATATGAATATACACATTTAGATATGCAAGTATTTATATATCGTAATTGCATTTTCAGGTGTGAGTTTCAGATGCTGGATGAGTTTCCAAGCTGGTATCGCCAAGTGACCACGCAGATGTTCTCCTAGAAACATTATTTCCATTATCCTCTTGGTTGGAACTAGACAACCTGTAATTCAGGAAAATATCCATAGGGTCAAAAAGGATTATTACCAAAACTGCCTGAGAATGGATTCAGTGGAAAAGGATGTTACACAGGCTCACCCTTTTAAGTTAGAAGATGGGGGTAAAAGAGGTGTCAAACTGGGGACGAGGTTTGCTTTGTAGAGATGGGTTGGATGTGCGATTTTCAAACTCTTCAGTATTTTGAACCTCTGAAAATTTTCAAGTGAGGCTTTGTGTCCTTTAAAAAAATCTGCTACGGAAATTGCTCTTTAGCATTTTTCTTTTATGGGTTGTTGTTTTGGGGCAGTTTCGATGTAGTCTAAACAGCTACACTTGTAAAAGCAGGTTGAAAAAATGGATGATTTCTGCTGTCCTGCAGCATCAGAGCTCAGTGGCGGTGGTGGTGGCTCTCTGTAACTACCTGAAAGGAAGGTGTGGGGAGCTGGGGGTCAGCCTCTTCTCACAGATGACTAGTGATAGGACCAGAGGGAATAGCCTCAAGTTGCACTAGGGGAGGTTTCAGTTGGAAATGAGGAGACATTTCTTCTCAGAAAGAGCAGTCAGGCATTGGAATGGGTTGCCCAGGGAGGTGGTGGAGTCACCGTCCCTGGGGGTGTTCAAGGAAAGGTTGGATGTGGTGCTTAGGGACATGGTTTAGTGGGTGACATTGATGGTAGGGTGATGGTTGGACCAGATGATCTCGGAGGTCTTTTCCAATCCTAACGATTCCGTGATTCCATTGCAAGTGGCTCCCCCGGAGCCCCATGGAGGAACCCGGGATGTCTTCTCCGTGTGAGCAGCCTCCAGCACCAGGTCGTGCCTTACCCGTGGCTTTCTGCGGTGCACCAAAGCTACCTCCAGGACCTCCGCAACCCCCCCTGAGCCTTAACTGCCCCAAGACATGCCCCATGGTGCAGAAATGCAGCCCCTCTCCGCCCCCGAGCAGCCCGATCAGCAGCAGGTGCCGGCGGGGCTGGGCGGCCCGCCCCCTCCTGCGGCTGCTGCGGCTCCTCCCGCCGCCCCTCCCTCCGTCTGTCCGTCCGTCCGTCCGTCCTTCCCTCCCTGCCGGGCCGGCGGGAGCCTGTGTGTGTGCGTGTGTGTGCGGGGATGGCGGCTCGGGTGCTGCTGGCTCTGTGCGGGCTGCTCGTTGCCTGCCGGGCGGCCGAGCCGGCGGGGGCGGGCGGCGCCAGCCGGCGGCGGCGGCTGAGCTCCGAGGAGGGCATCTCCTTCGAGTACCACCGCTACGCCGAGCTGCGGGAGGCGCTGGTGGCCGTGTGGCTGCAGTGCCCGGCCGTCAGCAGGATCTACACGGTGGGGCGCAGCGCCGAGGGCCGGGAGCTGCTGGTCATCGAGCTGTCCGACCGGCCCGGCGAGCATGAGCCCGGTGAGGCGGCGGCGCGGGGACGGGCAGGGGGACGGGGACATTTTGTGTGAGGGGGGGCGCGGACCTCGGGTGCTGCCACCCCCGGAGGGAAGAGCCGGGATCCTGAGCGGGGCACCTGCGGTTGTCCCCTCACCCTTCTGTGGGTTTCGGAGCAGGCCCCGAGTGCCGGGTTTATAGCTGGAGATGGGCTCTCCCCGGAGCGGGTCCCTGCAGCCCTCTGAGCTGGACCCAACTTTCTGCATCCTTAGGGGGTTACGTTTTTAGTGACCGCTTAGGGCTGCAGGGGGGGAGTTTAGAGGTCGTTTATTGGAAGATAGAAGAGGGAGGCAGGGTAACAAAGCATCATCTTGCAATAAAAACGCGTAGGAATTGCACTGAAAGCCACACAATTTATCTGTGGTACGTTGCCATCTCAATGCAAAGGGTGATCCCGAAGCTAAGGCTTAACCTGTCACAGCTACGTAATTTGCACGCTAAAACGATGCACGGCTCCTGTTGTAACTGAGTTACTGGCAGGGGACAGTCCGCTGCAGCTCTTTTATCTGCTGCTTCTGTCAAGCCAGCTGAAATGGGGTGAAAAGGAGCTCTGTGTGCAGTCAGAGATGGAGGCTCCTTCTCCTCCTCCTGCTGCTGCTGTTGGGGATGTGGGGAAGGGCTCGTCGCTGGGCCCAGGGAGAAGAGAATCCGGCTTTATGTCACTGAGCGATATCAAACTGCAGAAACGAACGTTTCCTTTGGACTGCATCCACACATAAGCTGCGGGGAGCACGAAGGGTGTTCCATGCTTCCTACAGTGTGCTGGGTCCTTCACAAAAGGAGGCCCGTAGATGAAAAAGCCACATGTTTTAATGCCCAAATCACATGTCGGGGAGTGTGATGAGCACTGGCGATCTGTAGTGGTAGATGCTGAAGATACTGTGTTTGTGTGGTTTTCTTTTTTTTTCCCCCAGAGGATTAACCAGGATTTGAACCAGAGCATGCTCGTTGTTTTATTTAAACCTTCTGTATCCTTCTGCGAGGTATGGGGCATTGCTCAGAAAAGCGGAGAGCTGCTGCAGCCTCTGTTATCTGCAGTAGCACATGAGAGACTTGGGATCCCTTCACGAAGGACAGACTCATGCCTAGCTAGGGCTGTGCTCCTTTGAAATAATCATAAAGGCACTGACAGCGTCTGTGCTGCTCTGTTCCAGAGCCCAAACACCTCGCCATGATGCTCATGGTTGTATTAGAGGGGTTTTCTACTTAATAATGTGCCCTTTCTTCTGCTGTGCAGTAAAAGGTAGCACTGTTTGTTTTCCTGTGTGAGCTTTTTTTAAGCTGTGCATTAAAAGAAGTGGAGCCTTGTACCAGCCTTGGCAGGAGCTGTGAGGCTGCTTTTGCAGCTCTTACCTGAGCAGGGGGATCCTTGCTCACTGTGAGGAGCCATGCTGGATTCCCAGGGCAGAATAGGAATATTTTGTGTGATTAAAGCTTCCAGGATCAGGACCCATCTGATTTATCATCATCTGTTATTAAAAAATGATCAGAAGATTCATAGACACAGGCATGCATATAGATTTTTTTTTTCTTTTTTCATGACAGGTTAAGGAGTTGTTATTCCTGAGCATAACCTGTTCCTACAAGATAGGATATATGTCACAAGGTTTATTTTTAAATAAATATCTGTGTAAATGAGATACAACTTACTGGTTTATGATCAGTAGAGACCTTGTGCATCTGTAAGCCAGGTGAGTATGCAGGGATGATACCAGAACTATCGAGTGAGCTGCCATGAAAAAACACAAAAAAAATGTTTCTGCTCACTTAGTGAGCAAGTTCATGACAAAATAAATCCGTGAAGTGTCAGCAGAGCATCAATAAAGATGCTTTATACTGAGTAAAGAGGCTTTGCACTGAGTAAATCAAATCCAGCGCATGCATGCATTACATAAGCACACGTATGTTATGCCCATGCAGTGTTGTGTGAGTTCATTCGGTCACACATGGACATAAGAATCAACTTCTGTTTTAGAATATCAGCTATTTTTCAAAATAAATTAGTAATACATATGCAATATTGAAAACAAATTCAGGAGAGAAATAGAAAAACAAATAGAAACATACAGAGCAACTGGAAGAAATCTTTAATAAGCAACCAGAGTGAATCATTAAGGCCTCATCTTTTGCTGGAATAAATATACACTGGGAGGATTTTTTATTTTTATTTTTTTTTCTGAAGACCTGATACTACATTAGAAACCGGAGCAACTCCATATGAGCAAGTCTGATTTCTTCCATAAGCATTTACAAGTATCTTGGCAAATCTTTGAAATACAGATCAGTTACTTGGAGGGTCAGAGTTGCTGAACTTTTCCCAGAGACATGCTAAATGTCAAAAGTGGGAGAGTGCTGAAAGTTTCTGATCCTATGTTAAATGCTAGGAGAATGTGTCGCCTTCTCTGCAGATGTGAGTATTCATTACCCATGTTTCCGTTTTGGTTCATGCCACAGAGAGTTTGTTCTAGTATTTTGTGATTTTTTTTGTGGCGATAGTTTCTTTAGGCTGATGGAAAAGAAAGTATTGAATAAGGAGAAGTAAAACCTGGAAATGAAGATGTCTGAACTTTACCAAACAGTTCTACGCTGAGGAAGCTGTGCCTTGCAGAAAGTTAAGGCAAAGCAAGATGTGAATGAGCCTATGTCAGTGGTTAGGTGTAAAAGGTGTTATATGACCTGAGACTCAAAGCGATCAAAACATTTTGGAGTGGTTTTGATTAAGGGAGAAAATACAATTTGGTCCCCATGCTTGCTAAAAATTGGCAAAGTTGACAGAAGACAGCAGAGGGCAAGGCGAGATAAAGCGAGGAGAAAGAGATGATGGGAAACTGATGATGAACCAAAGGAAAACCGAGAACAGTTGACAGTAAAGCACAGGTTATTTCTGGGACAAAGTAAATAATGTTTTGCCTTAATTGCTGTGCAGGTACGACTACCTGCAAGTATAGCAAATAGACACTTGCTTTGGATGTCTGATGTTCTGTTGAAAAGACACTAAGTAGATGCTGATCTCTCAAGGCTTTTTTATGACTATAAATAAGCTCATTTTGGGCATAAGTTTGTATTCTTTAATAGCAGTGAAATATATTTAGAATCGATTAATGCTGAAAGCAGTTCCTCCACCATTAATGTTCAGCCACTTGTTTAGGCGTGCTGCCACTTCTGACCCATTTGTATCATTGATTTTGGTGGCACAGGATCAGTCCTCTCCATTACCGCTTCCCTTCTACCTGCTGAAAATGAGACATCTGAGATTCTTAATTTTTTGTTCTTTACCTGAAAAAGTTGCAACTAAAAATTTATCTCAATTTCTAATTTTTTTAAAAAGCAAGCAAAGATTTTTATATATATTTTTTCAGTGTTGTAGTTTTGTTATGAAATTCTGCGAGTAAAGATTATTAATTGGCTGGTTATGTGTGGTATAGATTACATGCCCTAAACATTTCTTTTGCATCAAATGGAGAGAAGAGAGGATGGATGAAAATACAGGCTTTGTGACAACAAAATGATCGGCAAATTTGTGGCATCTTCATCAAATTATTCGCGCTGGAGAAAAGCACACAGGAAATCCTGAGAATGTTGGCACTTCAAACACAATGTTTCGTAGTTTGTCAAGCCAGACTGTAGTTCAGAGGAGTTTTTCAATTTTAATGATATTGCTGTTCATCCTTCACCTCACAAGCGTCTGTGAAAGTGGGATGAGGTGCGAGCACGCCGTGTGTGAGGTGGGTGAAGGACGCCTTTGCCCGGCTGCGGGACCCTGTGGGTGTGATGGAGGCGGGCTGTGGGCAGCCTCGCTGGGCCTAGTCCGGCCACGTCGACCTCTGGCACCACCGCTCTGTACAAGACCCTGCTTAGCACAACAGGGAGGTGGGCTGGGTTGGTCACTGGTGGCACAGAGCCAAAATAAGCTGCTTGGCTTTCGAAATCCTGTGGTGTCCCCCTGCTCCTGTGCTGGCCCCACAGAGGAGCCCAGTGTTGGGCTCTTACGTGCCTCTGCCCCAGCCTTGCCCCGCAAGGTCAGCAAGCACTGGAGCCAGTTCCTCCTGCAAAAGTGTAATTAAAGTCTGCCTGAAAGAGAAGTGAAAACCATGTGTCTGCTGTGTATAAATGAGTGGGGAAATCCAAGATCTGTCTGATAATACAAAAATTGTACCTAGGTCTTATTTCTGTCATTGAAGCACTCCTGCACTCAGCTGTGGTATCAGCCATCTGGGGTAACACTTGCTGGGACAAGAAGTTGTGGTAAGTAAACCTGACAAATACATGGTGGGGAGAGTGTTGTTCACAATGTTTGTATTTCAGTGTTGAACAGAAGCCCGTATAATATTTAATTTTTTTTTTAAATGATTTTGGCAGTTTAAGATTGCTACGAGCAAAGTGTTGCCTTTTTTTTTGGAAAAAAATACAAAACCAGCAGCAGCAAGGAGGCACAGCCGCACAGGAGGGTGCCGTGGTTTCGGCATAGCGTGGGCAGGATCCTGCTGTGCTCCTGGAGCACTGTGGGGACACCACTCAGTGTCACCTTGGGACCTGACGGGCTGCTCCTCTTCAGCTGGGTGCATGCTGCGCTGGGGCGGGCAGCGAGACGTGGTAGCGGTGGTGATGTTAGGAAGCACGCTGTTTGTCTCTGGGTTACGGTGATGTCGTCAGGTGATGCTGCTCTAATTTTGTCACTTACAGTTAATTGCACTTGACTTTGTAAAGCTTCTTTTCCTTACTCTTGGAATTTACACATAAAAATCTTGTGAGCTATTTGATAGCTCGCATTAATGGGGTTGTGTCCAACACAAAGTCTACCTATTGCGTAGGTAGCCTTCTGCATTTGGATTTTATTTCTTTTTTGCATCAGGAAACAGTTTCTTTCCATCACAGGGATAAGCTACTCACCTGGGAGTGGTTGAGGGCAAAGTGGAGGCTGGCTGCACCTCACTCAGGCTGCAGGAGGCTGAGAGGCTGGAATTAACTTTCCCATGAATTTCAAATTTACTTGTCAGCACACAATTTTTCAAAAATAAAAAGATTTTCTTCCTTAAATAATGTGTTCTTGTTATTTCTGGATTCATTGTGTCTTCCTATCTCAATTTTAATGCTCATTTAAATATAGAGAGGTACAGAATGCCCAGAGAAAAATATTGTTGCTCACAAAACGGGTGCAAATAAAGGAGACGTAGGCACATTTATAGATCACATTTGCAGCTAATTGGTAATGCCATTCATGTTGCCATTGAAGTGGATGGAAATTCACAGTAAGCGTGGTTAGGCAGCTGTGCTAGACAGTCTCTGCAGTGTTTCCTAGAGATTTAATACCCTTTCTCCAAATTGCTTCACTGGCTGAGGTATTTCCATTTTTGTCAGATTGTTTAAAAAGGGTGAAGAGAGGCTATGTGTTACCTGCAGAAGCACTATAGATCCCAGCTACTGCATCTAAAAAGTTTCTCTTTTATTTTCTGGATTAACAAAAATGTCAAATGATCTGTAGTGAAAAAGGCTATAATCACAAGGAGCATAGCATGACTCCACAGAAGGCAGCTATTTTATTTTTCAGGTTTAAAATTAGTCTGGGAGTGTAAAGCATTCTGAGTTGGTTGGTCTGACTCAGACTGGTTTTGACAATCCTACTCCTTTTGAAAGTGCTGATTACTTTGACTCAATTTCTTTTAAAGATAACTTATTCTTCCCTCCCACACCTAAAGAATGCCATAGGAGTTCCAAATGAAGATAGGAGGTGAGCCTGTTCTGTTGTTGCTTGAGGTAAATGGATGTTTTGTTCTGGTGAAATGAATGTGAACTCCAGAGAACTAGTGAGGAGTATATGCAGCACAGTGATTTCCAAAGATTTTGTGAGATGTTTTGTTAAATATGTAAATTGTAATCATGGGATGTTTCAAAAAGGGACTTTGCTATTATATTGATTCTTAATTTACTCTATTCAGGGTAAACTATTTATTTTTCTGTAATTTAGAGATCAATATCTCAAACCTTTAAGTTACACTGAGGGCAAAAGGTGCAAAACAGGTCTTCCTATTTCATGAAAGCACATTTTTTGGCTGTAACAGTGGAGCTGCCATTAGGTTCATGCAACAGGTTAGTATTAAATCTAATTTAGAATTAGTTCTGTGTTCATTCTACCTAAGTTTTGTCTTTCAAAGGGGGTACAAGCCTACATGCTGTACATTCATATTCATACAATAATCTTTCTTTGCTGGTTAGTAGGTAGACCTGTTAGTTGGGCTGCAGTGCCCAAACATGCCCTGAACATCTCTCTTCTCTAGTGACTGTGAGAGCTGCTGACATTGGGCAGGCTTCTCACTCAGAAATGTGTGCAAGAGCTTGTTGGAAAGACCTGATGAATACCAGCCTCCATGTTTCATCATCTAAAAATTCTTGTTTTGCTGTATATGCTTGCTTTGAAAAAAAAATAGCTGTTTATTTACCCTACGTGATCTTTTCTCAGCAGATTAATTCATATTGTTAAGTCCCCATAGCTATTTTATTCATATTTGTCCATGTCATATGTCACATTTATATTTTCTTTTTAAACAAAAGTCTCATATGTGTATTACCACAGACTTTTGCTTATTTTTTCATTCAGTTCGGAGGTAAATTGGAAGGGTTTGTAGCTGAGTCCTCTTAAAATTTAGTGGAATTAGGGAAAAGTGAAAATTGGAGTGTGTACTTCAAGACTCCTGGGTAGGTAATTAAAATGATGGGTAGAGGTTTGAGCAGTGGAGTTGCATTTGTTTGGAGGTAAGTTGCAAATCAAAAGCCGGGGTTCACTGAAGTCAGTGGGATCAGGATGGCTGGCAGCTTGCTTTCTGGTATGCTGAGGCTAAATGAAGACACCAAAAGCCTTTGCAGTTAAAAGGCTGAAAACAAAATCTTACCAGGATAATGGTAGCAGGGATAGCTGTTCCTTACGTGGAGCCGTTTCGTACTGTGAACGTGAGCTGCCCGATATACAACCAAAGAAAGATGCTGCCCTGGCTGCAGCCTGCCTGCAGCGAGAATAGCCATCGTGTGCCATTTTAAATGCTTACACTTCCACGTGGATCTGCCTCAAAGCCAAGGGCGTTGTTTGGTTAGACGGGACGTGTGGCTGTGTGGCCAGGATTTAACAAACTGTTTTCTTGGCAAAGTCATCCTCGCCGACATGCCAATTTAATGATCCAGGAGATTTTTATGGTATCTGGAAAGTGTGACCCTGACCTTTGCCATATTGGCTTTCCAAACAAAAGAGAAATCGTGCAGTGCTTTGCTATGAGAAAATCTGCTTAGAAACAGAGAAAGCAAAAAAGGTAGTGAAGTATTTTAAAGATAAAACTTTTTGCATAGTTGTCGTCACTCTACTAGATAAATGAATAACAAATATGTTTTGTTATTGCATATTTTCCCCCTGAGATTTCTAGCTGCAAGACATATCATTTGAATGTCCTCCCACTTCTGCGTCCCAAAAGGGAGCTGTGTCATTGCCTTTCATTAGCACGTTGCTGTCCTTCAGCATTATGAGCTGTATATTCCTTGCACATCTATCATTCAAAATTAACTTCTTTACTTATCGTAAATTGAAGGTTTTGGGATTTTGGCTAGTTCTGCATTTTGCACAAAGGAATAGGTTTTGCTTAAATTTTTGCAAAAATTGGGATGGGATGAGTCTAAGACCTAAATATATACTTCTTACCCATGTAAAAATATGTTACTTAAAAGGGAGCTTTTTGGTAAGCTTACTCTGTGTCAGATCTTCCTCTGATACAAGCTGGATGGTGCTTTAATTTCTCCTACCACCCAGCTGATGAGCATCCATAAGTGAAACTGAAGTCGGTGGGAGTTGTACCTCTGAATCTTCATTATAAGCAGGAGGCTTGTAAATCCTAAAGCTCAAGCCTGCTTGCGTGTGTACCCTTAAAAAAGAAGGCTAAATGCAGCTTCCATTCTGAAATAGCCTGCAGTTAAGCAATGAGCGATCCAAATTTATGCTTTTCAGAATAAAAATTCTTCTTTCTTTTTTTGTGACATCAGTACACAGCAGGGTGGAGAGAAAAGGGAAGCTGTGGAGTCGGGAGCTGGGCTACTCTGTGTATAATCTTTTCAAACCGACATTGTAGGAAGTTGCTTTGCAGAGAAGTGGACTTGTGATAAAGGGTGCCTGACTTCTTTTCTGGCTTTACCACATTTCTCTTGTGTTTTTGGATAAGAACATCCTCTCCTTGTGCCTCAGCTTCTCACCTACGTGACGGGGAACATCATACTCCCTTGCTTTAGGTTAGCGTGTGCCGATGCCATGTGCCCAGTACATGTACCTGATAGATGGTGTGTGGCTCAGCATTTGATCTGCCTCCAAGACGCAGTTCCTACCTGCTTCCTCTCCGTTTTTCCAGTAGCAAGCAGCCCCAGTATTAGTGCTGGCTCAGCTATGCTAACAGGCATGTGGTGAGGAGGAGTCAAGAGCTTCTCCCCATTTACCTGCTGTGGATGTACATTTTTTTTGTTGTTTAGTGACCTACCTTGATAGGGTGGTACCAATTCTCCCTTTTCTTTCAGGGCTGGCAGGGAGAGTCGCAATAGAGACACCTATATTTGCTGCAGATATGTGTTACAGTTAGGGGGGCAAACCTGCAGTGGAAATAGTACAAATCTTTAGTGTATATCAAATAGTACAAATTTCTAGTGGAGAAACCTATAAATAAACAGAAATAGGATACTGCTAACAGCAGTCAATGCAAAAAGAAAAGTCTCTGATAATGTAACGCCTGAACAGAGAAGTTTAAGAGCCAACAAGCTCATCTGACTTGAAAATTGAAGAATTGTCTGAAATAGATGTAGCCATGGTGACAGAGAGGATTAGCAGCCTGAGACTGATTTCATTGGTCTGCTGCTAGCACAAGTCGCTTGTTTGAGCAGCATTAATATGTTGTCTCATGCTGCTTTATATGCTGGGACCATCTGGCATTAGTGGTATTTAAAGGTGCAGTCGTGTTATGGAAAGAGTTGGCCAACAAGGTTTGATTTATGCTTGTAAGACAAGTTACAAGAGTTAAGAGGTCTTTCAAAAACAGCCCCATGCCCTAAAAATATTCTAGAAAGTCACAGCGCACAGAGGAATGAAGTGAGGCTTTGGGAAGCCACGCAGGGAATTCCTGAAGTTTGTTTTATCTTCAGTCAACACAAATTTAAAGTATGCCCTGCACAAACATGCACTTTTGCATGTTTCTTCAGGTGTGTATGTGTGGGCAGCCACCATACACTTTGCAAAACGAAGCCTATACAGCTTGGAGCTGCTTGGGAGCCACAGCTCCAATACCTTGAACAAGCATGAGATCGTATAGGTCATCAGGTTGTGTATTAAGGAGGAAAAGTATCTCTGAGAGTTAAAGGAACAAAACAAAGCTGACCAAACAGATCCCCTCTAAGATACTTTGGAGTCTGCGCTTTCAAGAAACGGTCTATTTCAGTTTTTCAGTTTTGCTATATACTATTAAAAATACATTTCTTATCAAAGTATTTGATACTTATCAAAGTATTTGATAAGAAAAAGAGTTTTGTAGAGACTAAGATAAGATAACCTTATCTTTGATCTATTTATAGCTGTGAGTCTTCATCTCCTTTCCTTAATGCGACTGTAGAGTGGGTGTTATCTTCCAAAGGAGCTTATGCCACAGTGCTGACGTTGCACAGATGCTTGTGAATTTCACTTCTTTCCTTCTTTCCTTCTTTTTCTTTTTCTTCTCTTTTTTCTTTTTCTTTTTTTTTTTCTTTTTTTTTTTCTACTTGTTATCATGTTGCTTATTCTCAAGATTTTTCCCCAGACAGAGATGGATTGTTAAAGAGTGACCGGACAGAAAGTGTTCCCATCAGAGCTTCCGAGTTCCAGCGTGGAGGTCCATGTCTGTGCTAAGCATCATAACAATGCTTAAATGCATAAAAATGGAGGGAAAATTAGCCAGAGACCTTGTTCTCCTGTACAGACTTTTAACTTTGATTTCAACTTAGTTTTATCTTGTTAATAAATGCTCAGAAAGCATACGACTGGAAGCATTTTTACATTCTCAAATACTGACATTTTGTAGTTACAGATGAAAATGGTGCTAACAGCTACGTAACACCTGTCAGCAGATATTGATGTGATATCCGTTGGATCGTGGTGGTAGGTGCACTGTGTAACACAACAATAAAATAAAAACAAAGGACTTGGGATCTATTTCAAAAACCCTTAGGTTTTAAGGCTTTATTCTGGAGCTCTAATGCCAACATAAATTCTTATGATTTCACTTCAAATGCAAGACCCAAGAAACACACATCTGTGGGTGTTCAAGCTCCTTTAAATAGCTTTACAATTATTATATTTCATGCCTAATGTTTTTACAGCTTAGTCCTGTTTTCACTCTGTCAGAAAGAGTATAGGGCACATGACAAATGCTAAGTAACTTATCTCCCAAGCCCCAGTTCCTTGCTTGTAAGTCAGTTCAATCCCTGTTTTTTCATTTCTAAGTCAGTCGTTGAGTTGTGTCCGAGCCAAAGCTTGGGTGCAGTTTTGGGGAGCAGCTCACCCCAAGACCCACCTCGCTGTGACATGGTCAGGACAGCTGCAGGACTGCGTGTTGCTTTGATTCCTGCACAGGCTTCCAGTGCCACCTCGTCGTGGCTGACAACTTCACGTGCCATCTGTGTACATCCGCAGCACAACCAAGGTATGCCACGCATTTTTGCAGTGTTGTGACATTAAAATGAGCCTGAGAGGCTGTGACACAGCCCTCACGTGATTTCAGGCACTTCAAACTAAACAAACTTGCAAATAATTGCTTCATAAAGACACCTGGCGGGGCCATCTGGCTTTGTCCAACCATGGAGGTGATTGAAAGGCCCCTGTTCAGTGAGAGCATAAGGCACCCACACCACTGGGTGTAAGGGCTCGGCTGGGTGCCATTAGCAATATAAGCATGGCCATCATTACTCATTTCCAATTTTAAAATCAGAAGTTACAGTTTCTTGAAAATCATTTGTACTTAAAAGCGTAATTTCTGAGGCTATCTGTTTTGGCCAGGTGCTACATCATTCCTTCTCAGTATTTGGTTTGTTTCAGTTCTCCAGATACTGAAGTTTAACATATTAATATTTGTAATCTGGGAATGAACTCTTTTTTTTTTCTTTTTTCCCCCCATTCCATTCATTTCAAAGAATGGAATGCCATTTCCATGCCTGCTACATTGCCAAAGCACTTAAGGTAGCCTACTGCAGTTGATTAAACCACTCACAGATTATTTCAGTGCAAGGAAAGATGATAGAATTGAGAAACAATAAGATCTAAAATAGTGGTAGTGTCACTAACAGTAAGTATATTGAGTTGCAAAGTGCAATGACTTGGGCTGTCTGAAATTGAAATAGTTGCAAGTAGGCTGTCAGTCTCTGTAGTGTCCAACACAATTCTTTAGATTTACTGTTAATGTGAGGTGGGATCAACATACATGAATTTCTCATATATTTTATGATCTATTTTATTGGTAGCCCTGAAAACTAATGTTTTTTTGAAATAACCAGCCAGAAATGGCTAATGACAAGTTCTTACCACAATACCTTTGCAGTAGATCTATAGATCCATTTTAACAAGGTATTTTCTGTATTCAGTGGATTACTTATTAATTAATATCTTTCCATACTATGGGGGCAATATCAGAAACCTGTATTTAGAAACTGCTGAATTATCAAAAGGTGAAATGTCTCCTGTACAAAGAATCGATCAAAGCCTCCAGCAATATTCTTTTAAAATGTAAACAGAGCTGCTATTAGGTTTGTGCTTCCTATGCGTTGTCCTAGGGAAATTGCACCTTTGGAGAGTATTCCGGTGCTATTCCAGTAAGTCCAGTGAAATCAGTATATAAGGTTACTCTGGAGTGCTTAGGTGTTAGTCTAAGACTTGACAAAGGTTTAGTGCCCATCTACACCCCTGACAACCTCTGTGACTTTGAGAAAGGTATTTGGTCTGCCTGGACAATAGTTCGCCCTCTGGGACGCAGGAGCGGTGTTTGATGTCTGTGAGTTGCCCAAATACCACAGAAACTGGAGGTACTGATGGTCCAGTCTGTTATTCATTTTCTGCTTACCAGGAATTGAAAGGATTAAGATAATCTAAGCCAAAAAAAAAAACAACACAAGAATTTGACAAACCAGAGGAGGTAGAGAGTCCTGTTGCAGGTCCTGCTCGTGTTCTCTAGTGTCCTCTCTAATGACCGGAGTTACAAACACAGCTGTATTTTGCAAAAGGACATGTGAGCATCCTGACATGAACAGCTTACTACTTGCTTATTGCTGGTGCCTGTCACCTGGGAGCACTTCCCAGACTATTTCTATTAAAATTAATTGCATGGACAGTGAGTTATATAGACCTTACCTTATTGTTGGTTTAAAAAAATGTAGGCTGAAGCCTTTGTTAGCTCCTAGTTCTAACTGAGACTCATTGCATCCTGGAAACCTGTGAATGGCATACATTTTTTTGATACAAGGATTCATTTAAAACATTTTTCTCTATTGTTTCTTCCTCTTCATTTCTTTTCATCCTCTTCTCAATTTCTTTTCTTTCTTTTTTTCCCCATTTTTATTTTTAATTTAATTTTTATTTTTAAATCAATGCAGTTGTCCTTCAAAAGCAACCTCTCAAAATTCAGCAGGGGTGAAACAGAGCAGAGGAAACAGAAGAGACTAAAGAAAATGTGCTTTTGCTGCAGATTCTTTAGACTTCTGGTTTTCACCAGCCTTGCGGCTGCATTATAGGGTATGTTGAGATTGTGCTGTGTAGAAGGAAGCTGTAGTTTACAACAACAAAATGGCACGTTAGTAAGCAATCTGTTTTTAACATTGTGGTTTAGAGGAGAACTCGCCCTTTCTGCGGGAGGATCTCCAGCAGAATCTGAGGAAAATGAAAACAGCTGCAGCTGGAAATGTACATTAAAAATGCCAGGGAGCAGCCACAGGCAAGGATCCTTCTACATCCATTGTAGCTGTCATTAAATGTCCCTTTGAAACCTTTCAACAGAGGTAGAAATCCCATTTACATTTACATGCATAAAAGGGGTAGACAAGTAATGACATCAGTGTTTCAGCTGATGATCAGGAGATTGCTGCAGCCTGTAATCATCTGGGATCTGTCATTTCCAGATAGGAGCCTCTCAGCATAAGGGGCAGTAAGTGCACGGGGTTTCACCTCATTTGTACAAGTGGAAGCAAACCAAATGTTGTGCTAATTACACAATTAATATTTTTACGGAAAAATGCTGACTGGATTATTGAGATTTTCATGGGCAGTCTCAACATGAATATGGATCAAACTGCTCCCATTGCTTGTGTTTGAGGAGGGGTAGGATGATTTTACTGCAGTCATCCTTCTCTTACATTACCTTTGGTTGCCATTGTGTTAGTCTCTGTTATCAAAAACAAAACAAAACAACCCAGCAGCATTAGAGTTAATGCAGCATTAAATTCTCTTTGTGTTTACTTGACAAACCAGGTAGTGCATATTTAATTTTTGAAACAGTTTTTCAGAAGTGCAATAAGTGCATTTCAAGAAATACATATCAAGAGTTATTTCTTCCAGCTTTCCCATCAACTGTTTTACAATGATGAATGTATCTTCCAGCAAAGCAGTCAAAATTAAACAGCATGAAAATCTATGGGGATTTCAGTTCTGCACACAGTGAAGTCCATTGAAGCTTTGGCAGTGACGTCAAGGGATCCAGAGATTAACATGCTATCTATGCTGATAAGTACTGGGGGAGTGAGGCAAAAGGGCTAGCTGTATGGGTCTTCATCAGATATTATGAACAGATATCAATAACGTGAAGTAACAGGTTAAAAACAAACATTATTGCTGTTCATGTTCAGATGTACCTGTACATTTAATATCAAAAATCTTCCAAAAAGTCCTTGTAGAAAAGAAAAATTAAATCTCTAAGCCGTTGACTCTATAGAAAATCTGTTTCTTGGGAGCTGTAGCAGAAGCTTACCAATGTGATGAGTGCTGTAGCCGGTGAGCTGATCTTTAAAGCTCCTTGAATACTCAAAAGAGGGAAGTAAAATAAAATAAAGTAATTAAAAAAAAAAAAAAACACAAAACGTGACACTAGTCCTTATCTTAGGTACAATTTCACATTATAAAGTAGATACTTGACAAACTTCCCAGCCTTCCATATTCAAGCTGCAATTACCTTTTCATAGTGATGACATAAAATAGTGCTGCTGGCTGTCGTTGCCTCATCAGTGTGGTGTCAAGGAGCCTTCTGAATTATTGTGGGCAGGGCAAGAACCAGTCAATAGTTTTGAGATTTTGCTAATTCTGTTCTACAAGCAAATGAACCCCAGACCACAGGAGGATTTGTTTTAATACAAAATTTACAAATTAACAGACAATTATGCTTGATCCTGTGTTTGCAAGTTATTTTATACTGTTAATTATGTACAGTTAAAGGTTTAACAACAGATAATATATGAAGTCCATGCTATTCTCTTGTTTCTTATCAATAACGTTGCTAATTAGTGATGTTCTGACTTTCTTGATCTTATTAGCAAAACTTCAGTGTCCTTCAGTATGTGCAAAATTGATATTCTGATCGATTTTGTTTCCTGTTTGCTTGGCTATCCCTAGTAGCAATTATAAGTTCAGACTCCTTCAAAAAGCAGCCTTTCTTACTAAGCTCTTGGGGAAATAATAAACAAACAAACAAACAACAAAAAGCAACAAAGAAACCCTTCCCAATGCTGCTTTTTATTTTTAAATCCCTAAAAAAGTGTTTTTTTTATTCATTTGCATTTTGCTCTAGAAAAAGAAGAATGATCCTATGAAGATAAAAACAATGATGGCCTTGTGTGTGTATGTTTTTTTTTTTTTTTTTTTTAATTATTTGAAATGTCAACAAGTCTTGTGGCTTTAATTTGATATCCTGGTGTGGTCAACACTGTGTTGAGAGTGATTGGAATTTTCCCAGTGTCCAGGTTTCTCCTCAAAGAGATTTTTTTCTTAAAATAGTTTGGTTAATTAAGTTTTAATAAAAATGAATGAACACGTAAATTTTTCCAACTATTAATCAGAGTTGGAAGCATGAAAGCATGCTTAAAATGCAAGTTTGGCATTCTTGGTGCATGTTGCCTAAAAATTTTCTAGTAGTCTACGAAGTCTTTTTGTGGGTGATTTTCTGGCATATCTTGACACATCTTTCAAAGCTTCAAGCGTTATTATATGTTACAGAAAAAGATTTTCCGAACTTTGTGGCAACGCTATAGAAGCTGCAGTGTGCTCACGGGAGGCTTGTCTCTCTGAGCCGCGAAGTTTTGAGAGGAGCAGTGCCTCACAGCAAACAGGCCTGGCCTTCAAGACCAAAAGAAGGCGGCAGAGGATCAAGGTGACAGACAGCCGGGCACTGCTTGACTCTGGTGTCTCATCTCTGAGATGCTGGAGTGGATTATTTGCCCTGATGGGATGGCTGCCACAGCTTTCTGAACTACAGAGTTGCTACTAATCACTCAATTATACCCAAACTGTCACAGTTTCTGTGCTGTCATCCTGTGCTGAAGCAGGGGGTTGTCACACCAGCCTACTTGTTCGCCTTGTGAGGGTGAGGCCATTATCTGTAGCCGTGCAGACAGGGGTCACTAAGGAGAAGGGAAATGTGGAAGAAAACATCTTGAACTCTTGCCTTGCCTCTGATCCTCAAATAGTTTTGCTTTCCCAAATCTTTAGGGTGAGACCAAAGGTCTGACAGTGCTAAATAGAGTAGAGTAAATTTAGAATTTCCCATTTCCTTTGGCTGTGATAACTGTTTTTCTCCCATTATGGCCAGTGCTATTGATTGTGGCATTTCTGCCTGCTGCTGCGAGGCTCCCATGGCACTGCTTTCCTCCCTGCAGCAGCGATGACTTTGCTCTTAGCAGGATTCCCCAGGCAGAGTAGAGCTGCAGGTTGGTAAAGACCAATGTCTTCCATTGAAGTAGCAAGCTGAATTTTGCTTGGAGACTGTTTGGTTTGATATCTGTAGGTCTGTAGAAAAATGTGAAAGAATGGCTATGGTTGGTGCATCTATGGTTAACTTCCTACCTGATCAATATTTTTCTTCAGCATTAAAAACAACATTTCTATTCAGATCATTTCTTCTAGAAGAAAATTAAAAACTTTTAGATCTTCATGATGAAATGCAAGTAGCTGTAAAGTACCAGTACGAACATCATTTGTGAACTGCAAGTTAGAGAGAACGAGGAAGCCATTGCAGGAATATAATGAAAGAGTCACGCAGGGCCTGGAGGCACGCTGAGGACAGGAGCAGTAGCACGCTGAGGGCACTGAGCAGATTTCCCAGATCTCATGTGAGCTGCTTAAGAAGCAAGGAGTCTGATGATCATGGCAAACCAGAGCACCATGGGTAGGTGACAGACCGAAAGGTACCCCTAGGAAATGCAATTTCAAATGTTCTCATGGGCTAAGAAGCCTTTAAGATATACTGAGCCTAAACTGTGCTGCAGTCAAGAGCCTGCTTCATTTGCAATTCAGTAATTTCAAAGGGGGGAGAAAAAAACTTAAATAACTTTAACAGGAAGTAGTTTTAGAGAACGGGAACAAAAATATCAAAGGTAGCTTTCTAAAACTTTCTCATGTATTGAAGGGGTAAAAGCAGATAGGTTAGAGTCATATGACACATCTTGAATAACTGTTTTATTTCTTTCTCTACAACTAGAGAAAAGAAACTACCTAATGCTCAAATCTGTGAATGCTTTTTTTGATTAAAAGAAACAAAAAAAATTCTCCCAAGAGTGTTAGTGTGTTGCTATGTGAACAATTATAGCGCAGTAGCAGAAATTGTTTACTGAGTACCCACTATTCTAAGAAGGATTTTCTGTGGGCGGTATCAAAAGAGGAAGAAGTGTTTTGACTCCAGTTAAAAAGATCTGTCCATGTTGTGAGATTTCCTCAATAATGTTTACTCTGAAGAACCATGGCAAGCCTATTTAGCAAGACCTGACAAGACTCTAGAAATGCTGAGGGTTAAGAAGACATTAAAGTACAATTTCGTTATTATTGAATATTGATCAATAATGTAATGTAATATATGTGTGAGAAGGACAAATTTATTCAGAAAAGAGAAGCACAAACCCGTCTCTTTGTAGGTGTCTACTACTTATGTTTTGTTTAGTCAAGTGGCGGAATCCAATAGTGTTGATGAAAATATGTTAATAGAGGTTTTTCTATATGTTGTTAGAAATTTTTTCTGAGGTTCTTATGAGCTGACTGGGAACATTTGTTGCTTATTTGTGTTGCTAGCCTATGTTTAAACCTGCAACTCCATCACTGTTGTCGCCCACTTAGGTAAACAAAACTAGTTCCTAGAGCTTCCTAGAGCACTTTGGTTGCTGAAGGTGAAATCTGGAGAGAGGACCAGGATAAGCAACCCATTTGTTAAGGATGTGCCATGAAATCTTTAATAGGGACAGATATGACTTTCTTATGTTTTTTTAATAATCTGGAGGTTGGCACCCTCAGAAAGAGAATATCTTTAATGATGTGAGGCATTCATTCCCAAGGGATTGGAGGTATTGTAATATCCAGGTATTCTCTGAAGACAGGAAAGCAAAGAAATCCTTTGTCTAAACATCTTGCTTTGCCAGTCTTGGTAATATTATTTATTAGGTTTTCCTTGATAATTTGGTGTGAAATAATATCCCTAGCTACACCACAAAGATGATGTTGATATGGTCATTGTCTTATTGATGACACTACATTAGTAGACTTCTTAAAATGTATTTTTTTCACATTTCCCTAATAATTAAGTTAAATTTATTGAAGTAGACAAACTTAATATTAATTATTATCATTTAGTTTGTTTTCTTTCTTCAAGGACATTTTTAGTGATTAATATAAATCTTAACTGTAATTTTAAAGTTTTTTTTCTCTATTCCATCCTTTCCTACATTATTATTCTGTTTTGTCAGAACTCTGGAAGGAAATTCCTGAGCTTTTGGTTTTCCCATGTAAGTGCTGAACTACATTTGACACGTCAACTTATAATGTTGTCATATTGTCATGGTCGTAGTTTAAAGCCTGTGCCTCTGTGGGATTTCCTCAGGAACCAGGGATCATAAGCAGTGTTTGTAGATATACTCTGCAGAATTGAGTTTCACTGATAAGTGGAATGTAAACAATGAATTAAGAAGTGTTTATAGTTAATTATTAAGCATTATCATTTTTGGCATGATCAGAAGGAAAAGAACTAGGCAAAACTCTTCATAAAAGTGAAATCACAGTATATGTGATGTTTTGATAAATTTGATTTATTTTACTTTTGAAAGTAACCTGTACTTGAAGTCACTGTTAAGGATAACTTTTCCTTAATCAGGTTTGCTCTACTTAAAACAAGGATGGATGCATTGTTCCTGGATAGTAAAGTCAACACAACAGTGGAAGAATGAGCTGGATTTTGTACAAACATTCATGCGCGGTACAGCTACTTTAATTGGAAGTAGAAAGTAGTTACAGGATTTTTTTTTTCAGGGGAAAGAATACTGTGATTATGAATGTGATACAAAAATGTAAGGTTAAATATGGTTCATGAGGAGCACTGCTTAATTTTAAAGCACTAAGTCTGTAGAGGTAGCAGCTAGAATAAATTCATTTTTTAATATATAAAACTGATACAAAGCAACACACAAATGCATGTGATGTTCCAATGGTTCTTAGCACTTGAAAAAGAATCGATTGTGATCCTCTGGGAGGCTAAGCACTACTTACACTTTACCACTTGCCAAGGCCATAAAGAGAATAAATGCAGAAGGGTTAATTTGGCAGTGACTTAGGGGACTTATCTGCTGCTGTCTTGGGTGTCCACCAGGTCTCCAGTGAATAGATGCTAATTACTGTGTTAAATGATGTATTTTTTGGGGTGGATAGACAGAAACCAAAGGCTAAGGATTAGGATTAAGCAGTGTTTAGTTCAAATGTGGAAACTATGAGAAAAAGGTGAAAACATGAAATCAGACAACAGTCATACATGGAAATGACAGTCAAAACATCACAATACTATCCAATGAGTTTGAGTTCCTTGTCAGAAAACGCTATATAGTAGATGATAGCTAGAATTTGAGAAATTAAATTAGGGAAACAAATATGAAGAAGTGGAACAAGTGTTCCCTCCCCATTTGTTCTTCGGCCAGTGGCTGTCACTCTTGTTAGGACTTTGCCGTGATAAGCCGATTAAGATTTTTTTAAAAATCTGTTACCATCATAACAATTCTTTGCAATTTTAAAAGGCCATGTGCCAAGAGCGGGCTGGTGGGATGTCACAAGGGGAGTGATGATGGAAGGCTGGTGGCACAGTCGCTGGGCTGTAACGAGGCTGTGGAAGCATTAACCTTGTGGTCCAGTGCTGTGCATTGCTGGATCTGAGCGTAGTCCTGTGTCCAGAGCGTGCAGTGCTGGGTCACTGCTCTTGTATGGGCCATGTGAGCTGGCGTCTCTCTTGCTCCAGAAGAGAGCACTGTCTGAGCACAGGCTCCCGGGTGTGAGGGTGGAGCAGAAGGAAGGGATTTGCACCTCTTGCCAGTTGTCCTTGTGCTTTTTGTGTCCCAGGCAGTGCAACTTCCCTCTTCCTCCTCCTTTACTTCAAAGTACGTTGAATTTCTTCAGAGTACTCCTTTGCTGTTCTGGAAAACATCATCTTGAAGCATGGAATAGCCTTCTGGGTACATGACTGCATTTCAAAGTGGTGCTTTCCAGATGCCGTGATTCTCTGAGACGTCTCCCTTTGTGCGCTGACAAGCCTTGCAGCAGAATTGAACTCATGCCTTTCAGAGCCTGACATGGTATCTTATTTCTCATTTCATCCTATTGTCTGCCTGCGGTAGCTTATCGTGGTCTTGTTTTCTTCTCTATAATTGTCTTTATTAATAAGCCCTTTATGGCAACTTAGCTTAACTCTCCCTGAAATCTGCAATAACTTCTGAAATATTTTGACTTAGTGGAAAAAGTCCAGTGTGATTATCTTCTGCACTGTATTGCAACCTCAGGAAATCCCAGCCTCCTGTTCCCCAAACTGAAGGACTTGTAAATGCTAAAGGAGCACACCGATGTATTTCTATACTGATTTCCAGAGAAAAATCTTAGCATTTAATCTTATTAAATGTTATCTTCATTTTAAGTTTTTTTTTAAATTTATTTTTATTTAAGGGTGTTCTTTGCTTGTCCTCAAAGTTAATAGTTTGAACATGTATGTCTGTCTCTTCCATTTCTGACATTCTGTAGAAGATAGGATAAATTCAAAACCCAGAAGTGTTTCTTAAGGAAAATGAGTGCTTGGAAACTTGGAAGAAATATCCTCTATTTTAATGAAACAGCATATATGTATGAAATGGTTAATAAAGATAATAATCCTATAGACTTAATTTTTTTAAAGAAGAAAAAGCATATTTTTCTATATCCGCTTCCTTTATGATCTGAAATGAAGTTTGTGTGCAATGCAATGTAAATTAGGATTTATAGGTACTACGTGAACCTCAGTAGGATGCTTTTGGCATGCTGAACTATCCAGTACTTGCTTCATTGTTTTGTGGATGGTTTCTGTAATGTATTGATCCAATGGAGAGATCTGTGGGCAAATGAGGCAAAATACAGTAGGCACAGTGATAACAAGTCCTAGATTCTCTTGCTACTGTCTAAATCTTTGCTTTCCTGGTAGATAAACAGATGTACTACAGGGCATATAAAGAAATTTTCTTCTCTCTGCTGTACATCAGTGTTTGTTACTGTAAAAATGGAAGGCATAGTGCAGTTCTTCTCGAAGGCAACTGAAGTGCACCATGTAATGGAGAACAGAGTATATTCTCAAATCCGTACCTAGACTCCTCTGCACATCAGCGGGGCAAAATCCTTAAATGTCTCCTTCTAGTATGACAGTATAGCAACTGCATTGAATAGGCCCCCTTAAGAAGACGTGGAATTTAGCCTGGTCCACTCCCAAGTATTCTGCTTCCTGGGTAAATTTGTAGATGACTGATCTTTGTGAAACTGCCTACATCACAGTTTGTATAAGAAAATATAGTATTATGAATTTGTGCCAGAAAAACATAGCACGTTCAGTGGTCAGCATCCCCAGGCATAGATGCCAAAGTAAAATCTAGATGTCCTATATTTGACAGAACAAATACATCTAACAGAAAATGTGCTCTGAGGTGAATCTGTCTTGCCTCTTCAGTGCTCTGAAATTTCCTGTGTCACTGAAGATGCACTGTTTTCAAAGTGAATTATTTATGGAGGACACACCTGTGCTACGTGGTTGCTCATTAGACAAGCAGTGTGCTTGTTCTGTGGTTTGCTGCTGCCCAAACTCAGCTGTGACCATCATCTTTTTGTGTTATTCATTGATAGCTGATACCTACATGCAGTCTAGGTATCTACTCTCAGTCTACTGTGAGTACTTAGAGCAATCCCAATCCCAAAACTGAGAGTGAAAAAAACAACAACATAGCAGTCTGGCAAGGCATATCAAACTTGCAGAGAGCAAAATGCTCATTCTCCATGAAATTATACAGCTAGCACAACATGTAATGGGGAATAAATAAATAAATGTTACTTTACTAGATCTTATACACACAATTTTTAAATATGTGCTTATGCGTTTGAAATGTGGAGAGTTTTTGCACTTTTCTTTCCAATATCTGGTCCTTCCTTTTATTAAAAACTGGGTGCTAAACTTAAAAAAAAAAAAATATTTGGAATGAGTACGATGATTTCTGTGCAAACTTTTCTCTAAGTTTAGTTCAGGCTACTTTTCTGCTGACTTATAGGAGCAGGTTTAAGTGCATATGTTTTGTCAAATCTCAGATGTGCTAAAAAATTTCCATTTTCTGGAAAAATAAAGTTAACATTTTTCCTGAATTAGTCTACGGGAGGGCGTCAGTCTACAAATTAGGTGTCAGGAAGGCTCAAACTTTGTTATTTAAAAATAAATTAGTATTCATTGAGGGATACATTAGAGCAGCATTGTCTGGCAGAAGAAATATATATATGATATCCATGTAGACTTTGCCTGCTTCTCTCTCTTCTTCACTTTCCTAGTTAACAAAACCTATTTGTCTTTCACTCTTGCATGTTGACATTTGGATGGTTCATGGGATTTAAATAAAAGGATGTGAAGAGCATAAGGAAAACAGTGTCTTCTCTAGTTTGGTCTGATTTACCTGGAGTAGTGTTTTATTCACCAGGTGTGATGTTGCTTTCACACAACTTGTGTTTTCCTGTGTAGGTGGATCTGTGTAGGCGTTATCACAATTCAGCAATCCTAAAATAAAACCGTTAAGATAGCCCGTTTCCTTCCTTCCTTTAAAGAGAAGCACATGGCTGTAAAGCCCAGTGACAGCAATTAGCGGCTGAACATCACCTCTTGTCCTGCTTTCTCCGTTGTACACTGATGGGATATCAAAATGACATCTGTTAGGGTCTTTCTGTGGTGAAGATAGAGCTCTGCAGCATAGCTGCCCAGACTTTCAGGACCATTATAACACCTGTTAATTCTGTTAGTAGAAACGTTAACAGGATATGCAGGAGCAATTGCAGTGTAAGAAGTGAGTGCTGCATGTTTCTTCCTCTGCCAGTATTCACCTGCTTTTATACTAATTGTACAGCTAACTGATTTTCATTTTGGATGGTCATACTTTACTTCTACAATCCTCTGCTTCTTCATTTTTTTATTAGATGGTGAAATTAACTGTTCCTTAAGAAAAAATATGTACGAATACATATTAAGTTGTCCATTTGAACAGATGTTGCTTGTTTTGCCTGTGTTTGGAGGTTTCTTTGCGTCCAAAGGCTTGCAGCCCTTGTTGAGATCTCTCTGTAATATTTACATTTGTCATAGTACTGACAAAAGGAAAATTTACTGAAGGCAAGGGAGGAAGAGGGGTTAGTGACATCTGTGACGAGATCACCGAGTGCCCGTACTCGCCATATGCTTCTATTGTCTTTCCTTCCTTTTCTCAAATAGCAAATGCTCTGGGAGCAGGCACAGTCTCTGCTTTGTTTGTTCAGTGATGGCACAGGGCTGTCTGTTCTCTTACAGGGGCTGTTAGGGATGTGTGATAATGATATTAATGCTTGTATGGAAAGTATTGCGCTGCCAGAGTGGCAGCTTTGAGTAGCATATAATTAAGGTTGCTGTGTGGCTTTCTCCGTTGTGACTATCCCTTGTATCCATCAGGCTTGTGTACACATAGAGAAAGAGGGCTGCTGGCTCAGACAGATGTTTTTTTTCTTTTCTAAACCAACAACCGTTATTTAGTGATCAATAAAATAAGCTATATACATTTGTCTTGTAATTGTATAGACCAGTGATCGCCAATCAATCTAAAACAGCAGCCTTTTCATTTCAGGGAAGAGCATAGCAGCCAGACTATTTTTACCATGTTGAAAAGAGCTGTAAACCAAAGCATGAGCTGCTCATAATGGCTGTGTGTAACATCGTTTGGAAAGCCTGGTAAATTCTGGTTTCCTGCATTATACCCTGTTATGTTTTAGCTTACAGTAAGTTATGCAGCCTTGACAGAACGGCATCTTGATGGAGGTCTGGGGGTAGCTCTTAGTCATCCTGACTCACACTTACGAAGCTCATGCTGTTCATGAAGTTCTCTCTCGATTTTTATTTTTTTTGCAATAAAACATGTAAATTTGCCCTTGTATCCTGCTTCCTTTGACACTTGAGTTGACACTGAGTTGATTTTTCATTTCCAACAGGGCCTTCTGAATAGTGTGAGATGTGAGAACAACGTTGTTTCCAGTGTGGAATATTTTATGAGCAAAGCTGGGTTTGAGCTAGTTGCTTCCATGGGGTTACATGAGTAGATTAACATGTCCAGTGGGGGAATGAAGAGGACTCTGAGAGCCTAGTACACGTGTTCCCAGTACAGCTGTATCACTAAGGGCTGCTTTGTCTTTCCCCTGTAAAAATAATAGTACTAATAAAAAAGTGTTGTTCCCTACCACTGGAGAGTTTGAAATAGTTGTCTTACCGTAGCAGTAATATAATATAAATGTAATTTTACTTCCCATCTCCCTTTTTAAGTAAATGATGAGACGGCTGCTGTAAGGTTTCCCTCCAGGCTGAACCCCAACTCCCTCAGCCTCTCTTCACAGGAGAGGTGCTCTAGCCTTCTGATCATCTTCATGTCCCTCCTCTGGACTCATAATAATACATCCATATCCTTCTTGTGCTGGGGGCCCCATTTCTGAACACAGGGCTCCAGGTGGGGTCTCACAAGAGCAGAGTAGAGGGGGAGAATCACCTCCCTCGCCCTGCTGGCTGCACTACTTTTGATGCAGCCCAGGACACAGTTGGCTTTCTGGGCTGCAAGCGCACATTACTGGCTCATGTTGAGCCTCTCATCCACCAGAACCCCCAGGTCCTTCTCCTGAGGGCTGCTCTCAATCCATTCTCCATCCAGCCTGTATTTGTGCTTGGCATTGCTCTGACTCTGGCGCAGGACATTGCACTTGGCCTTGTTGAACCTCATAAGGTTTGCATGGGCCCACCTCCAGCCTGCTCAGGTTTCTTTGGATGACATCCCTTCCCTCCAGCATGTTGTCTGCACCACACAGCTCGGTGTCATCAGCAATCTTGCTGAGCATGCACTCAATCCCACTGTCCATGTCACTGACAGAGATGTTAAATAGCATTGGTCCCAATACCAACCCCTGACGAATGCCATTCGTCTCTGGTCTCCACCTGGACATTGAGCCATTCACCAAAACTCTTTGAGTGCGACCATCCAGCCACTTCCTTACCCACCAAGTGGTCCATCTGTCAAATCCATATTTCTCCAATTTAGAGACGTGGGTGTCATGTGGGACAGTGTCAAATGCTTTGCACAAGTTCAGGTAGATGACATCAGTTGCTTTTCCATAATCCACCAACATTGTAACTCCATTGTAGAAGCCCACCAAATTTGTCAGACACGATACGTCCTTACGTGAAGCCACGTTGGCTGTCACCAGTTGCTTCTTTGTTCTCCATGTGCCTTAGCCTTCTCAGTGTTGTCTGGCAAACTCCTAGACGTGTGCTTGACTTGAAGCTCCTGGCTGACCCCTCTGAAGTCGCTGTGCTGAAGTTAAGCATATGTTTAATGTGCTTCAAGTCCTACATAAAGGGAAAAGACCATAAAACTGAAGTCTCAATGTAGTTTCAATGGTAGTTTTTGCTACTAGAGAAGTTAAAGAGGAGAATGCCTTTATTGTATATGTATATAGTTTCTATATAACCATATGGAAGCCTTTAGGGTTAGAAAAAGAGCCATGTCAGGTCAAATATCACTGGGACATTCTGGGGAGAAGAAGAAAATGAAAAAGTATTCTTAATACCTGCTGGGTTAATAGCATGTCTTAGGAAGCTTTATGTGTTGACTACTCATTTCCAAATTTATTGCTTTTCATTAAGTGCAATCTTTAATGGACAATGTGGTAATTTTCAGTCCATCTGCCTTCGTATTTCTGTGTTCCTATAATTCGAACACTTTGTTTTGTAGAATATTTTACATTTTGTAGCTATTTTTTTCTTTATCACTTAGAAGACAGCTGGAAAAAATATACTGAAACATGCCTTTGGCAGTCGTTACACTGTGATCATGGAAGTTAAACCCAGGATGAAAGAGAAAGTTAAGTAAAAATGCATATAAAAAGAAATAGAAAATATGGCAAAGACTGCATAGCTCATATTTTATAGTACAATCCAAGCAGCTTTAAGCTTGTCTTTTAAAGCAAAAAAAATATATATATTCATATGATAAAAAAGGCTTTTCTTTCACATTGCTTGATTAAATAAGATTAAACCACTCAATCATAAGGGTGTTAATAAAGATAGGGAATTGTGGATTGCTTCCTTAAGGGTTCAGTTTCTTTCTGCTTTAGAGTCATGTGGTTTTGATTTTGTTTGTGAACAGTGCCAAATCTGTCTTTTCATATGATTTTAAATATCTGCAAATGCAATTTCTTTAGTTAAAATTAGAAGTGTACTTTAGATCTAAGATATCAGTGAACAGAAACATGAAAAATGCTGTCCTGACCTGGGAATGACCTCCTCGGAGCTGGAGTTTCTCGGTGGAGGACGTTTGTGTGTGTATCTGTGCATATACATCTCTCTCAGACACACAGACTAGTACAGAGTCAGTATATGGAGTCAGAGAAGGCTTTTCCATACACACTATTCTATACTGTTCCCCCTTTGTTTGACAAATTTCTGTCCTTGTCTAAAGAGGTAGTCAAGCGCATATTGGATCAGGTACCACATCTTCCTCCCATTTCATTGGAATAATTATTTCCTAGACTTCCTTTTCCATTTGTTAGGAAGTATGATTTTCTTGAAAGCCTCCCTCACAGGTGTGGCACAGAATCATAGAGTAGCTGAGGTTGGAAGGGACTCTGGAGATCACCTCCTCCAGTGCCCTGCGCACCTACAGCTGGTTGCTCAGGGCTGTGGCCAGTCAGATGTGCAGGATCTCCAAGGATGGAGACTCCACAACCTCTCTGGGCAACCTGGTTCAGTACTTGACCACCCAAAAATAAAGATTTTTTTTTTGAAGTGGAATTTCCTGTATTCCAGTTTGTGCCCACCATCTCCTGTTCTGTCACTGGGCACTACCAAGAAACGTCTGTCTCTCTGTTAAAAATAAATAAATGGGAGCAAATTGTTACATTCCTGTTTGATTTACAGGGATTATGTACCTACCTGCCAGGCTATTTCATTGGAGCATGTGAGGGAAAGTGCAGTTTAAAATTAGTAAATCATTCTCTTCTGTCTTCTAGCATTTTCTGTCTGCTATTTTTCCAATCGGGTTTCTGAGATGTGCTGTTTTATCCTCTCTGCTCTTTGTATGGAGGGCCAATGTTCTTTCCAGAAGGGTGGAGAAAAGGACTGATATTTGTAAGAGGTGGCTCAAAGTCTTAGGATTCATACCACATTTCTTCCATGTATTCAGAGTATCTGACTGTTGTTTCACATTTTCTGTTTGCTTCCTATTGCTAAATCATAATAATAGAATACAGATCAAATATCCGTTAAAATGGCATTTCAATGAAAGCTTCACTCCTTATTGAAATTACAGTGAAGGTGTCTTCTTTCCATGGGAATTTTTTCATCTCCTGAGAAAAACCCAAATGCCTGAAGCCTCAAAATGACAATATTACAGTAGAGCTTCTCAAGAGATGTCTGTTGGCTGTGTTCTGTTCTCCTTTGTGGGACAACTGGTTATCTCCTTCATGGGGTCTCAAGCCACTAAGAATGGTGAGAGAGAAATAATTTCCACCATATCAGAATATTAAGTAGATATTGATAAGGGCACAAAATGCATGAAGTCAGCCTTTAAAGAAGTGCCAGACCTTGTTTTCTTTTTCATTGTATGCCTCTCTAGCCTGCATAAAATTGAAATAAAATGCTGTACATTTAGAAGATAGGGCTCAATTTTCCTTTCACTGCTTCAATATTGGTCTGAAGTATGACAAAATATATCATCTCCTAGTGTTTTATTACACTTTTTAAAGCTATAAAGTACTGCACAGGAATCATGGTGAATACACTCAAACTGAAGCCAGACACCAGTAACAAAAGTCCTTTGGACTGTTATTAGTGAAGGGATTTGCTGGTAGATAGCACACATTTTTGCTAGCAGGATGTTTGCTCCTCTAGAAAGAGCTTGTGGGTTGTACAGCAAGTAACATAAAACAGAAAGAAAGTTTCAAGTGGGATGAAAGAGACCACAAGAGATGGATTTGCTGTATCTTTTTGTGTTGCTTGGAGGAAAAAAATAATTAGGCAGTGCTAGGAAGAGCTACGAAGAGCTACTCAGTTTCAGGTCCTGCTGGTCATTGCACTTTAATATGCTTGGCATATTGGAGGCATGGCAGGTATAATTGTGGGAAATGGATATTGTTTGCCCTTTTGGAAGGAACATGCCTCGTTATTTTTAACTAACCTTTCTTCTTGCTTGCAGGTAGAATAAACCCTAGGTAGGTTCATTTTTTATCAAACTGCACAAAGCTCTGCTGAGGTATGTAGAGCTCATTATATGTATTGCTCAGCTGCCAGTTCACTTTCTACACTTACAGGTGTTGTTCAAGGACAGGATGGTGATTTCTGTAGTGACTGTGATTCACTGTATGCTACGTAGACAACAGGTACCCATCTCTACTTTCTCTTAACTCAGAACTGTTGTATGACTCCTTGGAGGTCAAACCCAGTGGAAGCTCTGAGAAGAGCTAAAGAAGATGCAAAGCTTTTATGTTTGTTCCCTATAGGAGGAAAAAATCTGCCTGTTTTTAGGACATTAGGACGTATGTCCTTGAGCAGATATAAAAAGTGTTACAGGATTTTTGTTAAGCATTTTTTTTTCTCTCCTAGGCAGGCTGTTCTGTGTCTCACAGCAGTACAGCTGTTTTGTGGCTGGCAGTGCTGAGGTCAGTGTTTATGTGGCATTTTTTGTCTGGAGCTCCTTTGTCTAAATGCAAAACATCTCTTGAAAGCCTTCTGGATCCAATTCCTTTTGCTATTGAGACAAAGGATTTGTCTGGATCAGTCATCTGCATCATTATTCTTGAGTCAACAAGCAGTTATATGATTCACTTCTTCCTCTTACGCACCAAGCTTGATTGTATTAGCCTTTGTACCAATTTAGCTTCCTCTCCTTGTACTATCAGGAATCATCACCTTTTTCTTTTTCTTTTTCTTTTTCTTTTTCTTTTTCTTTTTCTTTTTCTTTTTCTTTTTCTTTTTCTTTTTCTTTTTCTTTTTCTTTTTCTTTTTCTTTTTCTTTTTCTTTTTCTTTTTCTTTTTCTTTTTCTCTTTCTCTTTCTCTTTCTTTTTCTCTTTCTCTTTCTCTTTCTCTTTCTCTTTTTTTCTTTTTCTTTTTCTTTTTCTTTTTTCTTTTTTCTTTTTTCTTTTTCTTTTTCCCTTATTTCTTTTCAGTTTTTAATGTTTAAAATGATACAGGGGACACTTTCTAAAGGGTATCTGCATTTCAGACATATGTGAGTGTGAAGAGAAAGACCTCCTCCAAGCATCCAGGTCTGCATTTCTAATTAAACTGGATATGAACAAATCATTAAGGTGCAATACCAATTTCAAGTAAAATTTTACATACCATTAAACAATTCTGAAGTGTCACAATGCTTGGAGATGTAGTGATGAATTATCAATCTTGATCACTCTCCACCCACTTAACCTTTTTTCTTCTGCTTCATACTTACCTGATTTAACAGCTGCTCTCTCAAGAACAAATACAATCAAGATTTACTGCTGGTTATGACACAACATTCATACCTTAAATGCAGAAACTTGAGAGAATATCAGTTGCTAAAATCAGGCTGGAGATGAAGTGCAGCAATAAAACAGATGCAGGAAGCCACTTTTTAATCCCAGATTCACACACTTTGTAAGCCTATAGTGCAGCTGCAGTTTTTCTGGAATTAAAACAAACAAACAAACAAAAAAAAACACCACCAACAAAAACAAACAAACAAAAAACAAAATAACCCCAAGCAGTCCTACCTTCTAAAATGCTGGAGTTCTTTTTTTAAAATTCTTTACATTCATCACACCAAAAGTGTGATTCTAAATTAATATTAGGACTAAAAGAAGCTGACTGGGTATTTTTTGGTCTCTGAGGTTACTGGCATAAATCGGGTTGCTTATGTGCTGACGTAAATGGTGTCCTCTGTTAGTCATCACAAGTCAATCTTTCATATTTTTTCCACAAAGAAGCAAGGTAACAGCAAAATTAGTTTTTTCTTTCTCACCGTTGTTTATTCTAAATGGGCACTTTATGACTCGTTCTGTACACTCCATGGCCAATAATCATGGAAGAAAACATCACTAAATATTAGGGCTCATCTAAGCCTGGGAAGCTAAATAAGCCAGTAAATAAGCCAATGCAAAAGCCTGTATGTATTCTGTAACATGTTGCCTACAGGAGGGACTTGTAACAGATGTCTATTTATGGGGAGATTCTGTCCCTCTCCATCTGTTAGCGATGGCCAGTGCACTTCAGCATCGTTTATGTGAGTCACAAATCTGCAGCCCACAGGCTTTTCCACACTTTGCTGCTTTGTGACAGAATAGTGGTGGAACAAAATGATGTTTAATTACCAATAAGAAAGGGTTGTCCAGTGTGTGTAGCCTCAGTGAAGGAACAAGTGCCATTGTGAAAGCCTCCTGGAAATCAAGGGAGGAAGACCGAGGCAAAACGGGTGTTTGCTGCTAGCTGTGCACAGATCCAAAGCTCAGACACTGCATTTCCCAAGGCTCCAGAACATCCTCTGGTGGGAACTGTAATCCTTTTCAGTCATAAGTAGCTCTGCTCTAAGGAGAGGAAGCAGTAGATGAAGGTGAAGAAGGTGAGAGTTTTGGTACGTGGATTCTGTGAATGCGCTTGCCTTGCTCACGCTGACGGGGCTCTGGGTGCAAGGCAGCGCAGCTCTGCAAGCTGCCCCAACTTGTTTTCCTCCTGAAACACAGCCGTGCAGTGAGTGCTGGGGTGTGACAGCCTTTTCCTATGGAGGAGGAATCGTGGGGCTTGACACCTTCCTCCCTTTTCAGCCTTTCTTTGGGCACTGCTGCAGAAGCGGTAGCCATGATTTCCAGCCTGGAAAGAGCCTAGGAGTGAAGTCCTGCCTGGGCTTTTGGACTTTTTGCCACCAATTTGGCACAACAAATGTTCATGGCGATGCTGAAGTGGGCTGGTGTAATGTAGTGGGGAAGAATCATTCATGTCTTTCCAGTGACTTTCTGTTTATTTGTTTCCAGTGAAAAGGGAGAGCTACTTTTGTTTCTTTTTCTTTCTTTCTTTCTTTTTTTTTTTTTTCCTTTTTTTCTTTTGTCCAGCATTTCTGCATGCCTCTTTGACTTTAGAGCCTGAGGTCTGGATGTAAACGGGTTATTTCCAACCTTTTTTTTTCAGCTCTTCACAAAATCAGGATGAGGAAAAGTAGAGCTCCGAGTTCCAAATGTGTCTCCGCTGGAACCAGCCATTTGAACTAGATTAGCTTTGAAATTTCCCACGTACTTATTGCCTGTGAAAGCAGTGGGAAGGATGGGTGAGCTCAGTCCTTTTGAAGTGCTGTGATGGTTGGCAGGGACTTTTGTAGCTGCAGTGAAAAAGCCGATTCTGTAGTTTCCTGAAGAGGGAAAGCTTGTTAAGTGAGCTTGATGAGGAACCCTTATAAGTACACACCTAAATTATGTATCAACTTTCTCTTCATCAAAAGATCTATGTCAGTGATGAGTGACGGATTAAGAAAGTGTTGTTGC